>NW_028261388.1:33014262-33387595 GCF_051295495.1 Thamnophis sirtalis | reverse complement strand
TATATATATATATATATATATATATATATATATATATATATATATATATATATATATATATATATATATATATATATATATATATATATTCCATGCAGAGCATTCATGTACCACACAATATAATCGAGCTAATCAATTCCCAGTTGTCTTAAGACTCCATGGACGCAAGAAGAAGCAAATAATAGTAGCTGGTCCATGGTTGAGTCAATAATACTTTCTGTATCATTTAGACTTGGTTTTTTTCCTTTTATACATACTTTTAAAAGCTGCTATTTTTTCATTACATAATAGGAGAAAGTTTGCTAATCATCTCACGAAAAGCTTATTATAAAAATAGCTAGGATCTTGCCTAGATAGCTGCTTGATTTGTTTGTGCAGACTGGCATTACTGAAATATAAAAAAACCAACCTTTATTTATTTTTCATATTTAGAATCTGGTATATTTTGTTATTCAAAGCTACAGTCAAAATTCTTAGCTCTTTGTAACTCATTTTCAATAATTTTAACTCGTTTCTTCTGAATTGTTAGTTCATTCAACTGATAATAATATCAAGCTTATTAAAAACGAGAGAGCGAAAGAACCACAACTAACATAATTCCCATTAAAAAAAAGAATAAACAAGCTTTGACAAAATATAAAAATTTTGTCTGAAATGCTGACAGTTTTATTGCAGATTTCACAATGTTTTGAAACAAGATAAGTCTGCTTCTTCTCTGCATTATGCGAGCTGCACATGTAATTTATAATACCCATTTCACAAAAATAGGCAGATTCTTTGGATATTCTGGGCATATCTAATTGAGTGGCCATTTGGCGTATCTCAATTTAATTAATTGGAATGAACAAGATGTCCACATATTTTTCCTTTCCTTTTTACTTATTTGACTGTTACTTACAACCAGAAAGCTTTCTACAACAGTAGTCCCTAAAAGTATGTATCTTACGAGTATCAGGTGAAATATTAATTTTATTTGATATTGGTTAAAAATCCTCCATATAATTACATCTCAGACACTGCCTTGTTCATTTTATTTTATTTTATTTAAAAAAATACAACTTCAAATATATTTATTTTTAAAAAACGCTTTCAGATTCAATACGGATGATATCAGTGTTCTTGTAAAAGAGGGCTGGTGGATGGTTGCAACACCATACTTTGAAATTACAGTTTCTTGAACATAAAAGGAACAAATGTAAATTAGTTAACTAAAAAAAACATTGAAGAGAGAGGATATAGAAGAGATGTTGGAAGAACATCAGTTTGTCTTTTCTATGGAGATTCTCAGTCATCCAGGTCATAGTTGTCCCAAAGGTGCTTTTTCAAGAGACAACTGGACTTTCTGGGTTTTTTTTCCCTTTGAGGATGTTTTACTTCTCATCCAAGAAGCTTCTTCAGCTCTGACTGGATAGTGGGGAATGGAATGATTTATACTCCTTGCAGACAGTTGGTCATTTGCATTCTTTTAGCAAGTCATTAAGCCACCTGGAGGTTGATTTGTGTCATCGGTATCACCTGAGTATTTCAAATGGGTGTGGAGCCTTTTTGGAACTGTTGAAAGGACAGTATTGTACATTGCAGATAGATGATGTCATATTCCTCCCCCTCTGTTGAGAGAGTGCTATTCAATTTTGACATACAGTAAATGCCGTTGTTGACCACCAGTGGTTCTCTCTGTCCAAATGTGGACTTTATTGTCTTCAGAAGAGTTGCCTTTGTCTTTTGAATGCAGATGGACTGCTGAATCTAGTCCTGATGGTTTGTTCTCCTAAGTTGTGCCAGGTGTTTATGAAATGGTTGTTTTGCACATGACTCACTGCATTGCACTGCATATACCACATTGCTCAGTTTGTCTCTGGCATTTTTATCCTTAGGGTGGACTCTTCTGCCTTAGTGTCCTATAAAATGATGTAGCAGCTTATACCAAATTGTAACTCATAATGGATTGTTAAACTCAAATCTATTTCATCAGCTGTATGACCTGAAAAGTCAACAAAATGTAATTCCAGCCTAAAACTGAAAAAAAAGAATAGAAAACCAGTTGGTGAATATATTTGAAATCTTTTTCTGCATATAGCAATGTAGCTATGTTTAAAATTTCTAAGGATATATTATATTAGGAGCTACTCAAAGTTTTATATAAGTTGGATAACTATATAAATGTTAGGAAGGCAGGAAGGAAGGAAGGAAGGAAGGAAGGAAGGAAGGAAGGAAGGAAAGAAGGAAGGAAGGAAGGAAGGAAAGAAGGAAGTGACATGTCCACTACTGGCATATAATATATTTTGAAAACAGTGCCATGTGATTAATGAATAGCCTTTGTTACAAAATGCAGCCAAAATTAATTGGACAGAGGAATTAATGTTTGTTTGATATAAATCCTGGACACTAATTATTGCTCAAAGGGAGAAAAAATACCTAGTCATATCTCAGCCTTGGGTAGCACAAATATATCTCTGATGTAATTTTATTTGTTGAAATAAAGTTTATTAATTGCCCTGAAAATAATCACAGAACAAGTTGTGGGTATATGTGGGTGTTTTAAAGATGCACATCTGCTATGTAGGAGGTTTTCTGCAATTGCAAAGCTTAACAGCCACAAATATGTTGCTTTGTTTTTAACACCTTTTGCCAAACCTAATTACTGAGTTGTATAGCTGTTTGGTTTAGTGTTGAAAGAAAAAAAAGGGCCATTAAAATGTAGTTTTTGCACTCTGAGATTCAGGAACATGACACTACTGTATGTAGATCTGCACTGATAAACTTCCATCACTTTCTTTAAGATTCAACAGTCACTGAGCCCAAGTTCTCAGTTTTTTTCTGAGATGACTATCCAGATTCAATAGATAACCTTCATACCCCTTCTCTTCAGTGGTGGGTTTCAAACATTTTTAGAACCTCTTCTGTAGGTGTGACTTTCTTTGTGGGAGGGGCTTGCCAGCCCTGTGACTTTATGGGAGTGGCTTGCTAGTCATGTGACCGAATGGGAGTGGTTGGCCACCGTGTGACTGTGTGGGCATGGCTCACTTAACAACACTCTTGCTTGGCAACCAAAATGTTGGCTCAGAAACTCTGGCATTTAAAGCACACAAGTTTTAAAGCTGTTAAGTTACGAGACTCTTGCATCCCTAACCCTTAAAAAAAACAAACCTAGGGGTGTTCAAAACTGACAGCTTTAAGACTTGTGGACTTCAACTCCCAGAATCTTCCTCCAGTCATGTTGGCTCAGGAACTCTGGCACTGAAGTGTTCAAGTCTTAAAGCTGTCAAGTTAAAAGACCCTTGCACCCCTAACCCTTTAGACAAAAACACAGGGATGTTCAAACTTGACAGCTTTAAGACTTTAAGGTTTAGATAGGACTCTTAGAGGTGGGCGGGGTGATTGGTGAGCCAGCCAATCAGTGAGCGGCGGGTGGGGAAAGCGTGGTGCAGAAGGGCGGGGGAAGGGAGCTGGAACCGGTTCTAAATGGCATGGTAGATTTGTGGAACCTCTTCTATGGAAGAGGCTAGAACTGGCAGGAACCCACCCCTGCTTCTCATAGTCAACAGATTTCAGTTTTATTTTTCTTTCTACAAGTTCCACTAAAGCAAACTGAGCAGTATTCTCGATTTATTGAATTGAGTTTGAATTGTTTGCCTTTTTTAATGGATCATGTAAGCTTCCCAGAATCATTTGGACTATGGCTATATTAAGTCAAATACATTAATTTAAATATAATGTTATGGAATTTTCTAAATGAAAAGGAACTCTCTTCTATCTCAGTCTCAGCATTACAGTGGTTCTCCTCCTACCTCTCGGACAGGTCGCAGTCGGTGTTGGTGGGGAGGGAGAGATCGTCCCCGAGGCCCCTAACCTATGGGGTGCCGCAGGGCTCGGTTCTGTCCCCCCTGCTATTTAACATATACATGAAACCGCTGGGCGAGATCATTCGGAGGCACGGGATTAAGTACCATCAATATGCGGACGATACGCAGTTGTATCTGTCCGCCCCGTGCCAACTCAATGAAGCGGTGGACGTGATGAACCGGGGCCTTGAGGCTGTTAAAGACTGGATGAGAGCTAACAAACTGGTACTCAACCCGGAAAAGACCGAGTGGCTGTTGTGTTTTCCTCCCAAAAATTTGGCTAACGTTCCATCAATCAGGCTGGGGGGGCAAAATTTATACCCCTCAGACAGGGTCCGCAACTTGGGAGTCCTCCTGGATCCACAGCTGAGTTTTGACCACCACTTGTCGGCTGTGACCAGGGGGGCATTTGCCCAGGTTCGCCTGGTGCGCCAGTTGCGGCCCTACCTGAACCGGGAGGCTCTCACAACAGTCACTCGAGCCCTTGTGATCTCTAGGCTGGAATACTGCAATGTGCTCTACATGGGGCTGCCCTTGAAGAGCATCCGGCGACTTCAGATAGTTCAGAACGCGGCCGCGCGAGTGATCATGGGCGCACCACAGTTCGCCCATATAACACCAATCCTCCGTGAGCTGCGCTGGCTACCTGTTGATCGTCGGGTGCACTTCAAGGTCTTACTTACCACCTATAAAGCGCTCCATGGTAGTGGATCTGACTATTTGAGAGACCGCCTCCTGCCAATTACCTCCCTGCGTCCCATCAGATCGCACAGAGTAGGCCTCCTCCGAATTCCATCCGCCAGTCAGTGCCGACTGGCGACTACGCGGAGGAGAGCCTTCTCAGTTGCAGCTCCGACATTATGGAACAACCTCCCCGTGGAGATCCGTACCCTCACCACAGTCCAGGCCTTCCGCACAGCCCTCAAGATCTGGCTATCCCGTCAGGCCTGGGGATAGGATTACTCTCACCCCGCCCGAATGTTGAGTGAATGTTGTGTTTTTATGGATAATTTTCTTTTATTCATGATTCTTTTTCTTTTTAAGTCTTGTCTTGCACTCCCTTCCCCTCATTGTTGTAAGCCGCCCTGAGTCCCCTCAGGGAAAAGGGCGGCATATAAATCCTCAATAAAATCCTAAAATCCTAAAATTAGATTCCCCATACTTTTTTTTCCGCAGTGGAAGAAAATGTCCCATGCTTATTCACGTTTGTTTGTGATTACTGTGAGAACTGTGGGGAAAGAGAGCAGAATTCTGTCAGCATTATTCAACAAAAGTTTATATCAAAATATTATAGTTTATGTATTTATAGAAAAATTACATATTTTTAAAAACAATATAGTATATAAGATTGCTACTATTTGTACCAATGATTTGAATTTATTGCAGTTTATGCAATATTCCTGCCAAATTGATCTGCAGCCTTTGCAAATCAGAAATGCTTGGACTAAATGCTATGGACTTAAGAAATGACTTTATTAGCAAAATCTTTCAAAGTTATGTAATCAATTAAAAATGGGCTATCTGAACATTAAAAAAATATACAGTACATGTTCTACCTATGAAAATTAAACTGTATAAGATACTCTTTTAAAAGTTAAAAATACACTATCAGTTTGTTTTCAATGTCTCATAGAATTTTATGTAACAATTTTCATTTTATTTCATCAATTTCTTTTTAATGGCTAATATCAAATCATGTTATAACTACCTACCTATTTGGTTATATTAGCCTGGATTTGTTCTGACACATTTGAAATTCATGTTATTTTAATTTTAACAAATACAACAATGACTAAATGACTTTTCTCAGTCTTATATTCTATTATTATCACTTGCATAAGCTTTCAATTCTAATGAATGGTGCAATAATTGCTTGGACATGGGATAGTAGAGAATAAAGAGATTTCTAGAAAAATATTTGAATTAAAAACAGAAATGAAACAATGGAATCTTTTCCTTATTCCCTAGCTCAAAGGGTTGGTATATATTATATTTACATTTTAAAGACTTTTAAGACATTTCATCTCAAATAAAAGAAGAAAAAGAAGGAAGAAAGAAAAAGACTTGATCCTCAAAACAATCTTTATCTACCATATTAACTATTTATAGTGAATCTATTTTAATACTGGGAAGGGAAAACTATTCTGCATATTTGGCAAATATGGTATTTTTAAAATCAATACAAATTGAGTGTACATTGCTTAAAATTGCAAACAAAAATACAAAATATAGTCTTATTTGATAAAAATTAAGTCTTATTCAAAGGCTAGAATAATCATTGTGTAAATTTTATATGCAATTATTTTAAGCATCTAAACAAACTCATTTTTCTATTATGAATCACATGTAATAATTTCAGCTAACCTAACCTAGCTGACCATCCAATAAATCTTGAGAAAGCTGCAAAGAACAGTGAAAGATAGTGATACATTCCTCTGCTTTTGATTCCACAATCTAGTATTATTCTTTTCACAATTTTCAATTTTCAAATTATATGATGACTCTAGAAGCAATGCAGAAGCATAGCAAACCCTTTATATTTCAATAATGGCTAGGTTTATACAGGATAGGTAGCCAATAATTCTTAAATTATATATATAATGGCTAGGTTTATACAGGATAGGTAGCCAATAACTCTTAAATTATACACACACACACACACACACACACACACACACACACACACACACATTATATATATCCACAGTATCTCAATATCTAAATATCACTGCTGCTATGCTATCTCAGAATCCATTCTAAGAGAAATGCCTGAAAAAAAGATTGAAAAAAGTGTGTGTGTGTGTGTGTGTGTGTGTGTGTGTGTGTCCCCGATATCTGGAATCATGAAATTATATTGTCACTATTATACCATTGGCATTAACATGTATAGGCACCTCAAGATTGGATTTTTAAAAGAGACTCTTTGTGGGTCTTGAAGATGGATCTAAAATTGCAGCATGTGTCTGCATAGGTGGACTACCATGCTTGTCAGATATGTTTTATCACATTTGAGCTAAAGCAGATACACTGTTCTTTGTTTACTGACCCACTTCATTGTGCTCACTACTGATATTGTTTGTGTCTGTGAATATATGCATATTTGTATGTGGAGGTAGAGAGTAGAAATAGTCTATATGTTCTCTGTCTGTCTCTGTCTTTCTTTCTGTCTCTCTCTCACACACACAACACGTGGAATTATACTGTCATCTAATGCTAAAATATACCATATCAGGGGTGAAATCCAGCAGGTTCTGACAGGTTCTGAGAACTGGTAACGGAAATTTTGAGTAGTTCAGAGAGCTGGCAAATATCAACACTGACTGACCCCAGAGTAGGGAGGGAATGGAGATTTTGTAATATCCTTCCCCTGCCATGCCCACTAAGCCATGCCCACAGAACAGATAGTAAAAAAAAAATGAATTTCACCACTGTACTATATGCTATATATGCTTGCTTGAGGAAAAAAGTATTCAAACTTGTATAATAATTAAGTCACAATATAGATTTATAAGAAACTCACTGGGTCTTCTATCATGTAGGTTAATATTATTTTTAAAAAGAAATCTTGCATGCATGCATGTTGCCTTTTCTTTAACTTTTTTTTAGCTCTTTGATTATGAACAAAACAACAGCAATAAAACATAGTGCTTCATAGCCAAATAACCAAAAGATGTATTTAGCGCAGTAAATGGGTAATGAAGCATAGAAGCTGCCCACAGGTGGAATTGCAGCCTTTTATTTGTGTTGCACAGCAGTTGTTATCCAAATATGTACTGATTCTCCTACTGGAAATAATAAGGCTTAACTTTTCTTTTTCCATTTCCTTTTTAAAGCTATCCCTGTTGACCATTACATTTTGAAGTAATGAATTTTCTAGTTTACTAAATGGTAGTTTGCTAGGTGCTAAATAGTACATCAAGAAGTACCTTTTTCCTTTCCAAATTTTTAACTTAGTCCTGTAAACCTTAATTTCTTATATTATGAAAAATGAAATACTTCTCTTCACTATAATAATGTTTTTTTTCCATTTCCGTCTCTTTTTTTAATGCAATGAAGTAAACTTAGTGTGACTTTTTTTCTTTATAGAAATAAAAATAGTTCAATTACCCTTACACTTTTATTATCCTATCCTGAACCTTCTTTTTTAAATCACAACTTGCCCATTCAGACAGTTGTTAGGTATGAAATGGGTGAAAAATAAATATCATAAACTAACACAGAAACAAACACACCAACCAACCAACAACAAACAAGCATTGGTTAATTTCAGAAGAATCCACATGGACATACAAAATATCAGGAATAAAGTTAAATATAGAAAACTCTGAGGCCTAAGAGAGATTGTTGATTATAGTTGTGCAGTTCTGGTTCTGGTTCAACTAATTCAAATTATTAACTTAAATAAGAATTCAAATCAACATTGTTTTCTATAGATGACAAATAAATTATAACACAACTTCTGATGAAATGTTTTGATTGAAGGAGAGCTATCAAAGAAGGTATTTTGTGTACTTATTTTTTCCATTTTTAATTATTTGTGTTACATCATGTTCTTTAATAACCATATGGACCACTTAATCCTATTAAATAATATGTATATTCTTAGTTCATTCTTATTTAAGGCAAGCAGCAGAGTATACATTTATTAATTGAATAAATATTACTGATCCAACAGCCAATGGTGAGACCCATCTACTTGGCCTCCGGAGGGCTTGGATGACAGGGCTCGGGTGAGAATAGCAATAGCACTTAGACATATATACTGCTCCATAGTGCTTTACAGCAAACTCTCTGAGCAGTTAACAAATGTTAGCAACCACAATCAAGGTGCTCATTTAACTGACATGGGAAGGATGGAAGGCTGAGTAAACTTTGAGCCAGCCAGGATCAAATTCCTGGCAGTGGGCAGAGTTAGCCTGCAAAACTGCATTCTAACCATTGTGCCACCATGGCTCCTGTGAATGGTCTATTGAAACTCAAGGCAGAAACATGGCAATATGGTAGCACTGAAAAAAACACAACTTTCATTCCCTTGGGAATCATGAGTACTGAATTTGGGACACATTCTCTATATTAGCCTATTCGAGGTACCTAAGTTTAAAAAATGTTGTTCTATCATGCACCATTTCATTTAGTTATATATACATACACACACACATACACACACACATACACACACACAGATTAAAAATCAGAAGTTAATATAGTTAACTACCTGTGTTTTTAATAATTTTCCTCTCATGTAATATTAACTGTTACAATATAAGTATCTAGCATGAAGCAGTCAGGTTTTAAGAGTTTTAGGTTGTGCGTTTCAGCATTCAGTTACATATTACATATGTGTATTGAATCACACTTCATATTTTTTTAAAAATAAATATGTGTTAGGATATATAGAAATGTAAAAATATAAAGGCTACATTGGTGGAATCTGGTCTATTTATCAATAATTTAAGTGTAAGGTTTATCCAACGTGAGGGATTAATATCTCCACAAGTTTCATACTTACAGTAAGTATGGCTTTTACTTTTATAGTCTTGATATTTTGTATCATGGAAATGTAGAAGATAAGTGAGATTATAATGTTTTATCTGACAGTTGCTGCTCTTATCCTGAAATCAGAATTGCCTGCTATGAATATTGAATAGGGAAAGTGAACATCAAAACTAAAATGACTATTTTATTACATTTTGTCAGATCCATGATGAAATTGGTACTGGATGAAGGCAAATCTCAGTTTTTTATTAATATAAGTACCCAATTCTACTTCTGATTTGGAAGAGTTAAAGAACTGGTTGCTAAGTAAATCTATTATTGGTGGCATGTTTTTAAAAATGTACTAAAAATGAAAGTCATCTATAACTTTAAGTGTAAATAGTTGCAGCTCTTTTTATTGTTGGAATATTTGGTCATTTCATGACACAATTGTGTTGAATGAAGCTAAAGGTGATATAAGTATATAAGGAAAGAAAAGTAGATGGTTTACAAATCATTGATTAGATAGGAAATGACATATGAATAATGCAATTGACTACAAAGTAGTGAAATGACTCTAGATTAACAATGCAAATGTTGTCTAGTTCTTTCTGATTTTGACTCTCAAAAGAAAATAATATTTTATTTTGTTCTAAAATATATGACGTCCACACCACCAAGAAGGGCTGTTATTTTCCTTGAAGCATTTCCTATTATTCTCGGATTTAAGTGTCACTTCATAAAAATAAGAATGTGTACTTCGGTAGATTTTCTAGGGTTTTTCGCAGCTAGGATTTGAAAATGTGCATACAGATTTAAGAAAATGAATCATTATAAAATGATGATTTCTCTTTATGTCTAAAACTTTATCACTTTTAAAACATTTTTTTCTTGGATGTTTTGGGACCCTATAATTAGCATGATCCTCTGATGCAGACACTCTTCCTTTGTAAGTCCTTGCTTTAAGAAGAAGAAGCTGAAGAGCAGTTAAAACAGTAATGAAGACACCTCCTTGATTAAGTTACACAGCAAATTGCCAAGCCTGTTTGCTCAATTCTCTTGGGAATTTGGAATGCAAACCAGATGGTCTCAGATGGCATATTCAGAATGAGATGCTAGCATCATTCTTGATTCCTTCCTCCTAATTTGTACTTCAGGTGCTATTATTATGGCTCTGTTTTCTAAGCTTTGACATGGATACACAGCATGAGATCGTCTAGACATTACTGAACTACACCTCTCAATATCCTTCAGTATTGCCATTCTGGCTGGGGTACTGCTGGGAATATAGTTCAACAACATTTAGATGGTCCCATGTCGTGTACTGGAGTATCTGTTACACATCCTGTTTAATTTCTCATTACCATTTCTGAAGATACTATCTCTAGTTCATTACCAAAGACATTAGGCCAGAGGATTAAAGATGTTCTCTTAGCCACTTCTGATTAGTTCCTCCATTTAGAACAAGCTGGACTATTATTCCTTAATATATCCCTTCCTTTCATTAATTGTATCTTAATAGCTTTCTGTATTTTTATTTATCAAAGGTCCCCCCTTCCCTTTATTTTGGCACACAGCAAATTAAAAACAAAACAAAATTAAAAACAAAACAGACATTTGGTGTCCCACTTTTCAAAACCTTTCTACATTACTAAACTGCCTAATTGTCCTATTCTTCATGCTTGGAAAATTCTCAAATAATATGTAATTAATTTTTTTTTAAAAAGACATCCAGTTACCATTTAGGACTTAAAACAACTTGGAGATGTATTATAATCCTATTTAAACATAAAAGTGGACCCTGTCTTCTACATCAATGTGCTCTTGATAATCCCCACAAGAACCTAAAAAGGATGAGAAAAGGATTAGAGGCTAAGACAGTTAATGGGGATAAAAATTTCACCAAAACAATATAAGCTGCTTCTAATCACTATCCTCACCTTGATCATAAGAGTTATCATGTGACTCTTTAAATTCAGCAGTTCATCATTGTCTTATGATGAAGACAATGAAGAAAATAATAATCTTGCAAAAAGTACTTAAGATGGTTGGAAACAGAGAATAAGTATGGTATTTGATTTATCATCATACAAAACAATGGCTTTATTTATATTTATTCAAATTTCTTACAGAACTAGACAAAAAGAAATTGTGTGCCTGAGAAATTGGTTAAACATGCTGCAGTGCAGAAAAGTTTTGTCATAATTGAGCCATGGAGCAGGGAATCTCTATATACTATACGCATGCTGTTTGCATATTTGTTATTTAGAAAACAATTAAAGGATGTATTAAATATTAGGAAAGCCTGCTTATAATATCACCTCCCCCATATATTGTTATAGATGTTTCATTGTCTCACTTCTGTACTCCGTGAACCCAATAATTTCAAACGGCAATGTCTGTTGTACAGAAATTATCAACAATGAGATGACACTTTTCTTTTTCAAACAAGGAAGTCAGCAAAAATAATTTGAAAACATACATATAATTATACATTGTTATCTGCTGAAGCCTTATAATGTCCTGCCTAAATATTTGCTATCAATATTTTTGCATGATTGAGTAACATAGAAGACTAAGCTGTCTTGGGAAGAAGCTCAATGGAAAGTTCATCCATGCTTCATTCAGATGTGCATTTGATGCTAATTAGATCAAGAACATGGACAACTCCTGAAGATTATAATGACAAAGAGGTAGGTAGAACACTGCATGTCAGATACCTTAGGTTCAAATTGTTTAAGTCTTCTTTCTTCATAAGTAGCACCTTGATGTTTTTCCAGTATAAAACCGGTAGTGATTTTTTTCTTTTTTTAACAAGGAAACTACATAGCCCTATAATCAGCTTCAATAGCCACTTTTTTTGTAGTAATCTGAACCAACTCTGTTATGAACTAATATATGCTAATATTTTGACTCAAGCATAATGCAACCCTCTAAAGCTTTGCAAATTCACTTTTTTTCTGTTAGAGCTCATAATCTGAATCGTCTTAAAACCAATCCGAGCTGATCTCAAATTATCATTTTAGTAACTAAAGCTATTCCAATCTCAATATGGAGATTTTATCAGAATAATATGGTAATATTTCTTTTCTTTTTTTTCTTTTAACCACATGTCCACAATACATTTTACATATTATGTACTTCAAAATCTAATTAAAAAGAAAAATCCGACATTCCCAATCATTTTCAACATTGCCCAGAATTAAAAACTTGCTTTCCTAAGAAAAAGTACATTTATCTGAGGTACTTAAATCCACAGATTTCATTATTTGAAATTCTCATTGTTTCCTGCTATTCAATTGAGCTGGAACTCTCACATGTCTGTTGCATTGATAGACATAACAGTGGTCTCAATGGAGATTTCAGTCATAATCAAAGCTCTGAGATTAGCATAGCATTACTATATGACCATTTACTCTCAAGGGTCTTCTCTTAAACTTTCAATGATAGTATATGCTAAATTGTTCAATGGGAAATGAGGCAAGCTTCTTGGCAGGGGGGTAATCAAGCCAGGATAAACATGCTGGCTCCAGGTAAAGGGCACTAAATCCGTGTGAATAGTATTATCTGCAGCAGAGTGATATGAGATGCAAATATATGCTCAATTTAAAAAGAGCTCTGCATTCTGATAAACTAACCAATGTAATGTAATCTCCCCTCACCAGCACCATGTGTAACATAATCTTGACTCACCAGTATCATACAGGTTTGCCAATCACCATTGTTCCAATAAGAAGAAAAGATGGGAATGCAGTGATCTTTGCTGATTGTTCACAGAGAAGATTATGGACCATTCTGAAGCCAGTGTTCTCATTAATTGTTCTAAATGCACCACAATCATTCACAACTGCAACACAATGGTCAAACTGTGTGTCCATTGAAGCTTTAACTGAAGAACATTTTTAATGATATTTCCTCCCCCACATCTGAGTTTTAGAGAATGCCACTTCATTTTTTTTTCATATAGGGACAATTTTGTTCCTGCAGAAGTAAATGTATGAAGAGAAAAGAGGAAAAAATCAAAATAAGAAAACCATGTCAGCAAATATTATATCTTTTTACATATGCTTGTACTTTCTGTCAGTAAACCTCCTTTGCATGTACGATTTTGTCTATCGTCTTATGTCACCAATACAAGAATAGATAGATTAACTTGATGCAGTTTTAAAAGAATTACAAAATCTTTAATGTCAGTCCTTTAAAGCAGATGAGATAATGCTCTATGTTCACTGAAACCAATGAATACAAAATGCAAAATGTTTAAAAATGTGTATGAAGCAACAGACTAAAAACAATGTTTCATATCTAAAGCCTTTGTATGACTTTGTGTGGCTTTCTACTTTCATGGTCAAATATGCAAGTATTTTCCTTATCTTTTAAACAACCGGCCAAAGAATGGTTCTTTGACTATTTTTAGAAGGGGATTGCCAGAAGGAAGAAAAAAAATGTTTTTCTCATCTGAAATATAAGTAGCTTTGAATTATTTTGATATGGAGGGAGATTGGAAGGGACGGAAGGAGGGAGGGAGGAAGAAAGATTCTCAAAAGTTAATTTGAACTAAGTTGCAATAGTTGTATGGCCCAGCAATCCACAGGACAAAGACTATAAATTATAAGAATTTTCCTAATTCCTTCTATCAAATGCATTTATTTTTTATCTCTTTCTTCTCTTTCTTCTCTTTCTTCTCTTTCTTCTCTTTCTTCTCTTTCTTCTCTTTCTTCTCTTTCTTCTCTTTCTTCTCTTTCTTCTCTTTCTTCTCTTTCTTTCTTTCTTTCTTTCTTCTCTTTCTTTCTTTCTTTCTTTTTTTTGTGTACCTTTAGTTTTGTTGTTGCTAATATTCTTTCTTGGCTCTGAACTTTATGCATTCTTTCTTTCCTCAATAAAATGTTCATTTAACTTTATCCTGATTGCAAGGAATTTTCCCAAACTGTTCCAGTCTTCTGCTTGTGCTATTTCCTAATCTACAAAGTGTAACTTCAGGCATGCTGTCTTTCCCTTAGCATTTCCTCAATGTAAAGGCATGTCTAATAACCTTGCTCATGCCCTCTGGGTTTTACGCATCTAGAATCAAATGAACAGAAGGAGATATTTTCAAGTCTACTTCCAAGTCCATTAAAACAATAATAAAAATCTACAATATCTTTCTGTTTTGACACAGAAGTTTTTAAATCTTATCTTCCTTAAATCTTACCTTTCCGTGTTAATCAATATGCACTTTAGTAATACTATTGATTTCCTATTATTAAATTTTTGTATACATAGCCCCTAAGGGGCATACTTCCAAGGACATATGGACACGACACACTGAATTAATCAGAACCTGGTGATTTTCATCCTCACATTTTGCAGCTGGCACCATTTTACCCAGTAGAAAAAGAAAGCATGATCTTATTATAGTCTCTAGATTTGTTCAAAGTCCAAGCATAAGGCTGCCTTTTAATAGTAATCTCATTAGAAACTCTTCCAAATATGGTATCCAATCTCTTTAATTCCTTTCATCCAATCCTCTTAGTTCAGCAGAAATATATTTATGAGAGATTAGTAGTACAGTGAAAAGTAACCTCAGCTGATAAGAAAATCATTCTTTTTCAACCTGCCTTGTGTGTACGGACCTAAACATTTTCTTTTGGTAAATTATATGAAAGCAAACTGATGGATTATGCTAATCTGCTGTTTAAAGTGAACAACAATTCTGAACTGTATTCTAGAATATAGTATTTGGGAGATGCAAATACAAATATTCTTTTGGGAGATGCGATGGTTCCATGTTTAAAGATGACGAACTTGTCAGCTGGCAAGCTCACAGTCCAGTTGTGAGACCTGAACACTGTGCAATGTGGTGAGCTGCTATTATTTGCTTCAGCTCCTGCCAATATAACAGTTCAAAAGCATCCCATATATGGTGTATAATCATGCCAGCCACATGACTATGAAAGTGTCATCGGACAATGCTGTCTCCCTTACCTAAAAAACAGAGATGATCACAGCCCCCTAGAGTTGGACATGACTAGACAGAGGAAACCTTTACTTATATATTTATCCATTTATATGCAAAGTGACTTTGCAAAAAATTTATAAAAAATAAAGGTTAAATTATGCTTAAATATTTGGAAAATCAGAATGCCGAAATGAGATGAGATTGAGATGGGATGGTAGATTTTAATTCTAGGAAGATAGATATAGTATTTCTGTCCAAAAACAAATGTTGCCTAGGGACTGAATAGTGAGGGATGGAAGGATTTATATTCTTGCAGTCATCTGGTCACTAGCACTGATTCTGGGAGTCAGTGAGGACACTTGGAGGACATTTAGATACAATCTATTAATTGTGGAAAAATACAGGCCAGTTGCATGCATTCATTTGAAAAGATAGAACTGACAACTCAGTAACTGGAAGCCCACTAAGATTTTATAATAAGGTGACCAGACATCCCGCTTTTGGTGGGACAGTCACGATTTTTTATAATTTGGCCCATGTCCCGTGGTGTGTTCAAAAAGTCCCGATTTTCCAAAAGAAATAAAATCAATTTTAAAAAGGACGCCGTTAAAAAAAAGTTTTTATTTCTCTGAAGTGGTCATTCCCAATGTGGCCTTTAGAGGGCAGTGGTTTCCCTCCCTCCCCTCCTGTGCGTGCTGACACAGGCCATTTTTCTGCAGGGAGAGCAATGGCTTTCCACCGGCGGCAGTGTGGCAAGGCAAGGAGAAGTCTCGGTCCCAGGCCAAGCAGCTCAGCCTCCAGGTGACCTAAGGGGAGGCAGGCGGGGATCCGGTTGGGAGAGACTGGCAATGGGGGTGGCTTTTGAAAGGGTTGGGGGTCATTGGGTGAAGGCCATCGGGGGAAGGCTGCTTTGCAACCGCCAGCAAAGTCCCATTCTCTCCCGCTCTTGCCTTTCTTTCTGCTTGCTCCATCCCAGCAGAGGCTGAGCCTGCCTCTTATTTGGACCTCCTGCATCCCCCCCCCACCAAACAGAGCACCCCATTTCAAGCAATGAGGGGCACCAAACAGGGCAGGGTTGCAAACACCTCCCTTCCCCCAAGGCTGTAGGTGAAAGCTGATCTCCAGCGTTCCATCCCTGCCCTGCCTTCCCAGAGCCATCTCTGTGGAGGTCCTTTTTGGCTTTAACACGAAGCCTTGAGGGGGGAACAGGGCGCGCCCAGGCACCTGTCTCGGACTCTGCCCCTGAATCAGGAACACTGGAGAAGCGGGCCCGGATCGCTGGCTTTTTAAATCAACTTTTTGGAAGGTGGATGGGAGGACGGATGGGGCGAGTACTAAAGGCATCCTGGCTGAAATCACTTTTTTAAAAAAGCCATTTAAAAAAAATCCCACTTTTAAGACGGTGAGCAGATCTAATTCTCCTTCCGACTCCCCACAACAGAGAAAGGGAGGGAGGGGAAGAAAGTTAGGGAAGGAAGGAAGGAAAGAAGGAAGGAAAGGAAATAAAGAGGGAAGGAAAGAAGGAAGGAAGGAAAAGAAGGAAGGAAAGGAGGAAGGAAGGAAAAAAGGGGGGAAAAGAGTGACTGGCCTCATTTCATTCAAGCAGGTTTTCATGCCTAAAATGGGACTAGAAACTCCTGATTTCTTGTCTGGTGCCTGAACCACTACTAGGCAAACTGGCTCTCTTATCCATATTTGATCTACTGTGACCAAATATCTTCCAAATCGTGCCAGGAAAGCAGCTCAGCACAGCTACATTGAGCAACAGGAATTATTTTTACGGCTGTGTAGTTTCTCCTTTTGCAAAACTAGCAGATTAAACAGCAAACTCGCCTCAAGATTGCAAGTAACTTCTAAAACTTCTCCTCAAATAGCAGTTATCTGAAACTACCCAATGAGCAGAGTTGGGTGCTGATATTATTGTATCTCTGTATAAAGCCATGAATTTGTTATAGAAGGTCATAGACAAATAGCTGTCCTTTGGGGTCATTACAGGTGTCTGGAAGAGAAGAACATGGGTGTTTTCTGATACGGAAGCATTTTGTATAAAATAGAGTGCAACATTGGCTAATAAACAATAGCTCCAAACTTAGTTTTAAATTCATACATTTAAATTCATTGCTATTTTCACATACTATATTCCAACACTTCAGGATACAGTGTTAAGCTTATTGCATTGGGAGATTTTGTACATTTGCTTAAAATGTTTAAGAAAAAAATGGTTGGATATTTTGTTGTTTAGAATGCAAGGCAAGCACACTTCAATTTTAAGGGACTGGGATTATTTCCATATACTGTACAGCTAGACCTCGATTTACAACCACAATTGACCCTAAAATTTCCATTGTGAAGCAAGACGGTTCCTCATTTCATGACCTTTCTTTCCACATTTGTTAAGTGAGTCACTGCAATTGTTAAGTGAACCATGAAGTCATTAAGCAAGTTTGGCTTTTTCCGGTCACTTTGCTTGTTGGAAACCAGCTGGGAAAGTGACAAATGGTGATTGCATAATCCTGGATACTGCAACTATCATGAACACATGCCAGCTGCCAAGCAAATTTTGACCATGTGGTCATGAGGATGGTGCAGTGGTCATAAAGGAGAAAAACAGTTACAAGTCAGAAGAGCAACAAAGATGATTAGGGGACTGGAGGCCAAAACATATGATGAACTGTTTCTGGAACTAGGTATGTCTAGTTACTAATGAAAAGAAGGACTAGGAGAGACATGATAGCAGTGTTCAAATATCTCAGGGCCACAAAGAAGAGGGAGTCAAACTATTCTCCAAGGTACGTGAGGGTAGAACAAGAAGCAATGGGTGTAAACTAATCAAGTTGTGAATGTTCCAACACTGGAAGTTTTTAAAAAGATGTTGGATAACCATTTGCCTGAAATGGTGTAGGGTTTCCTTCCTAAGCAGGGCGTTGGACTAGAAGATCTCCAAGGTGCCTTCCAACTCTGTTATTCTATTCTAACATATACTGTTTTAAAGAAGCACAGAGGGAACAATCCTCCAGGCTTTAGTGACTATCACTAAGTGTTGTAGCTTATGATTTTTGATGAATGTATTCTATATTATTTTTCTTTATGTACACTGACAGCATATTCACCAAAGACAAATTCTTTGTGTGTTTAGGAGTTTAGCTTCTCTCTCTTGAAAATGTAAGCTAGCATAAGGCATTATAATGCAAGCTAGCCTTAGCTTTCAAACAGTTCATTTAGTGACCAAAGTTACAATGGCATTGAAAAAAGTGACTGATGACCATTTTTCACACTTAGCGACTATTTTTCACACTTAGCGACCGTTGCAGCATCCTCATGGTCACGTGATCAAAATTTTATATTTGGCAACAGATTCGTATTTATGATAGTTTCAGTGTCCTGAGGTCATGTGACCTTTTGACAAAATATAAAATTTTTAATCAAGCCCCCCCCGCCCCCCCCCCCGGTCAATGGTGTCCCTCTTTACCAATCTGAAAATCTGCTCACCTTAGCCAAGACTCCAGTCAGCAGAAAAGGCTTGAAATGCCTCTTTTCCTCCTTGGTCATCTAATAAGAAAAATAGCTAATATACAAGAACATGTTACCTGGAATAGATCCTCAAAGGCCGTACAAATACACAGACAGTACAAGAACTATAAAGGAACAAATTTCCTTAATAACTTCCAGAGAGTGTTGCTAAGAGTTTATACAGAATAACCTGAATTATTAAAACACAGTGCACATTTCAAAAATTCAATTCTTTCTTTGCAAACAACAAAAATAAAACCAAAACTGCTGTCTCTGAAATTGTCTTCCAGCAGTTTTTCCATTCCCCTCAAGTCTGCTTGATCTATTCTCCTGGTCTGCATTTCTTTTAACTTGGATTGTCTGAATCCCAGTCTGCTAGTTTTGCTTTGTCTCTTCGGGCTGTGATCCTCCACAAGACAATATACTACCAAATTTTCTCTTTAGTGAAAATGCTGGACATTCTCTCTTTCTACTAGCTGAACTGCCTACTGATATTCCTGAAGTATTTGTATGCCTTCTTCATTCAGTTGTTCCTCTCCCCTTTTTAGCTGCATAGACAGTAGAATACAGATACGCAAAAAATTGTAGGGCAAATAGTTTCATCTTTTCTCACTTTTATTTTTTGCTTATTCACAATAGTTTGTTTCCAGTAACATAAAGCTTTCTCACTTATGTCATTCTGGGGCCTTTTTCTTGGTTTTAACTTTTTTGTTTCCTATTCTCTCAATTTCTAGGTTAAATCTATTCTGTCTCTCTTCTTTCTGATTATACATCTACAAATGTGCACCTGTCTGAGTATCCAAGATACAATTACTTTACATATACTTTCACAGCTTTTCTCAGCTTTGCTTCTTACCTCTCTATTCTTTGGGACAGATTCCATTGCTTTTACCAGTTCTGATGACCTCTAGACTACATGATGTAAACTAGAAGCTTATTATCACGTCTCTTAAACTCCAACTCAATTTATTATCTTTGAGTATCTATTTTGCCTTGGTTTTGACTTACTTCAGTTATACACCTGTAGAAATATATCTTTAACACCAAACTGAGACTTCACCTGACACTTGTTTGCTAATTTGCACAAACTTATTTCCTAATTCTACTCCAACTATCAAGGTTATGCAGTAGACCTCAAGTTACAACAATAATGGAGACTGCCCATCATGATCATAACTCTACTTAAAACCTCTTGTACATGGTAGCCATGTAGCTTGTCATCTTCTCTGATTCTCTTAAAATCTTTTAGGTAAACTCCGTGGCTTCTCCGTAACATTAATTGCACCACTGGAGATACTGAGGCCAGAGTCACTGGGATCACTGGAAATGCTACATTTTGCACCTGTTGCACTAAGTGTTATTACTGTCACATTATGCACCTCAACTTCTATTCCATCTTGACACCGCAGCACAGCATCCATTGCTCCTTGATCTGCTGTCACTCCTGATTGGGTATCACTTGCCATCTGATAAATCTGTGAAGATTAATGCCAAAGGGAAATGATAGACTCACAGGAGAATAGTTCAATTAGCTGTGTTAGAAGAAACATTTGTCTAGTTCAGTTCCAAGTGGGGAGAAAGACACTGAAAAAAATGGAGGCTGATTGGAAAGATGGTTTAATGAAGCAGAGCCATCAAGCACATGGTTCTGATGCAGTTGACCACATGGAGTAGAGAGTCAGGGTTATTCTTGGGTCTTGGATCTTGACTGAGAGATAATCCCATCACCCTGAGGCTGAAGGTCTTTTGTCTTGTAGATAGGCTGACCCTACTAAGAAAGGTGAGGGCTGTTTCTCCTTTAGGGAAATATAATATTCCTTCCTTTTAATATTTCTCAAAATATTTTATTCTTCTAGGAGAGATATAACTTTCTACAGCTGTTTTATTATTCAAGCTTATAGAAAGGTGGTCCTCGGAATGATGATTTTCACGTGGGTAAGATAAGGCTCAATGGCAGTCAGGGGGAGGGATCAGAATTGGCCCAGAATTGTGCCAATGTAGGGATTTCAGATGAATTTTCCATTTGATTCCTCCTCCTGATCCAATCAGTCTTTCTCCTACAGATTTTCAGCAAAACCATACTAAAACATGACAACATGACTGAGGAACACTACAAATGACCATAAATGAGATAAGTTGCCAAGTATATAAAGTGTACTTACATAACTGGGGAAGGAACAAACATCAATATTTTGAATACAGTTGTAAGTACTCCCCCCCTTTTCCAGGTAGGTTGGAGCTCTGAATGGTCACAAAGAACAATAAAGGTCTACCTCTATTTGAAACATATAATTCTACAATATAATATAATATAATTCTCTGGACTGGCAAAATTATTTTTGTTTTGCAACTTAGTTTTATAAAATGAGGAATCTTCACATGACAATTTATTTGCAGTTTTGTTACTACTAAGGAAAGTATATACAGTATTTGTGTTCACTTTACACAGAGAGAAATTTCCTAGATTTTTTTTTAAAAAATATCATTGCGCAGACATAACTCAAATATAGAAATTTCTCCAACAACACTGATAGGTTTTTTTTTTAGTTTGAGCTGTATTCTACTTTGCAAAATCAGAAATGTGAAGATTTTGATGAGCATCATATATATGTCCAACTTCTATATGTTTGGGAACTGCAGGTACAGTATTAAAATGGATAGAGTACATAAACTACATTTATCATCTAGCTCTACATAATGCCAATTACCTTCTGAATAGCAACAATACAAATTCTCATAAGAGGATTCAAGTATAAAATCAGGATGCTAGAAATCCATTTGTGATGATTGCACTTAGTGCCTCCCAGGAAGATGCTCTTGTTTCTTTTGGAAATGTCTAAGCCATTCACACATAGTGCATAAAATTATTAATGTTCCCTGATATTTGCTTTGACAACTGTTCTGTATCTTCTTAGCCTACTACATTGTGGTTTACAGGTCCTTTTTCCCCCTCTTCATTTAATTTCTGTCTATTTTTTGGGACAATTATGTAATATAAGAGTACCAATCTTCAAAATTGGTACAGTTCCCACAATTTCAGCTCTCTTTTGATCCTTGAGTGTCACATTTAATGATGCTCATGAGAAAGGGAACTAGGGAAGAACAAAGACCTAGAAAATCTGCCACTATGTGTATCAAGATTGCTTAGATGCAAAACGGAGGAAGTTCACGTCAGTTCAGCACTAATTTGATTATGCATTAACAGGCATATAAACTCATGCAACTAATGTATGTGCATACAAGTTAGCTGAATGGGTTTATTGCATTTGTCTTCTTTTTCTTTTTAGTTATTGATAAGCTTTAGAGGTGCAGTTTCTGAATAACATTTTTTTCTGGAAATCATATTTTGAAAGATGTTAATCTTGTGTCAGAAGGCCAATCTTTCAGGCTTAGCAACAACATCTTTTCTTTGATGCACACTTAATAGTAAGAAAACATAAGAGCAAAACAATGGCTGTCATAACATCCATAAAGAAAATTTAAATAAATATATCAACATTACTATTGTGAGAAAGAGATTTGTTCCTCTATTTTCTCTTGACAGGGGTCATAGGTAATAATTGGCTTGGCTCCAGTCATCATCTTCACTGGCTCCTCAGTCATTAAGTAATGCAGTTGCTAAATTAAACCACAACTGTGGTTATGGTTTCCAACACATGATCTTAATTTGGCTTCCTTCTGTTTTACAGACCTGTAAAGGTGGCTATAGCTCCCTATTCCAAGCACCCTTTTTTAAAAGAAGAAGAAATTAATGGATATATGTAATGGCTGAAATTTGAAACCAAACGTTATGGAAGGAATTATTCATGAATTCTGAATGGAAATGAAGAATTAATACTTAGAATTTTGCTAAGTTCTGGTAAACAAAGCAGTGAGATGAGATATTTTGCATTCGGAAACACAACAAGAATATATTTTACTGTGGAATGTTCCTGTTCAAGATTCCAGACCTCCCTTTCAGTGTTATATGACTACTATGATTTTTAAAGGTGTTTCATACCTCAAGAACAATTAGATTTTATACAACTTTTGAAAAATGCTTCTGACCCAGATTGCTTTTCAGTAGAATGGCAAATGGCATTTTCAGGTCTATTGGCTTTTGAATTATATAAAGAGTCTTTTAAGACTGGTAAATTGCCACCTTCATTTTATTAGGCATAAAACTGGTAAAGATCATACATTAGGCCTATCTCATTAATTAATGTGGCCACTAAGATCTTAATAACTATGTGCTTGCAGAAGATCTTATCATATATAAAACACAGTTCACACTCAGGCATCAGATGATTTACAATTATTAATTGATATACTGGTTGTAGCTAATGTCAGAATGACGTCTGTGGACATTAACAATCTGGAATCAGTTATAACAAAACAAATGATTTCAGATACTTTTAAGTTATAACATGACATTGCAGACTCTTTGGGGTTAGAATGTTGCTTTCAGGAGGATTACTGTATGTATTTTTACCCTTGCTATTTAATTTATCCTTGAACTTGAAAGCTACGATCTTATTGCAGTCTTAAGATATTAGTTTGGTAAGGTATAGTTATAAATTATTTTTGTAGAGTGATGATATTTATCAATTTAGATCAATGTTCTATGTAATTGTAAATGAAATACAATATTTTTGAAACTTTAACAATAATAGAGCTATTTAACAGAATAACAGATTTGGAATGGACCTTGGAGGTCATCTAGTCCAACCCACTGCACAAGCAGGAGACCCTATGCCATTTTAGACAAATAGCCATTCAGTATCTTCATAAAAGCTTCCAGCAATGGAACATCCAACACTTCAGAAAGCAAACCATTTCACTGGTTAATTATTCTGATTGTTGGGAAATTTCTCCTTAGTTCTCGGTTGCTTCTCCCCTTGATTAGTTTCTTGGATGAGAAGCGAAATGTTTTCAAGGAAAAACAAAATCCAGTTGCCTTTTGAAAGAGCACCTATTGGATTTCCATCAAATAAATGTTACCTTAAAATAAAATATTTTTTATTTTACATGAAAGCAAGAAAGCATCTCTATCAGGTAGCAGAGACATGCGAAAATGCTGGAAATGAGTTATCCATTTAGAGACAATGGCATATTCCAGAAGAGAAAGGAAACTACTTGTATTTTTATGAAGAAAATCATATGGACAGAAAAGATAAAGGGATTTGGTGACAGATTATGAACCCCTCAGGCTAAATCACACTCAAAATACTTCTAAGGAAGAGTAAAGGATTTTTCAGAGTCCTAATATTATTATATGACACAGCAAGATTAAAGTTTTCAGAATATCTATTTTCTGATGTCATCATGTAGTAAATGAAAATCTGAAGTTACAAGGCAGAATTTTAATGGAATGATACATGGAAAGTAAGAAGCATGAACATGGGAAAGCCCAACACAGTGGTAGAATTACACATCAACATCTTGGGTATCAGAGAATTAAAGAGAATTAAAGTAGACAAAAATTAGACCTGTTCAACCAAAATATTATACTTAGAACATTAAAACAACAACAACAACAACAACAACAACAACAACAACAACGAATCCATTGTTGTCATAGTCAGAAAATATATATCAAAGACTAAAGGTGTCAGTAAATAAAAAAAAATATTAGCTAGATTCTGGTTTATCCAACCAGAGATGCAGAATAAGAGAAAGTCAGTTACTGTTATGATCAAGTTCATCTGAAATCTGAAATCAAGTTCAATCTGAAATTAAGCAAAATATGTTGCTTGTAGTTAAAGGTTGAATGCCAAAGCTGGAAATATTCAGGAGGAAATATAGTTGGGTCTGGAAGCAATAAGGAGACATATTAGTGTATGTATGTATGTATGTATGTATGTATGTATGTATGTATGTACGTGCGTACTAGTATTTCAATGAATTGAATGAATTTTTGGTTGAAAGGATCTAATTCATGTTTCAAATATGATTCTAATATTTAATATAACCACACACCCACACATATTATTTATTGTTTAATATTTCAATCAACCTGAAGTTATAAGATTCTTCAGAGATCTGACAAATATTGGGTAAAGTTTTTTTATATCAATGTTAGAGTTTTTTTATATCAATGTTAGGGTTTGTTAGGGTTAGGGTTTATATCAATGTTACAGCTTTTTCCAACTTTTCTTATTCCGGAGATAGGCTTGATATATTTATCATATCCTTAGTATATTTTCAAATTTCTTTAGATTTGTTTTATTTGAAGAAATAACAAACTCACCTTAAGGTAAAGGTAAAGGTTCCCCTCACACATATGTGCTAGTTGTTCCCGACTCTAGGGGCAGTGCTGATCTCCGTTTCAAAGCCGAAGAGGCAGCACTGTCTGAAGACATATCCATGGTCATGTGGCTGGCATGAACTAAATGCCAAAGGCCCACAGAGCATTGTTACCTTCTACTTACATTTTTTACATGCTTTCAAACTTTCTGCTAGGTTGGCAGAAGCTGGGACAAGTAATGGGAGATCACTCTGTTATGCAGTGCTAGGGATTTGAACCACTGAACTGCTCACCTTTCTGATCAACAAGCTCAGCATCTTAATCACTGAGCCACTGCGTCCCTTTTAAACTCACCTAACATTTCATTAAAAGATAGCTATGATTGTTGTGTCTGAAAAAGTTAATTTCTATGATTTGTACTTCCGTTGTTCTGCTGCATTTTGACTATCCAATTGGCCCAATATGAAAGATGTCCTTGGATTTTAATTTAAATTAGGGATGCTTCCTATACTAGGAAGTTTATAATATAACATGACTGTCCACTGAATGATGGATATTCTTTCTGCAACTTTATATTGAAGGGAAATATCTGTGCACTGTGGCTCTTCTTGAGGTGTTAACTGGATCTAACTTATTATACTACTTTAATTTATGAAACACCTCAGCTTGAAATATCAAGTCATTCTATCTCATATTGAAGTATCAGCATAGATCAATTGAATTTGATTGGATGTTTTGATTTAGAGACTTCAGACCATATGCTAATGCCCTCTTCATTGTCCACTTTATTTCAACACTTTAACTGGAAGAGAATTTTGACTGAAGCTTAAATGAAATGAAGTATTCTTTTAAAAATTTGCTCTCCCAGTAAGTAAATTGACTTTGCAGTCAATCTATATGAATTTAATTAATATTTGTAATATTTCAGAAGGCAAATTGTGTTTTTATATATCAAACTAAGTAGTCTATTGCAACAAGACTGAAAGGAATTTATGTCAAGCTACTTTTTCTTAGCTGCTCCCATTTTATTCTGTTGTTTTGGACTAGTTTTACTGAGGTAACTGTTTCCTTGTGATCCACCAGAACTGTCCAATAAATAAGCATGAAAAGATTATAAACATATAGTTAAACTATGTACATTAATTATAATTGTAGTGAAAATATGTGATTAACTATACATTGATTTTTTTGATATTTTCAATTTTGTTTATATTGATTTTCCCCTGTGAATGATAAAACATTTGTATTGTTCAATTTGAAACAGCTTAACCAGATTTATGGTGACATGTGAAGTGAATACTCTGTACACTCTTTTGTTTCATTAATATCTTGGCTTCTTCATTTTAGTTAAAATAAATATCTCATCATTCTTCTGAATATTGAGCTAAGGAAAAACTAACAACAAATCTCATACTCAAGTAATGTCTACATTTAATTAAGCCAAATATTATAGTTACAGTTCTCTCTTTCTCTCTACTCCCCCCCACATACACTCACTCAAAAAGAGAGAGAGAGAAAAGGGAGAAAGAGACCACATACAGTGAATATATGTTATTTATTAATATTAACTCTGGCTTGACAAAACTCATTGACATTCAATACTAATATAGATTTTCATCTACACATCTATAGGTGAATATAAAATTATACCCAACTATTTTAAGGCATTAGAAGTAGCTGATCATTC
Source organism: Thamnophis sirtalis (assembly GCF_051295495.1). Classification (NCBI taxonomy): domain Eukaryota; kingdom Metazoa; phylum Chordata; class Lepidosauria; order Squamata; family Natricidae; genus Thamnophis; species Thamnophis sirtalis. The sequence goes on along the minus strand of NW_028261388.1, from coordinate 33,360,917 downwards.
ATTTAGACAAGCATCTGAACAAATCAAAAGTTAAAATAATAAATAAATATTATAATGAAACTGAAACATGCAGCCATTCACTATTAAAAGACTAAATAAACATGATGAGGCTTTCAGATATTCTAAAGGCTAAGTGAATAACAAGAGAACTTCAACTGTCAAGAAGTGTTTTCATATGATAGCAGTATAGAACATAATGAATACAATTCCCTAAGGGACTTGCCTACTGATGGATGACAGGTTCTTAATCTTACTTACACTCTCAGCCACTTCAAGCGTTGAATTAGCAGTATCTAACAATCAATAAAATCTTTCAGTAGAGATATTATATGATTTCTTTCTTTTTTTAATAAAGTTTTTTTATTTTTTTCATTTTCATAATAACCACATGTATACTATTACATAACCAACATCATATTATATTGTTAAATGTTTACATCAATTCATCTTACCATATTTAATTTTAACATATATCTTCCTCCTCCTTTTTTTTTTAAAAAAAAGTATACATATATAGTAATTGAATTTTTAAACTCCCCGCCCCAGCCTATTTTTGGCTGAGATGTAAGCCTGGTTACGATTCCCAGCTATTCTCATCATTATATTTATATAGTTATGATCCTTACACACCCCAAATTTGTAGTTCTGTCTTTATAATTTCAATAATTTTCTATTACAAGTATATTTCATGTTCCCTCTACATTTTTCCATATCTTGAGTTAGCTTACCCTTATTTGTTTTTAAATAACAATCCTTACTGTTCAATATTCATTACAATTTGATTAATCTACCATATAGAATAACAAGCAGTACACATCTCACTTTGTTCATCATCTTAAGAGTTCTATATGTCCATGTTTCATATATGTTAACCTATTCTTAATTGTCCTTCCATTGATTCAATCAATTAACAATTCAGTTTAATTATCATGTATAAAAGTGAATCACATATGTCTACTTTACATTCTCCACATAACAGTTTCATCTTTGTCCATATTCCATATATTTTATCCTTTATTTAATTATCTTTCCATTCAATCAGTTAGCAACTCAGTCTTATTATCATATATAGGAGTAAACCACAGAGATATTATGTGATTTCTGTACTTTGTGTCAGTTAGTAACTAGCTGAGGTATTTTACAAAGTTATGGCTTTTCAAGCATAGTTCTCACATACAGTGCAAAATAATAGTCATGTTTATTAATGCTGTTTATTTAAATTTAATGGCCACTTAGTTCTATGAAATCTAGACTATGCACAAAACTAAAAATATATTAAAATAATTACAAATATGTGTAGACAGTACTAAAATTACCTAATAAAAATAATAAAGAGATAAATCAGTCATTAATAGCACATGGACATAAACAATATCTACATACCATTCAAAAGAGACAATTAAAAAGCCAAAAAAAGAAATAAAAGATCCAAACACCTCCTCACCAGGAATCAAAATCCAGATGAAGAGAAATTAACACCAATATTAACATTAGACCAACAATAAAAAACAACAACAATACTTCTGTCAGGGAACTGCCAAACAAATAGTAAACGAGAGACCAATCAAGAAACTACCAAGACTAACACTGGAAGGGCCAGTCACTAGTATATAAAATGACAGCAAACACTACTCTCTACTAGCATTGATGATGCTACCTACTTTGGTAATGAAATATCTGAAAGAAAACAACCACGCTCAGACATTAAAAATACAACCCAAATCCGTGCTGGGAACTTCAAACTGCCTTGTGCAGGACAAAGTAGGTCTCTCCCACTCTGCTCTAAGTTTTGTTTGATTTAATCTTATCACGAGCTGAATCCGTTTACTGCGAGGACAATAATTGCTTATCAACATTTTAGCTTCTTTTCTTTTTCTCCTCCGAAAAATTATTTACTCAGAGGCTTTTAAAATGGCGCCGAGCAGGCTGGTTTCTCCAGTAATAACGAACACTTTTTGCTAATTCTCACAAGAATTCAAAAGAATTCAAAACAAAAGAGATTGCTTATCATATGTTTTGGTTTCACAATAGAAGAATTTTACTCCTTCATTAACCTTGCTTATCTGGAAGTTAAATGGTGATGAATCTGTTGAACGGTCTTGTTACAATGTTTACTCACTGAAAGTTTTGCCAAGCCTTAAACTTCAAAATAAAAGCCTCTTTACTTAAAGCTGCATATTTAGGCAATAGAGTTTTATTAACTGCAGGCAGACAAATTTTGAAATGGCCTCAAAACCAAATATTAACTTGAAGTCGTCACCCTCTACTTCCAGGGGCACATCCTCAGTGCCTGGCACAAAGCTGCAGCCTCCGCTTCCTACGCCCCCTGCTGGGGATGTGTTAACGAAAGAATTTTTTCTGAGTAATCTAAGCGAGGCTCTTAATGCACAGACAATTAAAATGGAAGATAAATTTAGAGATAATAGAGAGGAGAGAAAAGAGGAAATAAAAGAAATGAAAGAAGAAATTAAAAGTGAAATAAAAGGACTTAAACAGGAGTTGTATGAGAAATTTGAGGCTAAGGTTGATAAAATTAGAGACGACATGCTGAGTCTTGTAACTGTATTAACAGAACATATTTCTGGAGTGGAAGATACTCTAGAGGTTCTTAATGATGCCAATGCTAACTTGACATTGAAAACAGAGGTGGTGGAACAAAAAGTGGAAAATGCTGAAAAAGAAATTATTATGATACAGTACCGACAAATGGAGTTCGCATTAAGAGTAAGGGGGCTGCGTGAGGAGAAACAGGAGAACCTGAAACAGATCCTATCGGAAGCTTTTGACCGCCTGATGGGAAGACCAGGGACCAACCAAGGCTGGCAAATTGACAAAGCTTACCGCGTTAACTCCTGGCTGGCAAAGCAGAAGCAGCTTCCTCGAGACATCGTTATATATTTTACTACAAGAGAGTTTAGAAATATGGTACTGCAAGCGTCTTATAACACTAAGCTTCAAATTGGCGGTCAAGACCTGGCTGTTTTGAAAGAGATACCACCTCAAATGTTAAGAGCCAGGAGAGACTACGCTTTTTTGGTCGAAGAACTCAGAAATCGTCAGATACAGTATAGATGGGATGCACCATTCGGCATCATATTTACATTTGATAAGCAAAGGTACCGCCTCAACTCTGTATGGAAAGCCCGAGATTTTTATTATAATATATTGAAGGCCGGACACCCTGCACCATCTGGACCTAGAGAAAGACCACAAGAAGGACAGGATAGACAGCAAACTACACAACCACCAGACAAGATGGAGCATCTCTCTTCTCTAGAAGTGCAAGGTGCTATGGAACCAAGACCTAGCCGCATGACTACTAGACGTATGGAGAAACAAGCTAAAAAACAACAGCATCAACAATCATCGGCCATCGATCAAGGAACTACAACAACAAATCTGGAAGCAGTGGGAGGAGCTAGACCTAAGGTTAAACAGGCCGTGCAGGAAGCTCTAAAAATGCTTCAACCAACCAAAGATGACAACTAAGATTTTAACATGGAATGTCAACGGACTGAACTCTCCACAGAAGAGGAAGAAAATATTTCATTATCTCAAACAGTTTAAGAACGATGTAATTTGTTTGCAAGAAACTCATATCAAGTCAACTGATCAAAAATATTTGATCAACTCAAAACTTGGTCAACATTTTGCAGCTTCTGCTATGGAAAAGAAGAATGGTATAGTTGTATACTTAAGAAAAGATATGAAAGCTGAATTAATAGAAGCAGATCCCTTCGGAAGATATATTGCTTTAGACTTAATCTTAGAAGGGAAAAAGACATTACTTTTGGGAATTTATGCTCCCAATCAACAGCAAGATAGATTCTATAGAAATCTTCATGCTAAATTAGTACAGTGGGACTATAGTTCCTGTATACTATTGGGTGACTGGAACGGAGTGATAGACACTAAGAGAGATAAGAAGATTTCCCGCCTAAATACCAAGATGCGAGCAAAGTTACCCAAATCTTTCTTTGACATTATGGATGATTTTGAATTGAGAGATATTTGGCGAGAAAGAAATGCAGAGGAATATGACTTCACTTTCTTCTCGGACAGGCATCAATCCCTTTCAAGGATTGATTTTATTCTAACCACTAATGATTTGCTTTCTAGGGTCAAGAAAACAAAGATTGCAGCTAGGGTCCTTTCGGACCATAACCCAGTTTGGATGGAGTTGGGAAGGGTACTGCCGGCAAGAAGGTCTTGGAGATTGAATGAAAATTTATTTAGATATGAAAAGTATATTAATGATTGTAAAAAATTACTATCTGAATATTTTGTTTTGAATATGAATAAGGGTACATCTATGGAATTTGTATGGGATGCAAGCAAAGCGTATATGAGAGGAGTTTTGATGAATATAAATAAAACACATAGAAATAAGCAAGGGTTAAAACGAACAGAACTGGAAGAGGAAATTAAGAGAAAAGAGCTGGAGTTAACAAGGAAACCAGACGATACAAAGGTTAAGGAAGCTATTAACATATTAAAATCTCAATTTGACATGTTGATCTCTGACCAGGTAGCTACTAATTTATTATATGCAAAACACAATACTTTTTGTAATGCAAACAAACCTGGCAGATGGTTAGCTTATCAGATTAGGAAAAAAAGGAAAACTCGAAATATATCTAAACTGATTTACAGAGGGAAGGAGGTGTTCCAACAGGAAGAGATTCAAAAGGCTTTCTGGGAATTTTTTACAGAACTGTATAAAGGGGATAAAATTAATGGTTTAGACATAGACAAATATTTAGACAAAGAGAAAATACCTTCAGTTAGAGAAGAACACAGGCAAAAATTGAATCAACCAATAACCTCGGGGGAAATCCTGCAGGTAATTAAGCAATTAAAGTCAGGGAAAGCACCAGGTACAGATGGCTTGACAGCGGTTTACTATAAAAACTTACAGTTAGAAATGGTAGAACCTCTTAGAGAATTATTTAATATGATTCAAACGGAAGGTAAAGTCCCTCCATCTTGGAAGACAGCGTTTATATCTTTGATACCCAAAGAAGATCAAGATACTACTCAACCCAAAAATTATAGACCTATTTCATTACTGAATGTAGATTATAAAATTTTTACTAAAATATTAGCAAATAGGTTAATGTTGGTCATTCAACAATTGATACATACGGACCAAACAGGTTTTATACAAGGGAGACAGATGAAAAGTAATGTCAGATTAATTATTAATGCATTAGAATATTTGGGAAAGAACAACCAGATCCCTGCTGCGTTTATATTTTTGGATGCTGAGAAGGCCTTTGATCGAGTTAACTGGCAATTTCTGCTGAAGATATTGCAAAAAATGCAGATAGGAGATAATTTTTTACAGTCAATTAAAGCAATATACCAACAGCAAACAGCACAAATCATAGTCAATGGAAGTTTAACAGACTCTTTTCAAATTGGAAAAGGTACAAGACAGGGCTGTCCTTTGTCCCCATTATTGTTTATTATAACTTTGGAAGTATTGTTGAATAAAATACGGGGCTTGGATGGTTTAAAAGGGATCAAGATTAGGCAGCAAGAATATAGAGTCCGCGCTTTTGCGGATGATTTGGTCATAATATTGGAACAACCGCAGGAATCCAGTATGGTTTTAATGAATACGATTAATCAATATGGTCAAGTGTCTGGCTTTAAAATAAACTTAGGAAAAACCAAAATATTAGCTATAAATATGAATATTAAACAAAATGAAGAATTAGGAGTGATGCTAGGATGTGAGGTAGTTAAAAAAGTTAAATATCTTGGAGTTAACATTTTAACTTCAAATGGGAAATTATATAAGCATAATTATGAACCACTTTGGCATAGCATACAGACAGAGATGAAAAAATGGGAGAAATTGCACTTATCTTTGCTGGGCAGGATAGCGGCAGTGAAAATGAACATTTTACCAAAATTTTTATTTCTTTTCCAAATGTTACCTATACTTAAAAAAGATGCGAACCTTTTAGAATGGCAGAAGGGTATCAACAAATTTGTGTGGGCAGGAAAGAAGCCGAGGGTAAAGATGAAAATAATGCAAGATGTACGTGAGAGAGGAGGATTGAAACTACCTAATTTAAAACTATATTATGATGCAGTGGCATTATCTGTAATTAGTGATTGGATTCATTTAACCAATGATAGAATATTGAACATTGAGGGACACGATCTGGTATTTGGTTGGCATGCTTACCTGTTATTCAACAAAAAATTGGATAAGAACTTTAAAAGTCATATTTTAAGAAATGCTTTATTGCGGGTTTGGAAGAAATACCAATATAAATTAAATGACAAGATACCCATGTGGGCAATTCCTAGACATGCAATTGAAAATATGAATACAGCACAAAAACAGGACAGAATTACTTACAGACAGCTTCTTACCTCGGAAAGGGGGGTATTACAATTAAAATCTTTAGAGGTATTAAAAGAGGAGAAGGTAGTTCAAACATGGTTCCAGTATGGGCAATTACAGGCTAGGTGGAAAATAGATCAAAAAATTGGTTTTATTCAAGTTGAGGATAATCTGTTTAAACAAATAAGAGAACAAAGCTTAATGCATATAAAGAGGATATATAATGTATTAATACAGATGGATTCGGAAACAGAATTAGTTAAAGATTGTATGATAAAATGGGCTCAAAATATTGAGGAACCAATAATGTTGGATACATGGGAAAGAATCTGGGTAAGAAATGTGAAATTTACACAAGCTCAAAATCTGAGAGAAATTTTTTACAAGATGTTCTATAGATGGCATTTAGATCCTAAAAAGTTGGCTTCTATGTATCCGAATGTACAGCCTAAATGTTGGAGGTGTGGTTCTCTCGATGCTACATATTATCATATATGGTGGACCTGCCAAAAGGTTAAGGCATTTTGGATAAAAATATGGTGGGTCATGCAAAATGTTTTTAAAAGAAGGATAAAGTTTATTCCTCAGTTATTTTTACTAGGTATATGTACTGACTTTACAGTGGTAGAGACCAATTTGATTCTGCACCTGATAACTGCAGCAAGACTGTTGGTGGCGCAATATTGGAAGAAGGAAGACTTGCCTACAATCCAAGAATGGACATTGAAAGTAACAAACTTAGCTGAAATGGCTAAAATATCGGCATATCTCAAAGATCATTCAAATGAGATATATAAACGAGACTGGAAAAAATGGATTGACTATATACAAAATAAATACGGGACTAAGAAATTCCAGTTAGCCTATGCTTAAGATCAGAAATGATTTAAACTGTTAAAAGTCAGTTCAGTAAGAAGAAGCTAAGGTCAATCTAGAATGTCATTAATTTCTTTATTTCTTTTTTCTCAATAGATTTTAGACTGTGTTAGTTAAAAATCCATACCGTGTACGGGTTCTGGGAAGTCGGGGGGGGGAGGAGGAGGGGGGGTGGGGGGGTGGAGGGAGGGAGGGATACACACAACAAAAAAAATTGTACTTCAATGTCTTAATGATTGACAAATGATGACATATTTGTGTTTTTTTTTAAAGAAAAATAAAAAAGTTCTCTTAAAAAAAAAAAAATACAACCGAAAGTGTTCTTTAACAACAGTAGAGCCTGTCTGGATATACTTGGAACTTGTTCTCCTTGTTCTGGCCATCATATTTAGAATATGTTTGACAGGAACAAGTAATCAGGAGCATTCACTGACTTTAAAGTACAGAAAAGTTTATTATTGTTACCTATAATACAAGGTGCTAATCAAATAATGGTCAAAGCTCAATCATCTCTAGAGAACACCAAATTAACAGAATTAATGGGGGGCTGGACAGGTCTTTTGCAATGACTCTAAACTGATATCACCTTTAACCATACTCTCTAGCTTAGCTTCTTCTTCTACATCATTCAACATATTGCTTTCTTAGAGTTGAATATTAAGAAGAAATAGAGTTCATGAGTCTACTTTTCATTGTTTGAATAACCTTTTTGATGGTTTCAATATGGGATACATGGAATTCTGTGGAAGACCCAACCTTTTAAAGCTAAACATACTTTCCAGCTAAAAAGATTAGCCTCCACAGGCCTTCTTTATTGAGATAGCTAGAGCTATAATTATTAAACGTTATTACTATTACACTAAAATATTGCTAGTCAAATGGTCAGCTACTTGGTAGTCCTAATTCTACCAAATAGCTGAATGGCCTTGCTAAAGTTGTTTGATTTCTATTTGTTTTTGAATGGGGAAGCCTTGTTTTTGTTTTTGATGATATATAACAAAATAAGGTCTTAACTATAATTCCCATTTTATATCTCCTTTGCTTTATTGCCAAGCTTTGTTATAATCTTGTTAAAACATGTATTATCATTTTATTTAACTGTATTTAACCTTAACTGTATATCAAGTATAGCACTGTATTTGATATACAGTTAATATATTGTTTTCAAATTATTTTATTAAGAATTAAATAAAAGTACATTTGTACTAATAATAGCAGTTTTGTTTTTGCATTATTCTTGTAAGCAATAAGAACAATTTCCCAGTTATCTCTCATTTTTTAGTATAAAACAAAATTCTTTGAACTACTGCCCAAAGGGAAAAATATGCAATTAACATATCATAAAATAGTAATAATTTCTCTATTAGGTTCTCTTTGTGAATATAAAGTATATTTTACTTCTTAAGTAAGACTTATAATATTCTGATAAGAAATAAACAGCTGTAACAATTACAAAATAAAAGTGAACAGAAACTATTAAGGGTTTTCTTACCAAGCATACGGTCTTGAGTGAAAGCATTGTTAGTAAGCAATCCTGACTATGATCCAAATCTAGATTTCACACAAGCACAACATGGGGCCCATGCCCCACAGGAGGGCAATTTGATTTTTAAGGGGGGCAATTTGAACCTTGTTTAAACCAAGTTAATGGCCTTTTAGGCTTCCTCCACATGAGTAGAGTTCACTTTTTAAGTAAAATAAGAATTATATGTCCGGGGGGGGGGGTAATCAGGATTTTAGAGATGCTTAGGTGGGGCATGGCCAAAAAAAGGTTGGGAGCCACTGATCTAGAGCCACATTTTTTTTATTTCTCCCAAGAAGGAAACTTATAATTATGTCAATGTGAGTTTCTCTCACACTACAAATAGTTGTTTTAAATGAAGTCCCAAGTGGAATCATAGCAGTTCTAAGACAGAACCAATTTGATCTAATAGCTAAGGCACTAGACTATAAATCAGGAGATTTTGAGTTCTAGTCCTGTCTAAGGCATGGAAGCCAAGCCAGTCGCTGTTGCTCAGCTCAATTCACCGCACAAGATTGTTGTAGGGAATATAGGAAGAGGAAGGAGTATTAATTATATCCATTGAATTATTTATAAAAACAATAAAAGTGGCTTAAAAAAATCTTTTTAAAATGCTTACTATTGTATACTTATCCAAACCATAATCTGAATTAGGTTTTCCTTTAGTTGTTTGAATTTTTGCAGACATGAAATTAGTGATAATCTAGATAATATAAGATCTATTAGCTATAAATTGCAGTTGAGAAAATATTCTGATAAAAAACATCTAACAGTGCTAACCAAACTTCAACATGCTAAATGGAAAGAAATGGAACAAGTAAATACAACTTGTACAACATGATTTTTAATGAAATGTAGAGTGAATATCTGAGCCAAAGCTCAGTTGTACCCAAAACCAAATTAATATGCATTTTAATAAGTAATAGTAATATGGTCAAGCAAAATGAGCAGGGCTTGTGTAAACCGCAGAAATCACTGTAAACAACAGAAATATGTCAAAATACCAAAAAAAAAGCCCCACTTAAAAGCAATGCTAAACAAGATCCATACAAGTAAACCAACCACAATCTGAATAGCAATGAAGTTCATTTGCATTAGAAAGCTCACAGAAATTGAACTGCAAAGGTCTAATCAGGCAAATAAATCAAAACCTCACCAGAAGTATCTCAGATAGTAGAGACAAATGAAGGGAAGTTAGTAGTAGAAATCAGCATTTTATTCTACTACAATACTAATTTCAACCATTTTTCTTTCCAATCCAGGAATTCGCTACATTACCATTTCAAAAATAATCAAGTCCTTTAACTGAAAACAAAAGGAACTGAAACATAGAATAACTGAGCATCTAGAAAAAAACACAAAAACAATGGAATAAAGTTGTCTATATTGAACCATGGTCCAAAAGAACAGCTAGTCCAAGTATTAACAATGCCAATACTGTAATATCATAAGCACTAGCTTACTGCACAAAACTAACCAATGTATAATACAGCTGCAGTTACAACTGATTACCTTGAATGAAAGATTAACAAACAAGAAAAAAGCCAAACATTTTACCACCAAATTGGTGGAAAATAAAGTTGGAAAATAAAATTGATGTGCTAAGATCAGAAGCAAGCACATTAGAACAGAAGAGAGAACAGAAACTAAAGAACAAAAGATCATAGAATATTTGATTAAAAAATATCGCTTGCTTACTAAGAACTTGGAAATTGTTAAGCAGAATTATAACAATAGCATTTAGACTTATATACTGCTTTACAGTGCTTTATAGCCCCTTCTAGATGGTTTTACAGAGTCAGTATATTTCCCCCAACAATTTGGGTCATTTTACTCACCTCAGAAGGATGGAAGGTTGAGTCAATCTTGAGCCTGGTGAGATTCGATCTGCCAAATTGCAAGCAGCTGGAAGTCAGCAGAAGTAGCCTGCAGTACTGCATTCTAACCACTGTGTCACCATGGCTCATGATGCAGTCCAACAGCATCTAGATCAGTGGGTCTCAACCTTCCTAATGCCGCAACCCTTTAATGCAGTTCCTCATGTTGTGGTGACCGCCAACCATAAAATTATTTTATGTTTTCCGTATTTTTCAAAAATATGTGTTTTCCGATTGTCTTAGGCGACCTCTGTGAAAGGGTCATTTGACCCCCAAAGGGATCCCGACACACAGGTTGAGAACCAATTATCTAGATGCTAGGCTTAAACTGTCCCTTTCCTTCCCCCAGCCTTGGTTGTTAATCTCTAACAGAAGGAAGGAAAAGTAATTAATGGCAATACCGATGGTGTAAATCATTCTGACTTCATTCATCCAAAATAATTTTACTGGATAGAGAAAGCCGGGTGATAATCAGGGTGAGTGAAGTCCTTTTATTTTCAGGGATTTTTTTTATTAGTTATGTCTTTTAGTGTTAACATTAAGTCTCTAATTTGTTATGAATCTAATTATGTTTTATTTGCTTCATTATTTACTATATTCTATTTCTGGAATGTTACATAGAGCAACACATCTTTTTTCCTGTTTAAAAACTCATCTTCCACTTGCTTTTCTTTGTGACCTGTTCTTGTAGGAAAGTATATAGGCTATTTTCCAGTGTTAGAGATACTGTCATAATATTCATTTACTCCATCCTTTCTCATATACAGAATTGAAATCATAACATATCAGAAGAAATAGAAAAGCCACCAAATTTCAAAGGGATCCAACCCTCTCTTTCAAGGAAGCCTCTGCTTCAGCTCACAAATCTGATTCATTAGGAATATTCAACTGATGCACCCTCAAACTGAAACAGTTTCAAAGCTTTGAGCAGACCTACTGACTGCAGACAGGATTATTTCATCTAATGCAGTATTCTTGCATAACTTTGATGAAGATGTGATAAAGCTGGAAGTATTCAGTCCTGCCGAAAACTTGGGAAATAATATTACCATACACCTAATACAGAGACTCTTTTTAAATTAATTGACATCAGTTCATTAATAAAATATTGTGTTCAAAGCACAAACACATCTCATATAGTTCCCATTAATTTTTTTACAGCATACACAAAAATGTTTGTTACTGATTTCTCATAACTCTGGTTCAGCCAGGAAGAACAGAAAATATTTTTATTGAGAAATTTAATCTCATTCCAATATTAAACATATTTTTGAATGTGATATTTTCTTGAGAGTTATTTACATCACCAATTCTACAAAGAGTAATGTAGATAACAAATTATTAATTTAGTTCCTATTAATCAATAAAGTTATTGAACAATACACTTGTATTTAGCCTGCTTTAATAATGGAATTTACAGTACTAGCTATTTAGGCAATGTCAGGGAAAGATAGAATCTATTTCATTTGTCAGTTAAAAATATATATATGCTCATCTGATACTGCAGTTTTAAGCCAAGAATATAAATAAACAGAAATATTAAATATATTTAATAACACTATATGGGATCATGGGGTTAAATATTATGCTGATGTTTTTAAGAAGAAACATGTACAGAGCAAGGATTTGAAATGATATATTCTTCTCATTTATGATAACTTTTGCTCTTCAATTCATTAATAATTTTAAAGAAAATACTGTAAAACCACACAGTTGAATGATTATTTATAAAACAAATGTTTTTAAGACATATTCTACTACTGAAACTAGTGAGTCTTTGCTAATGTCCTTTAGGCAGATTTCCTATTTTAGTTCAAAGTGATATCCTTTAAATGTCAAGGTAATAGTAATAATTCATCTACATAGAGAGAATTTTCTATTGCATTACCTTTTTTTCTGCGTGACTCTGAGGTAAATCACTATTAGTCATATTCACAGGAAATGATATTTTCATTAAAGCTGTCATCCAGAATGCTTTAATACATCAGCATGAATTAACCAAAGGCATATTAATTTTACTGGTGTAGTACATATTAGTCTCATCATGTACTAAAATGTACAATATGCCTTAGAAAATGTATTTATTTCCTGAAATAAGTACATGGACAATGCTGCTTCCTTAATTACTTGCGAGTGAACAGGTTTTAATATTCTATTCAAGACATAATGTTTCAAAATATGTTTTTCAAAATGTATATAGCTTTCTACAAACCCTTCTGTACTGTCATATTGTAAAATCACCTGGAGGTGGGGAGGGGGTGATCTAAAATTGATGATTCAACATCGAATGATTTCAGGTTTTTAAGTATCATATTTTAGGCACATTGGGTGTGATTCTGAGGATAATTGAATGTATCAATCAAGTTTCAAGCACCTACCGTAACTATAGACTTTTTTAATTTATAAGGAATTACATTAATGTTAGAATGTAAAGCATTTATAGAAATCTGATGTATGAATTAATGCTTATGCACTCATAGTAGCAGAGGTGAATGAATTTTAGGCATTCTTTCTTTAATTAAGAAAAGAGTTCATTTTATTATACTCAATAGACTTATTCTACAGAAACTGCATAGGACTACAATTTTAATGACTTATGCCTTATAATATTTTAAAGCTTTCAGTATTCCAATATCCACAAGTCATTCAAATAAATTAATGCCATCTTTCTGTAAAATTAAATGGTTGGATGCACATCTTAACCCGAGATTGAATAATATATTCAGAGACAAAGTATAACCAGAAAAGTACAAATGTTGTAATGTACATACTGTTATCTAAATATGCTAGCTAGCATACTAATATAAACTTGCAGTAAATCCCTTTAAACATAATTAATCTTCATCAATTTGTATGGTAAATAATAGGGGAAATATCAATAGTAGCATATGCTTATTCCTTTCAGAACTGTAACTCAGCAGGAATACAGCAAAATACCAAAGCAATGAAGTAAATGGAAAAAAATAACAAAATCATAATACCAAATATAATTTTAATCTTCTAACATTTACAGGAAATTATAAGAAATTATGATTTTTAATATTTACAGGAAATTATAAACAATAAAATAGATTGCTGTTCCTAAATCTAAAGAACATTTTAAAAAGTGATTTATAATTAAAATAGTTTACAAATCCTAATAATTATAGAGCCGAGATGGCGCAGTGGTTAGGATGCAGTACTGCAAGCCACTTCAGCTGACTGTTATCTGCAGTTCAGCGGTTCTAATCTCACCGGCTCAAGGTTGACTCAGCCTTCCATCCTTCCGAGGTGGGTGAAATGAGAACCCAGACTGTGGGGGCAATATGCTGATTCTGTAAACCGCTTAGAGAGGGCTGAAAGCCCTATGAAGCGGTATATAAGTCTAACTGCTATTGCTATTGCTACTGCTATATTCTCACTTTCAAAAAGTGAATGGATTAAATTTTCTGACTTGTTAGGTACAGTGGTGTTTGAATTAATTGCCTCTACTTTTAAAGTTTATGCTTTTAAAAGACATAAACTATATATATATATATTATTAGGATGATTAGATGATGCTGTCAAAGTCAGATAAGCAGTAAAGGAATTTTGTGGAAACGAAATGGATTTATCTTTAATATTTTTTATACTGAAGGTAAACTGAAGCATACATCATATAACTTTTTCTAATCAAGACTAATTGCATAATTAACAACTGAACAATGTTTGTGTAGGGGGATGGAGACAGACATTGCATGGGTTTTTTTGAACAATTTACAATTATTTCACCATAACTACTTATATCAAAATGAAATGCATCCAGAAGGATAGGGACAGGAGAAATGTAGTTGTAATGAAAGATAAATAGTTTATGGTTGTTGTTTATTCATGAACAATTATTGTAAAAAATATAAGTGCAATAAAACAGGAATACACTATGGATGTAAGCAGAAGGACTGATACCTGGCATTTTTCAAGTAAGCATCCAATTCCTCACCTTCCACACTAGTATCAAATCTCTTCTAATTGTTTCCCTTTTAAAGTGTTGAGAAATAATTAGTGAAAATCATTGAATATAATAGATGGATTAACCTTTCAATTTCAATTAGGTTGAGTTTTTCATTCTGTAACATAATTCAATTCTGTGTCATTTTTCAGATTTGTTGGCAGAGTTTGTTAGAATCTTTATTGATTCTTCATTTGCTATAGAAGTCCTGTACTTTTCTGACTTGGTTATGTTATGACTGCTGAATTAACTTTGTTTACTAGAAATTCTTATAAAAAGAGAACATTCACTAAATCATATTGGATACTGACATCTCTGTTATACAGAATTTTACTGTTTAATATTTGAATCAGTTGCTACTTATCCATTGTCATACTTTGGCACAGTAAGTTTGAACTTGGAACTCTGTGTTTGGAGATAGTTTGGAAAACTTCCCTTGTTTTTCTGAATCTGCTTCCATTTCCCATGTCTTTATAGGCCTTGTCTCTCTTAACAGGTCTACTGTAATATCTTTGTCAAGCATGGTTTAGTTTCTCTTCTTTTCTTGGCAATTCCCACTGTCTGTTCTGACATCCAGTTTGGTTCCTTGTGTCTAGATTTTTGGTAGTTTCTTGTATCTTGGTTTTGATAGTTTCTCTTTTTCTCTTTTCTCTAGTTTCTATTTTTGACTCTATGCCTGTTTGTCTGATTCCTTCAAAGCATCTACAAAGTACTAGACAGATTTGAGCAATTAAGAATAATATAGAAGTGTTTTCATGGTTTCTAACTTAACTTTTGTTTATGCAGACTGATTTTGTATTTGCCTTTTCTATAGCTAAACTAAAGGACACAGTGCCTCAGTGGCTAAGATGCTGAGCTTGTTGATCAGAAGGTAGGCAGTTCAGCAGTTTGAATCCTTGGTGCCACATAACAGAGTGAGCTCCCGTTACTTGTCCCAGCTTCTGCCAACCTAGCAGTTTGAAAGCATGTAAAAATGCAAGTAGAAAAACAGGGACCACCTTTGGTGGGAAGATAACAGCATTCTGTGCACCTTCAGCATTTAGTCATGCCGGCCACATGACAAAGAGACGTCTTTGGACAGCGCTGGCTCTTCAGCTTTGAAATGGAGATCAGCACCACCCCCTATGTGCAAGGGGAACTTTTACCTTATAGCTAAACCACATTGCTGATCTCATTATAATAAGTATTATATGTTAAAATAACTAGAAGACAACTCAGAAACTGCACTTGGTTCAAAACACAGCAGCAATTGAATTATTGATGGGGGTTAGCTGCTTTACACTTATACTGAGAGTCACTGTACTAATTATAGGTTTGCAGGCCCAGTCCAAGTTCCAGTTTTAAACATTAAAACTCTGAATGGATTAATACACATTTTTTAGTCAGAATGTCCTGTCCAATCAGTATCAACAGAGGTTACACAATTTTCTTAACAAATATGAAATAAAACTTTTTGGTGAGGTAAGTGGTTGTGTATGTGTCTGTTTACTTAAGTGTGACCTATATAGCATTACAAATAACCTGCACGGTATTAATATGACATCAGAATTTCATTTTATAACTGTGTCCAAATTAGTAGATTGGTTTTAGAAATACAAATTATATTTGTAAATCTCATTAATATGTAAATTAAATAAAAAATGTTTACCTTGCCTACTTAATATTGGGACAGCCTATAATGTTAGAATTCCTCTTCTTAAACTGCATAATTGGATATAGAATAGAATAGAATAAAATAGAATCTATCCTATCCTACCTTATTCTATAGAATAGATTATTGACGAAGTGTATTTGGACACACAAGGAATTTGTCTTTGGTACATATGTTCTCAGTATAGATAAAAGATACATTTGTCACAAATCATAAGCTCCAACACTTAATGATCAGGTACAAAACATACATTAGTTACAGTCCTAAAGAAGGATATGCGATAGGGAATGTGGTATAAGTGAATATTTCTAAATATAATTAAAAACTCTTTTCAAATCTCCACTCTTAATATTCCAAATAGCAAATAGAGTCAGTGAGAAGAGGTCTGAAAATGGCCTACATTCAAGCAAGTTCATAGTTACATAAGTATGTAATAATAATAAACTTGTAGTTTATTAAATACATTATTAAGCAAAATCTACATAAATAAATCTACACTCTTTTCCCATAGAATTGAGACTATTTAAGGATTTTTTTTTGCCAGTTTATAGAACCAGCATGATTAGTCTTGAGATGCTTTCAGAACTAGGCAACTGTCTCTAATTAATACCTGAGAAACGTTTAATCCAAAACTATGTACCTAAAATTAGGGTTTTTGATCATGCAGCACTGCTCTCACAGATCTTTGCAGTTCTAATCAATCACATGTGAGATTTACTAATTGGTACTGTTCAAAACTAGCTGTAAGGTTTCCTTACATTAGCTATGTTCTGGTTTGTATAGGCCAAATATCACATATATATGTATTATACTGTTGTTGCTCTATAGCCCCACCTAGTGGCCAAAGAGTCAACTATGTCCTAACTATATTGTCTGAAGCTGACTCCGCCCATTTACCCATCAGCCTGCATTCAAGCCAAGTGCAGGCTAGGAAGCCAAACTTCATTTCTTTCAGCATTTGGAGTAGGCAGAAGCAGCCATTTTATTTTGTGGCATATGGTTATCCAAATACAAACCCTAATCTTAACCCACACAGAGAGCCTTTATTTACTCATTGTTATGTTCAGCAGTTACTTAATACTGTCCAGTGGTTGATTTCAAAAAATTTTCAAACCTACTCTGTGGGTGTGGCCTCCTTTGTGGGAGTGGCTTGCCAAACATGTGACCTGGTGGGAGTGGCTTGCTGGCCATGTGTTCTCTCTCTCTTTCTCTCTTTCCTTCCTTTTGTTTCTCTGTCCCTTTTTCCTTTTTTTCTTTCATCTCTCTCTCACACTTTCTTTTTTCTTTTTTTCTTTTTTTCTTTTTTCCTTTATTTCTTTCTTCCTTTCTCTTTCTCTCTCTGTGTGAGTGTGTGTGTGTGTGTGTGTGTGTGTGTGTGTGGTGGGTTTCAAAAAAATTTGGAACCTCTTCTGTAGGTGTGGCCTGCTTTCCGGGTCCACTGGTGGAACCTCTTCTAACCGGTTCGGTAGATTTGACAAACCGGTTCTAGCGAACTGGTGCGAACTGATAGGAACCCACCTCTGATACTGTCTATCTTATTTTATTTATGAAGAGAGGCAGACAGGGCTGTATTCTGTCTGTGCTGTTGTTTAATATCTACTCTGAGTCAATTTTCAATGAAACACTGAAAATATTGATGCTGACCTCAAAGTAAATGGTGTTCAGATCAACAATTTAAGATATGCTGATGATACAGTTCTGTTTGCCAGTAAGCATGAAGACATTCAGCTCATAAATAACTGAAACACATGGCTTGAAGCTTAACATCTGAAAAACCAAGATCATGGTCATCAGCAAACAACCCATTAATTTACCATTGATAAATTTGGAAGGACTATCACTAGAAAAAGTTGAAAGGATCATGGTTTTAATTTACATGAAAGCTGGGTCATGATAAGTGAAGTAAAGACAAGGATAGTGAATGCTCGAACAGCATTCTTCAAAATGAAAAAGGTCTTCTGCAATCATGACATAAGCCTAAGACTGAAAATCAGGCTTGGCAGATGTTACATCTTTTCTATCCTGCTCTAAGGAGTAGCGAGTTGGTATCTGACAGAAAACTACTTGAAGAAACAAAAAGCATTTGAAATGTAGATTTACAGACGGGTGTTACGTATAAGCAGGTTGACAAAATCACAAATGAGGAGGTGATAAACCGCCTGGGAAAGCAAAGGGAAATCATCAAAGCCATTAAAAAGCAAAAGCTAGAAAAGAAAGGAAAATATTATCTGTAATAAAATATAACTAATAAAATTAAAAACATTTTAATAAATTGTCAGGTAAAGAGGCTGATGCAATGTATTATGTAGAAGTGGAATTGGTGATCTGAAGGGATATGAACTTTTTGTGACTGGAGTTATTGAAAGATAATTCCAATAATCAGGCAGTACAAATCTCTATATGGTAATTTTAATTTGTGAACGAGTTTAGGAATAGTGAAGTATTTTTAATGTCTGATGAGGCATGCAATGTCTCCTGATTGTTCCCTGAATTTATTTGTTACATTTACCTTTTTTTTTCTTTCAGTGATACTAATGAAAGCCTTGGCTGATATTTAGTATAAGTTAAAATATGTTTGTCTGGCATGTATATGACAATAACACTGCTAATAGATGCATCTGCTTAGAAGATAAGTAAACAACAGAGAACTGCAGTTACCTTTTGAAAATTAAAATTTGTTTAGTATCTTATGATAGATGCAAGATTGGGATGAAACTAGCACATGATATAGTAGAAGTAATGCATATGGAATTATTGGACATAAATACTATTGTTTCATTTGGAAGTTTTTAGAAATAAGACAGCTCAGTTATTCACAAAGCTATGGCTTAAAGAAATTTTGAATAGGATGATTATTATATACTACAAAATTTCTTGTTTCTATAAACTTGAACTCAGTGAAACAATGCATCATAGGATAGTTCTACAGGATTTCAATTCATCCTCTCAGTCATGAAAAGGCATTGGGCAACATTAACTCAGTGTCAGCTATTATTTCTCAGCCCAATTTTCTATGTAAATATCGTTGCAGGGGAATGTGCTATGTGGCTAAGAAGAATATGAAAACAAGTAAAAGTACAAATTGTTGTTTACAAATTGCAAATTGTTGTGAATACTTTTACAAGTTTGCTATAATGATATATATGCATAATTGTCCAAGCTACACAAATGAATTGTCATTTAGAAAGGGCTGGAAAAAATAATATTCTGAGACCCTGAAAAGCATCTGATCATCACTTTTAAAAATATTGGAATCAATATACAATAGTGTATACACATTTTGTTACCATTGTTCTTACATTGGTTATAATTCAGTTACACAATACTTTTGGCATATGGTTTAGCTTTTTAAAAAATATATAGAAAAGTTATATTTGAAACATGGGGTGGCAATCCCAAACCGGTAATGAATGGCCTTCTACAGCATGTTTATTACATTAGAGAAAGATAAATAATTCGAACAGGAATTAAACTCTGATAGCCAAAAGACAATGTCTGCATTATAATGAAATTCACCAGTAATGTGCAATGCTTGTCTTCTGAATGATGTCAAGTTCTTTTGAAATGTCAGTTCACTCCTGCTGTAGGCTGTTCTATCTATAAGCTAATAAAAAACTGAAAGGGGTATGAAATGCTGAGAGTGATGATACTCTGCTTTTCAAGCAATTTACCATGGTCAAGTAATGGGAGAAAGAGGCAAAAAGAAGAAGATTTGCACTGTCAGTTTCTTTTACACAGAATATTTTGTCATGATCAATAAAAACATTTTCACCTTGGATTTAAAAAATATATCTCTAAAAAAAACCATCCAAAGTGTTATCAGATGTGAATGATCTGACTTGCTATAACATTTCATAAAACATATTCTTTTTATTTTTCACTTACTGCCAGTGAATACTTTGTATTCAAATTTTATCACTTTAACATAATGAATAATAGGTTTTTATACAATAAGAAAGAATATTTATACAAAAAAAGCTACGATTTATTTATAACTACATTCAAGTTTATATGAGGTTAGGTATTAGCATAAAAGTTAATAGTTACTTGATTTATCTTTTAAAAATACAAAAACTACTTTAGTTTCTTTCTTATTTAAAATCCAATAGTTAATCATTATATTCTCCAGCAACCATATCCGTAGTTATCCAGAATGACTTAAGTTTTCCATATGATCATGAACTCTATGAAAAGCTGCATGTTTCAACAAATTCCTCATCTGTTTTTCATAGAAGTGTCCAGCTCCAAAGGTAGCCCTTTTTCTAACTAGAAGGCCACAAGCATAGCAAATGCTAGTATGCTGGAATAATTTTAACTTGCTGTATCAAAAACAATACTTTGTATATATTGTCTTTTTTCTCTATTAGGCTTATAGCTTTACTAGCTGAATACCCATGTTCCGCTATGAAACTCTATGATCGGGTTTGATAAATTGACACTTACAGCTCCTCTCCCCTTCTCTCCTCAGGCTTGTCCCATAGATGCTTCTTCTCTCCTGTTCCCCTTCTCTCCCTCAGGCTGGCCCCATTGATTTTCTCTTAACTCCTCCTCTACCTCAGACTTGACCCACAGAGGTCTCTCCTATCTTATACCTTCTCCCCGTCAAGTTGGCCATATTGATCCTCTCCTTTACTAGCTGAATACCCATGTTCCCCTATGAAACTCTATGATCAGGCTTGATAAATTGACACTTACAGCTCCTCTCCCCTTCTCTCCCTCAGGCTTGAACCACAGATGCGTCTTCTCTCCTGTTCCCCTTCTCTCCCTCAGGCTGGCCGAATTGATTTTCTCTTATCTCCTCCTCTACCTCAGACTTGACCCACAGACTTGACCCCCTAAAGCTGGCCATATTGATCCTCTCCTATCCCCTTCTCTCCCTCAGGCTTGCTCCACAAAGGCCTCTCCTATATTATCCCCTTCTTTCCCTCAGACTTACCCCACAGAGGTCTCTCCTATCTTATGCCCTTCTCTCCTCAGGCTGGCCCCATTGATGCTCAGCTATCCCCTTCTCTCCCTCAGGCTTGCCCTGCAGAGGCTTCTCCTATCTTATCCCCGTCTCTTCCTCAGGCTGACCCCTTTGATCCTCTCCTCTCCCTCAGGATTGTCCCACAGAAGCCTCTCCCCTCCCCTTCTCTCCCTCAGCCTGGCCCTATTTATCCTCTTCAAACTCCCAGACTGCAGGTCAGATGAGTACACGCTGGTGATGCCTAAGTGGCGGTTGGAACAGAGTTTTTTTCAGGTTGGGCGGAGTAGTAGAATGTCTAACTCCTTAGCATCAGAGCAGGTGAATAATAATGTAAGAAATACTAATGATCTGATGATCATTTTGAAAAATCCTTTCTTAGCAAACACCTATAAGCCAAGAGGAACATACAGGGCGGGGCATAACCTTTTCCTAGGGGGTCACAGCAAGATCGACAGCAGTTTACAACTTCCGCGACACCTCATTTTAAAGCCCATAAAAAACTGAATTGAATGAGCTATTAAATGTTAAATTTGCTTTAAGAATGGCTGGAAAATTCGATTCGGAAGAACAAAGGATCATTGACAGAATAAAATGCATTGCCTTTCGAGAGGCTCGCGATGCTGGAGCGACGTTTATCAATCGAAAATGGATTGCAAACAAATTGAAACGTCATCCGGATTGGGTTACTGATAATTGGAACAAAACAGCCCAAGAATGTTTCACAAAATTTGGAGAAGGGCGTCCTCTGCAACTGTCCCAAGAAAGCAAAGCCATCATTGCAACTGGCAGTCGCAAACAACGAAAAGGAAACCGAAAAGTGGCCCAAGAAATCCTTCAAATTCGTGGAAAACGAGTTGATCAAAGGACAATCAGCCGATATCGAGAACGAGAAGGTTTGAAGCCATTCCACGTCATTTGCAAACCATTGAAAACTCAAACACACGTTCAAGATCGGCTTTGGTTGTGCGATTGGTTGTCTGAATGGACCGAGGAAGATTTTCTTCATTTGGCGCCATCTGACGAATTCTTCGTTTATGCCATTCGAAAACCGAATTTCCAGAACGATCGAATTTGGGCTAAAGACGTCGACGACATCGCCAAACATGAATGATATCGACAAATCGTTCGCAATCCGACTTGCATCGGGATTTTCGTCATTTTCACAGCCAAGAAACTGCATTGGGTTTTGAAGGATAAAGGGGAATCCTGGGATGGCAGTTATTTCCGTGAGAAAATTTTATTGGAGAATGTCATTCCATTTCTCAGTGATCCAGACAATGTCTTGGTGGTTGGTGAGGCTGTCTTTCTTCATGACAAAGCTCCTTGCATGCGTGCAAATGCGACTCAGCAATTGTTAAAGGAAAACAATGTCGAATTTTGGGGCAATGACGTCTGGCCGGGAAATTCGCCAGATCTCAATCCGGCAGAGAACATTGGGGCCATAATTAAGGATGAAGTGGAAGCTCTGATGATTCAGGAGCAAGGTCAAAATCGATATTCGGTTGAAACTTTGAGAATGAATTTGGAAACTGTGTTGAAAAATCTGGAAAATCGAACGGAACTGTTTGAAGATTTGTTGTGTTCTTATCCACCTCGTTTGAATGCTGTTCGAAGGGCTAATGGTGGTCATACTGACTATTAAATCATGTCAATAAACTCAGTTTTTGATGGGCTTTCGAATGGTGTATGAATTATTTGTGTTGTTATTACAAGTGTTGCTGTGACCCCCTAGGAAAAGGTTATGCCCCGCCCTGTACATGCCAAATTTCAAGTTTGTAGGCTTTACAGTTCTGGAGATTTTGTGAACTGTTATACTTATCTTTCTGTTCACAAGAAAAAAAAATGAAGAAATACATTTGGAATTAAAAAGCTCAATAAGAAGACTTATCACAATAACCATCTTTTCCATTGGTATCACTTATCTTCTCCCCTTGTCTCAAAAATTATAGGCCTAGAGGAAGAACTTTTATTGAAGATCACGACATATGGCCAGTCATTAATAAAACTGGATAGATTGTCAGATATAGCAGCTGCAAGCTTTGAAATACTTTAAATACAAAATCAGTGCTTTAATGCAAAAATAAATTAAGAGTCATATCAATGGAAAGTACAAGGATTACACCAGGGTACAATTCAATAGCCCCTCTTTTCTTTTCTACTGGGATGATTTAAACTTCACTCAGTTTTAATGCTTATTCATACCAAAGTCAATATGCAGTAATGTATTTTGGAAGTAATATCCATCTAACTCAGTTAAATTTACCTTATTGGAAACAAACATGATAACTGTATTGTGTGCCACTTATAAATTTTACTATCCAATAATGAATTTTACTGTGAATTATGAATACAGAATTGGACTTAATAGTGACTCTGTCCTGACTGTGCCAACTGAATTGGATGCTGTCAACTGTATATTCATTTGCAAGATAAACTAAATACTAGGGATCCTTGTTTGCATAGAATATATATATATATATATATATATATATATATATATATATATATATATATATATATATATATATATATATATATATATATATATATATATATATATATATATATATATATATACATATACATATACATATACATATACATATATATATATACACACACACACACACACACACACACACACATACACATATATACATATATATATACATATATATATACATATATATACATACACACACACACACACACACACACACACACACACATACATACATAGTACGTGAACTATCAGCAGTCCAATTGGGCAGACCTCCTATCTTTTGCTGAGGTTGCGTACAATAATGCTGTTCACAGTAGCACAGGACTCACACTGTTCAAGTAGTGAGTGGCATGGACTTCATTCCAATGCCTGAGTAACCAAGGGATCCCCCCTCCTCAATCAGCTTGACTGATTGGATGTCGATGCTAAAAGCAACCTGGGAAAATGTCAAAAAAGCCCTGGCTAAAGCGGCACAAACCTATAAGAAACAGGCAGATAAACACTGTGCTCTGCAATGGCCATTCCAGGTGGGAGAGAAGGTTTACCTCTCCACAAAACTCCCTAGCAAGAAACTGGGGCCAAAGTTTATGGGACCATTCCCCATAGTAAAGATCATCAACCCCACTCACAGTGCAATTGAATCTGCCTCAATTGCTGGGAAAGATACACCTGGCGTTTCATAGTAGCCTCAAAACCCATGATTGGATTCACTCTGAGACCACTACCATGGGAGACCCTGGACCCTCTGGTCATAGGGGGCCAAATCCATTATGAGGTTCAACGAGTCCTTGATTCAAGGTGGCACAGGAGACAACTCCAATACTTAATCAAGTGGAAAGGCTATCCCTTGTCAGATGCATCTTGGGTAAACAGTAAAAATATCCAGGCTGATCACCTAAAGCAAAATTCCATGCAGAACATTCAAGCAAGCCTGGGGGAGGGACACATCCCTAAATTATATATCTGTACTCAAATTGTTTTTGTTTCACATTGGTCATTTTCAGGAAGTGAAGAGAGCTGAATGTAAACTTGTAAAGCATTTCCAAGCCTATTATCAAGTTGACATTGAAGGGAGGGAGAATTCCATGCATACCTTCGACCAGGATTGGACATCAGATTTCTACAGCAGGTGTGTGAGGCGCAAAATTTTACAGCCTGTCCAGCACATCATTGGTGGATGTGATTTATGACACAGACTGAAGGGAGGGGAGACACAGGGATAAAGTTCAGACACCATTAACCAGAAATCAGATTTGGCTCTGCAGCAGATAATGCTAAAATATTACTCCTAATAAATGACTGGATTTCTTTTGAACTCTGTCTCAAGGCTCATAAATTAATTAGAGCATCTTTTAGAATCTTCACAACATGCTGTATTCAGTGTATAAGATGCACTGATTACCAGCCTCTTTTTTGAGGTAAAAAGGTGCGTCTTATACTTCGAAAACTATGGTAATTAGTGTTTAAGGATAACTTACAACAACATAAATAACATAAGATTATAATGAATTATAATCCAGAGGTGTTTCACGAGAAGAGTACTCCACTCCTCTGCTCACAATAGAATCCCTTATGCCACCAGGCTCAAAATTCTGGCCTTGGAAATTCTGGAATTGTGCCATCTATGGTTGGACCTAGGCATAGTACATAAAATTGTCTGCAACAATGTCCTACCTGTCCAACGATTTCTTCAGCTTCAACCACAGTAATACATGGGAAAACAATCAATACAAACTCAAGGTAAACTGCTCCAAACTCGATTGCAGATTCCAAACTGACTTCAGTAACAGAGTGGACAATGCTTGGAATACCTGACTCCATTGTTACATCCTCAAGCCCTCACAGCTTCAACCTTAAACTGTCTACTGTGGACCTCACCCCATTCCTCAGAGATCTGAAGGTACGTGCATAAGCATACCAGCGTGCCTACCATCCCTGTCTTACTGCCCCCATTTATTTGTATTCATTCCCTTTATTCATATCCATATTCATACATACCTGCTATCTTGTACATGTTTCAAAAACTAATAAATAAAATTGTTTTCACAAAGAATTACATGAACAGAAAGCACAGGAAAGAAAGAAAGAAAGAAAGAAAGAAAGAAAGAAAGAAAAGTATAAAGAAAAATGTCTTTACTTAAATGCTTTCTTGAAAAAAACTATTAATTCTAGGTATACTATAGGCAAGGTAGTTTCAAAGACACTTTTTTTCAAAAGGCAACTGGATTGTTATTTCCTTGAGGAAGAAAACATTTCACTTCTCATCCAAGAAGCAAAATGTTTTCTTCTTCTTCCTCAAGGAAAAACAATCTAGTTGCCTTTTGAAAAAAAAAAATACTTTTGAGACAACTATGATTGGGATGAATGAGAATCTCCACAAACATATAAGCAGGGTATAAAATCCCAAAGAATACTTGATGGTAGTGATAATAGGGTGGATGTGGATGTCTTAAAAATGTCTTCAAGTAAAGTTTATTTTACTACAGGGTCAATCTACAGATAATTAGATGAAGTTAACATTTACCATGACTTGTATCTGAATAAATAGATGGACATTTTAAAACTATCACAATTAACTCTTGTGATATTTATAGTAGGTTAAAACATGATCAAATGAGTTTGATACTCACCACATGAGTATCTCACTAATCTAAGATATACCAAGTTTTTTTTTTCTAATAATTGCATTCATTAAACCATATGTTTCTGAAATTATTTACATTTATACAGAATGTGATAAATCTTTATATATTTATAATTGGTATAATTATACCATATAGTGCTAACAGACAAATTAATGGGACCAAATTATTTATCTCCGATGACAGAACACTTTAGATTTGGGCATGTTTTGTTTTCTTTTTGTTTTGCTGTAGTGATTAATTGTCACCATATTACCTCCAAAAAAGCTAATTTTAATTAGCTGCTTGCATCTTAGCTGAGATTTTAGATGATTGAAAATATATTTAAACAATAGGGGGAAAAAAGAAGAAAAAGAACATCAAATCCATTGTAATACATAAAAAAACTTTAATAATTATATATTTTTTTTACAGTTCAATATCTTTTAATTGGGAATTGAGATGGAAAATGAAAAGAAGTAAAGCTAAGCACAAAGCCTTTTACTGCTAGTAAAATTTGCAAAAAAGTTGACTTAATCGCCATCCATTTATGTTGATACAAGCCCTTCAGTATTCAGGATAATAAGGTGCAGAAATTAAGCATTATGGAAGTCATCCATTAATTAATTCTGAAGAAGCAATTTTATCACATATCATGTGTCTTTTAATTTTTGTGAGTAAATATTTTGGAGGTAAACGTTTCCTAAGCATTATTAGTACAGAATGAATATTTTAAACTTCTCCTTAACAGTTTTGAAACATTTCTAAGACAAACTGAGCATTGAATGCTAATTTTGTTTTACATATTTGTGGAACTATTTTTTCTCTGACTTTCGCTCGCTTTAATTATGCTCATTAGTATTTAGCAGGTACAGTCAAGGACAATAGCTGTTAGCCATGAATATTCCAGTGGAACCATCAGTTCTTTCAATAAGTCATCCAGTTCTATTCCTTTAAATAACTATATCACTCATATTGCATTCCCAATTTAAAAAAAAAACACCTTTTCTCTTAGTACAAGATGAACAGAAAGATTGTATTACTCTATGGACTGCAATTCAAGAAGTTAAAACCTTTTCTCAGTGACAGCAGACAGATCAGTTTTCTAAGAAAAATGATAAATGTAGAGATGTGCTACATGAATTCTGACTTGATTCAGGTACAGATGAATAATTTGGAATCTGATTTAAAGTATATGACTTATTTTTTAAAAAATATAACTTTTACTAAAGTTATATCTTAAAAGTATAGCTTTAAATGTTTTAAAAGGAAGATAAACTAATACAATACAATAATACGATATAAACTAAGAAAAAAAGAAAAAAGAAATAAATAAAAGAGAAAACTAAAAGTGCAGAAAACAAAAAAATGAAGAGAGTGGCGGGGGAAAGAAAAATAATACAAAGAAGTAGTTTTAAATCTTCTTTATAGTAATTCTAAATATAATTATAAATTTACGTGGCTACATTACTCTCTTCTTTTTGATTATATATAACAATCACAACCATATATCATAAATGCATTGTATATATCTCATAAGATACACATAAGAGTACATAAGGGACTTCCAATCAACAATAAGCATAGATTCTGTCTATGATAATAAGTTAATTTAGGTTTAGGTTTATTAGATTTAGATGCCGCCCTTCTCCCAAGGACTCAGGGTGGCATACAACATTAAAAGAAACACATAATACAAAAGTTAAAAAAAATTAAATAGAATATCCCAAACAAACCCAATTAGAATTGACAATAACATTTTTTTAAAAAAATCGAATTAAAATTAACAATGATCAATAATTTATTTTGTTTTGTTCAGGCCAGGCTGGCTTGCTGGAAAAGCCAACTTTTTAGGGCACGTCGGAAGGACCAGAGGTTGGGTGTTATATGAAGCTCCGGGAGCAGCTCATTCCAGAGGGAAGGCGCTCCCACAGAGAAGGCTCTCTTCCTGGTGGTCGCTAGATGACACTGTCTGGCCGACGGCACCCTGAGAAGGCCAATTCTGTGGGATCACACTGGACGGTGGGAGGCTACCGGTGGCAGTAAGTGGTCTCGCAGGTACCCTGGGCCTAAGCCATGGAGAGCTTTAAAGATCATAATTAGTACCTTGAATCGCACCCGGAAAACAACCGGCAACCAGTGCAGGCCACCTAAAAGGGGTGTAACATGGGAGCACCTAGGTGCCCCCATGATAACCTGCGCAGCCGCATTCTGGACCAGTTGAAGCCTCCGGGTACTCTTCAAGGGCAGCCCCATGTAGAGAGCATTACAGTAGTCCAGGCAAGAAAGGATGAGGGCATGAGTGACTGTGCACAGAGCATCCTGATCCAGGAAGGGGCACAACTGACATACCAGGCGAACCTGGTAAAAGGATCCCTGTTCACGGCCGTCAGGTGTTCTTCTAAACTAAGCCGCGTATCCAGGAGGACGCCCAGAATTTAGTATTTCAGCAACTTATATCATCTTCAGCAACCATCCATTCATAGTAAGTAGGACCAAATCTTTTTATCTTTGTTCATATAATAATCAGCTTCAGTTATTGTATACAAAAATAAACTTCAATGAGATTTTTTTCAACTATTCATCTATCAATTCCATATATTAATCAGTAACATCCTCTCAATTAGTAGATGCATTTGAATCCAGAATTTTTTAGCTTTGTACATATCCACCAAACATGACAAAATATCCCTTACTGTGGTTTACATTTCCAAGATAAATTTAAAGTGCCCTTATACATTGGAATTTGGAAATGATAGCAGGGATGGGCTGCTGTGGGTTTGCACAGGTTCAGAAGAACCTCTAGCTAAGAATCTTCCCAGTTTGGAGAACCCGCAAATCACACTCATGGCTGGTCCCTGTCGCCATGCCCCTCCCCTCCTTCCCGTCTCACCAGGAATCCCCACACGGTCCATTTGGGATGCCAGGTAAGTACAGAGTCCATGTGGAGGCTTTGGGAGGGCAAAAAAAAGGGCCTCCCAGAAGTTCCCTCCAGAGAGCCGCCGAAGCCTAGGGGGCGGCTCTTTTTGCCCTTGCAGAGGCTCGAGGAAACTCTCAGGAGCCCAGGGAGGGTGAAAATGCCCCCTGCCATGGTGCAAGAAGCCAACTAGGCCACACCCACCATGGCCACACTGACCCAGCAACTGGGCAGAGAACCTGTTGCTAAAATTTTTGAAGCCTACTCCTGGATGATATTCTGGTAACATACGAACTGTACATCATTTTATGAAAAAATCTATTTTAAATTATACTATAGTATTAAGTTTAATCCTTTAAACTGCATGTTTTCCTTTTGTTCTATTTCTATATTATAACCAAATTCTGTAGCCCAATATTCTTTCACTTGTTTTTGTTTCAATTTTTATAGATATTTATATATTTTAGCAATTATAAATTGATAATTTGTACACAGTTCTATTTCAAACACTTATAATGTTCAAAACACATAAATTATTTTGTCTATTTAAATCTTTTTAATAGTTATAAATAAGAAAACCACTGACAGCTATATCCTTCTTCCCCCAGTTCTTCTCTCCAAAATGTTTTCAGGCAGGTTATTTATTCCATATTCTCAATATGGATTAATCCATATTAACTTTGATTTTATTGTACCAGAAATATCATGCTACCCAAATCTCAGGTCATGCCCACTTTGTCATTGAAACCAAACTGAGCATGCTGCAAATGTAACTTCAAATCTGGTAAACCCAATCTTCCTATTTCTTTGCATCATGTTATATTCAGCTCATAGTTTTTTTCTCTTGCCACATAATTTACATGTATTCTTCTCACATTGTTTAAATGATACATCCGTTGTCAAAACAAACACACCATTCTGAAACAAAAATACTATTCTAGACAAGACATTCATTTTTTATTACAGAAATTTTTTCCAGTAATGACAGCTGTAGTTTCTCCCATCTTACCATATCTTAACATGCTATAGTTATTTTGAAATAACATACAATTCATATTTGTCATAGTGACAACATATTTTATCTTCTTTTCAACCTTTTTTATTCATCATTTCTGTTTATACGTCTATTTTCATGTGTGTGTGTATTCAGCTTCTGTTTATTAATCTTGAAATAAGTTAATGCACCAAATTCTTTTAATTCTATCTCTGAACCAATCCTTTCCTTCTCTCCATTCTTGGTGCTTTTCTGGTGTTGACATTATAATTTCCTCCTTATCCCCTGGTCTTTTTGTGCCCTTAAGACTTTCATCACACATGGCATTCTGTAGTTAAACACAGCATTATAGTCCAGTTTGTGTTATCTTTATCTTTAATTTTGTAAAATTCAGCAATTGCCTTCACTTTTTAATAGTAAACAATTTTTTTTTTCACAAAGGTCCAATTAGTGTGTCTAATTTCATTCAAATCTGTTCAAAGCAATTTCTTCAAAAAATAATATTTCAAAATAACTATCCCCTTTATGTGTTTTAAACTTTACTCCTTGTTATTTGTCAAATAGTCCATTTTACTTTCCAAAAACAGTATATAAATCAAAATATTCATTCAGAGAAACAACAAGCTTTCCTAAAATTACTGTAGTTATTCTTAATTAATGCAATGTATATAATCTTTTCAGAACCAGTCAAATATGATTTATCCATCTGTGAGCTTAACATTCAATTTTTGATTTTTTTTAAAGAACAGCAATTTACCATAGTATGTAGTATCCATCCAAATAACTTAGGAATTTCCACTGCTGATCAAGATTATTCTAGCTACCAGGAATACAAAATAAAAATTCCTTATTCATTTCCATTATCTGCCTTGAAAATTCTGAAACACATTCTACTTATAGTGTAAGTTTTACTTCTTTTACTTATAGTGTAAGTTTTACTTCTTTGAAGTAAGTTTTACTTCTTTTTACTTCTTTTTTATTCTACTTATGTGTAAGTTTTATTTCTTTTACTTCCAGTGTAAGTATTACTTCTTCTTTACTTCTTTGAAATGCTTACATTTCATTTGTCTACCACATATATTCTCTTCTGTTGATAATCCCTCTGACATTTTGATGAGTACTCATAAGATATTTGTGATATTCCTATTGAAATTAAGTGCCAAATATGTAATATCACCACTGTAGCTCTTGTTTAGAAATTTAAAGATGTCCGATTTCCATAATTTTTACTTCTTTTAGTAGAGGTTGCTTACTTGCTGTTCAAATAACAAATACTACACATGTTTGAGACTGTCTTTTTAGATTGGGTTGGATACTTAATTATTGAATTATCAAAATTTGTTCAGTACGAAATCTCTCCTATATTTATTCTTAATAATTATAATTGTAATATTTTGGAGCCATATCGAATTGACAACCTGCTTATCATTCAGTCTCTTTTATTTCATACAGCATTGTTTGAGATCCCAAAGGGGAAAAAAAGGATCTACATAGACTTTAGAAAGGAAAAGGAAAATTTAGGAAACTTGATAATTTCAGAAATTCTCATGAGACATCTAATTTGAAGTTGTATCCAAATTCTTCAAAAACATCAATGTGTCTTCCTTTATCTAAACTAGTTATAGGCACTTACCCCACCCTCAAACACAATTATGTATCAAGTATATTAAATTAAATATGTTAATACAGTTAAAAGTCATGAAAAGATTACAATCATTAGAGTGAGCAATTTTTATTTTGGAGTTAATACAATGTTATATATAACTCCTTTAGGGACTGGTGTAATTATGATAATAAAATAGCCTGCTAGTCATCCTTTCATTTAATATATCTAAGGATTTCACATGCTTTTTCGCACTTCCATAGAGAGAAGAATTTTTCTGGAAACTAATGAAAAATTGAACATTTGAAATTCTGCTGTAAAATCATAATATTAGTAGGACAATATTACTTATAATCACCAATACTTCTTGCAGCTCCTCAGCACTTGAAGTTGAAAAGAGTTTGGATATTTCTTGAGAAACTGATTAGAAGTATGCCTCCAAATCTACCATGAAATACTTCCAAAACCTTTATTTTTCATAGTCTGCAGATAGAATACTATTTAAAATCTGTTAGAAGATCGCAAATATGCAGTGCATTCAAAGAGCCTTATAAATAGTTTCAAGGCCAAATGAGCAAAAAAAAAGAAAAAGAGAATATAGAAATATTCAGATAATGGCAGGAAACATTGGGATGCTATTATTTTTCCCAAAGAAGTTGTTTTAATGCTGACTGAAAGGATGACTGATATTTTTTACACCTTTCATATTCATCTTTCATATTCACGTCTACAAAAGCAATGGTTTTAGAAAGCTTAATAGCTATGCAAACTCAGCAAACAAAGCACAGTAAGAATTGCTAAGTGCATTTAATAATTACCAAAGCTCAGAAAAGTTAGCCTTTAAATAATTCCTGTTTAAGATATCTTACATATGTTAAGGCATCAATTACATTTTTTTGTCATGATAGTCAGAAAAAATGAATACCAGTTTTATGATTGCCTGAATGAAATTTCCCTTAGTTATTTAAAAATTCAAAGAGACATAGATTCACTGTCAAAATTATATATACAAAACTGATTATGTTTCTCCCAGAATTCTCTATATAAGGAGGAAGGCAAGAGTATTCTGGTGTATCTCACTTCTGAGTGAATACTTCTTTTGATTTATTCAGTATTTTTTTTTGGGGGGGGAGTTGTTAAGTAAAGTAGTACAATTGTACTATAGTACAATTTGTAAGCAAAATTCTTTGGTATCTTTGATGCCTGGTAGAATACAGCATCTGAGGAATTGGCAATAGTTGATGACTTGAAATGCCAAATGTTGGTCCTTCTACTTCTGCCAATACTTAACAGAGATCCATGAGTTCCTTCAGAGGAACAAGTTTGCCAAAATATTATTATTATTAATAATAACAATAATAGCTACTGTGTGACCAACCATAATAATATCACAAACAAATATACAAAATCACCATCAGTCAATTGCAAAATGCAGCTTTACTCGGAACATCTTACTGCAATGATACCTTTAACACTATCAAACATCAACATCTGCATATCTCAGATCAATTGGTAGGTGGATAAAAATTCCAAATCCAGTCTAAACAGCTGGATATCTGTGTGACTGACCATAGTAGACAATACAATACAATACAATACAATACAATACAATACAATACAATACAATACAATACAATACAATAGCAGAGTTGGAAGGGACGTTGGTGGTCTTCTAGTCCAACCTCCTGCCTAGGCAGGAAACCCTATACTATTTCAGACAAATGGCTATCCAACATCTTCTTAAAGGCTTCCAGTGTTGGGACATTCACAACTTCTGGAGGCAAGCTGTTCCACTGATTAATTGTTCTGTCAGGAAATTTCTCCTCAGTTCTAAGTTGCTTCTCTCCTTGATTAGTTTCTACCCATTGCTTCTTGTTCTACCCTCAGGTTCTTTGGAAAATAGTTTGACTCCCTCTTCTTGGTGGCAACCCCTGACATATTGGAACACTGCTATTATGTCTCCCCTAGTCCTTCTTTCTATTAAACTAGACATACCCAGTTCCTGCAACCGTTCTTCATATGTTTTAATCTCCAATCCCCTAATCATCTTTGTTGCTCTTCTCTGCACTCTTTCTAGAGTCTCAAATGTTTTCTACATCGTGGTAACAATATATTAGACAACATCTGTCTATCCCAGGTGCTTGGAAAGAAATGAACAGGTAGACAGAAATGCCACATTCCATGTAAACATTTAGCCACAGTAACTGTACAAACAATCATAATAATACTAAGAAAGCAAAGATAGTACAATAATGACAAGCACCTTGGGTGCAATTCCAAAACATCTGGAACATTACTTGGACATCACCAGCATTGATAAAATTACTCTCAGTCAATTACAAAAGACACCTAATATCTTTAATGTTATTAAACAACAGCATTTGGCTATCCCAGTCTTTTCAATAAAAATGCCATAACCAGTTTAAATATCTGGGTGACTCTGTGACTAACCATAATAATTGAAAGAATGATATTCAAAAGCAATAAAGTAGTGCATCTATCAGAAAAAAGATGAATCCAGTCACTCCACCCACAAACAAGAGGTCAATGCTAAGAATTATAATAATTATTGAGTTAATTATTGTACCTTTTTGGACCAAACAGCATGCTCAGGATATCCTGTTGTATTGTAGTCTGATTGGACATGCAGCTATTTCTGGGCAAAGTAAAATCATGCATCAAAATAATGCTTAGGAATCCATATCGCTGGCATCTCTTGTGGGGACTGATGCCAAAGTATGGTCACAAAGGGAGCTAGTCTCCCATAAAACATTTATATATACATTCTTTGCAGTTTAACACATTTGTATTTTATATTCTCTACAAATCTGGGTGAGAGAAGCTGTAAGCCATAATTGTATTTAAGCATCAAGGCAGTTACCAGAACATCAAGACAGTTACCAGAAAGCAGAGTTTAGATTTATTTTTTTAGCACTATGGACTATTTAAAGGAGGTGAATAAATCTGAATAAGGACAGGTTTGAGAAAATTACAATAGGCTTCCTTTAGCAGAAGAGGAAGCTCAATTAACTTGTTAAATTATTCATAGTGAAATTTGCTAAACTCTAGCACCATTTCCATCTCCATTTAATTTTTGGCATCACTGCTGAGCCTACTAACAAGGGTACCAATTAGTGCCAAAGAGAGGTGATTAATGTCTTAAGAAAAACAAATCACCTACTGCAGCTTTTGGTTTGCACTGTAGGCTAAAATGTTGAAAGACAAGAGCTATGTCTAATTTAATCCAAATCATGATATCAGTTGAAGGATGCATAAAATCTATGATGGAAGTATGAAACATTTCAAGAAAAATTAAATACATTTGCATAATATCTAGGTGCTGTGATTTAATTCTGATATTTTTTTTTTCAGAAAAACATGAAATGTTTCAGTAGTCATTTTCAGAATAAAAGTATAGTTTAATATAAATCAGTTTGCAACAAATTATATATAGTGGAACTATAGTGTCTGAGATCTCTGGCTTCTAGAGTTGCAGCTTGTTTCTCCCATAGTTATTTATGTTTGGGGGGGGAAGCTTTTTCATCCTTTGGATTTAAGAGAAAAACTGAAATGATTCCATTTGCCCTCTGGACTGCCATTCCTCATGAAAAATGATGGAAATCAAAGTTTCCCCAATAAACTGGTGAGTTGAGCAATAGGGAGGTGGGGTATTTCAACATGTTGACATCTGTGATGCAGTCTAAATTTATGGACACTAGAACTGACCTTCCTCATTTCCAACACACTTTGGATTATCATTTCTTCTTCAGTTGAAGAGATCATTTCTTCAGATATAGAAGAGGAGGATGAGGAAGAGCACGAGGGTTACTTTTTGATGGTTTTTGTTAGGAATATAATTCTAACGGTTGGGTTGGCAATATATAAATCATATAGCAATGCTGTAATTGTTTCTTTAAACATATTGTAAAATGTGATTGGTTGCTGTTTTTCCTAAATTGGCGATAAGAGAGAGCCAGAATGACTGTTAGCACTCTCTGTTCGTTAGATGCTGGGCTGATCTGATCTGAGTGCCGTGAGCTATTGGAAGTTTTGCAACTGTTAGCAAACCTTGATTACTGGACTGATTATATATTACTGGACTATGTTATTTGGATTATCTCTTAACTGAAAGACATTGATGACTGACTGTCTTATTCGTATATGACTTGGACTGTTTGATGGACTCTGATAACTTCTATTTCCATGAAAGTAAAAGCCTATGTAAACTGCAGTGTCTCTGTATGCTGGTTTGTGTGTTCTCCAACACAACTCTCACAACGCTTTGCTGAATGTACTCACTCTCCCAATGGGGAGCTTACCTAACACTGGTTATGGGCCCAGAGTGTACCAGACGTAGTTAAAGAAGAGTTGTTGCTGATACACAATACCGTATACAGACAGCTGTTTATAATAGTGATTGAACTATCCAGGAGAAGATGGTGAGCGACCCATCAACAAGCCTGTCGATGATAACCCGATTATTTCTGGGATTATATTTAGAAATGTTTGAGAATTTTACTTCATTTTGCTTGCCACACAAAATGCTGATCAATAAAAATTTATTCCATTATTCCATTTAAAATATTTAAATGGAAAATATACTTTTCTTTTTGAAAGAGTAAAGTTTTTTTTAAGACAGTAGAGAATATTTTTAATAAATTTGTGCTGTGATCACAGTCTGAAATTTTGGATTGAAAGAACTTTTTAAAAACTTTACCTATATACCTCAATTTTGGCAAATAGGCGAACAAAATTATAAATATTTATTTAGCAACTATTTGGAACAGCAACCAAACAGGATAGGTACTGACTTCAACAGATAATTAAGACTGCAGAAAAATTAATTGCAACCAGCCTGCCTTCCATTGATGACTTATATATTGCACAAACCTGAAAGAGCATTCAGGAAATATCTACAGATCCATCGCATCCTGGATACAAATTGTTTCGACTCTTCCCCTCAGGATGCTGCTAAAGGACGTTGCATGGTAAAACAACTAAACACAGTTTTTTCTCTTGTGTATCACCTAAACCTCACAGCATTGTCTTATATCTAAAGATATTTATCCATGTAGTAGGGCACTATTACTATTCTCCTCGTCTTTCATTTTACCTTCTACTATTGGTATCTTATGATTATATTACTACGTATGTACACTGGTAGCTTATGTACCAGAGACAAATTCCTTGTGTGTCCAATCATTCTTGGTGAATAATGAGTATTCCATTCCATTATAGAATTGATTTGTGGTAGGAATCATTATTTGAGAAATAGTAATATAAGTATTAATTGCCAAAATGTTTTGTGTAAAATATTATCAGTTTAAACAAATATTGTTTTCTATGCAATAAATGATAAATCCTATCTGCTGAGATGTTCATTTGAAAGCTATTAAGGAATGTGCATATAAAGCCTTTTTGAAGTTTCAAATGAGTAAATCATTAAGTGAACTTTAATTAAATTATTCTTTGGAAGCAAATTCCCAAATTAAAATGGCAACTTGCTTCAAAGAAACAAATCAAATCAGGTGGGTCTGAAGGACTTTAGACCTCTCATAGTTTCTCTGCTGCTTCTGGAATTTTAACAGGCAACAACCAATGCTTCATGTATGGTTTCAAATACGAAGAACATTTGGCAGGAGTGTTAAGTGCTATGATCAGTTCACTGATTTGAATGATGGATTCTACAACACAAAAATATATAATACGGTTATTATGTCATTAATTATTTTTTAACTATAATTTGAGGTGCTAAGCTTGACATGCTCTGTTCCCTTAATAGGGCCCAATATTAAAGTCATGACTTTCATAGCTGGCTATCATCTGCTTGACAGGATCCTTGAAAATTAATTTTCACACATGCCCTGGAATTAGTGTAGTGGCCAAATCAGGACAACCTGCCTGAGTTAGAAGTGGGTTTATTCATTTTGCAATTACCACAGGCATTAGGCATAGAATAAATCTCAGTTAAAGGAGAATTATTTAGATAATGGATTTCCTTGGAATCTCATCATATTTGTGTAGCAAAAAGGCTAATATGCACCAATTGGCTCTAGAATTGGTAATATAGCTGTTAATTCAGTGAATTATGTTGAAAAAAAGTCAGAATACTCATGAACTGGCAGAAACATGGTAACAAGGTCATCCAATAAATAGGCATAGCAACTAAGTCAACCAGTGAGGGCTGTTTGGAAACAGAAACTTAAGCCAAAAGGTCTGGGCATCGCTTAGCTGTATTAAGCTCTGAGCTCTGAGATGAAACTAGCCTGGATTTGTCTGTTTTGAACTCTGAACTGAAACCAATCTCTCCTCTCCACCACGTTGGAAGAATCTGCTGTTGATATTGTACATTTACTCATGTGTTATTATGTATATAAAGAAGTTAATGGATCTGGCTGAATCAGTTATCTGTGTGAGCTTTCTGGATTTGATTTTTGCAACAAACTCTGACAAAAAACCTGGTAAAGGTCGATTGTCCTTTGCCTGCTGATCCAGTTGTTTTGTAGTCTGGCTTATCTGATACATCTAACTCCAGGGTCCTCAAACTCATTAGCTCATTGACTACTTCATTAAGTTTCAAAATGTACATCTACTTCTGTACTACTTTAATAATAGTCCAACAAATAATGGCAATGATAGTAGGAGAAATAATGTTGACCATGAATAATGCAATTGACATTGGGAAATTGATATTTATCATCTTTTTTTTGCTACTAGAACAACTTTTGGGTTGCTCCCATAGAGAGCTCCCATAGGGAAGTAGGAATCTTACTAATTCTTTTCCATCACTGTCCACTAGCATGTTATTCAACCTTTCCACCATTTAAATTTATGTACCTCACCCATCCTTTTGCTCTTCTTTTTCCTTCTTTCCCACATAAAATGTTTTTCCTGGTCCCTAGCTTTCCAGTGCTGTCCTTTCCCTAATTTCCCATAGCTGACTATGTCCTTGATTTTTCCCCAGAACAGTTCTGCCAAGAATATTTGTGTCTTGTTGTGAATGTGGACCACTTGGAATTGGCTGTTCTGAACAAGGAATGATTAATGTTCTATACATCACCTCTGTTAATTAAGCAGGAAAGGGGCCAAGGTGAAAATGGCCATTAACTAGAATGCTAACAGTCAGCTTTCTTTTAATTAGGGAAGGGCAATGGTTAGGTCGGGCTCTTGTCAAATCTGTTGATTTTAAAAAGACAGAAATTATTATTTTGGATGCTTTCATGGCTATTGGAATACTTACTTCATATGCATTTTCTATCAGGTTGGAGGTTGTAACTTCACTAGAGATTATTTTAGCAATGTAGGTTACGTTTTAAGACTTGAGGCAATTTCCACAAGTTTGCTTCACTCCCAAGAATAAAAACAATTGCAAAAATTAAGCCAGTCTCCAAAGATGATTATATTCCATCTAAGAAAGTTGTGCATCTGGTATAATGCAAACTTCTAAAGATTCTATTACATTTAGAATATATTCACAACTAGCTTGTAGGCTAATTAGTTCTAGTTCTAGTAAAGTAAGCCAATAAGGGCCAAATAATATACAACTTGACATAAGACACAATCTCAGATTAAATAGTGGTTGGCTAGACAATATCTCATTTGCTTTTTGTGCTTCAGAACTACTATTCTTCAGTTTAAACACTATCTCTGTCCTGGTCCTTATTCCTAGATTCACCTTCTTTTTATTTGTACAGAACATGGATTATTCTCTGTATAATATGATGTGCCCACAATTTGAAAGATTCACTGTCTCCCATGCCATCCTTAACCACTTTGGATTATACTTTTTTGAAAGTAACATAAAGAAGTTAATCTTTGAATTCAGACCTTTGCTATTCCAGTAGCTTTTAAACAATTTCTCATCAAGGGACTAAAAGATAGAAAAAAATAAAGCAGTTTTCATCTGCAAGACTTTGCAGCTGGTAAGTGTTCTGCTAAAAGTCATCAAGAAATCATCAAGAAACCATTATTTTAATTATTTTTGTTTACTGTACTGTACCTACTGTAATCATGTTTTCTAAATTTTCCATTGTCAGCCTCTGAAGGATACTAAATATAAATTAACTATTTATTAATGGACAAATTAGCTCAATAGCTTTAAAAGTAGCCTCTTGTATTGACGTTTTTCATTTCTATGCGACTTATTATTACTTTCATTTAGTAACTTCTTCTTTTAGCTAACCTTGGTCATAAAGTATATAAGGAGGATTCTAATTGTTGTAACTGAATATGACAAAAAGGAATATTGCTTTGGCTTCATGTTTTCTTTGAAAGAAATTCCTGAAAGATCTAGGGATTTCTATCACATTATCTTGTTTGAAAATTCAATTCTTGTGCAATTTAAGATAAACCATAACATTAAAAACCAATCAAAACAAAACAGCAACCACAGTGTAATTATGTTGGAATCAGAACATGTTCTTAAAACGTCTTAAGTGTTTAGGACACATATCACGCCTAAATACCTCTTCTGAGTTTAAAAAAATAGAGAAAGACTCATTCCAGGAATGTGAAGCAGTAATGCCTCTCAGTCAGTGATTGGCAACAAACAAGTCCTCACTTGAAGCAAACCAAATTCCCACCAAATTCTTCATCTATAACTTTTGAAACTTCATTTTCAGGATTCGAAATCCTCATCAAATTTCTTCCTATGTAACCATTAGACCACTCTCATAAATGAAACCTCTCAAGTCAATACTTAGAACTTTCAATCTTCCACAGGCTATCAGCAAAAATGATTTAGGAGAGCTATTGCTGTAATTGTGAGAAACAGACAAAATCAATGTTTGATGCTGCTCCCTTATCCTGACTATCAATGCTATATTGCTACAGCAATAAAACATTGGATTTTAAACATGTTACAATATAGACCTGAATTTAAAACATGTAAGAAGAATATAGACCTAAATAAAACTTATTTAAAAATGTATTAATTTACTCACTTACTTAATTACAGAACTTATATGGCTGCCTGTATCATGTGAGGATTCCAGGCAGTTCATAACAATTCATAAAACAGTAGTTTTCCCTCCAGCACCAAACCAATTGTTCTGCAGCTCAATCTCCATCCTATTCCAGTGCTTAGGGAAAGAGCCATGTCTTCATAGCTCTCTGAAAGGCTAAAAGAGTAGGGATTGATTGGATGTTAGATGAAAAGCTATTCCAAAGTACTGGAAGGGTCACTTAGAAGGCATATCTCTGAGGTCCTGAGAATATTTAAGGGAGAGAACTATTTTATCTAGTCTAGTAGGATAGACAGCACCCTCAGGGAGGGATGGTTTAACAAAAAAACTGAGCACGGGCCATATTAGGCTTTAAAGTTGATACCTAGTACCTTGTATTGCAGTCAGAAAGCAACTGGAAGCCAGTGCATCTTAAGCAACAGTGGTATTACTCATGGAACACCCAAAAGTGCATGTGCCACTGCATTGTACACTGTTTAAACTTCTAGATTGTTTTCTAGGGCATTCCCATATAGAACATAGTGCAGTAATCCAAATTGCAGGTTTATTAAGGCATGGGTGACTGTTAGTAAGTACTCCTGGAATAATTCCTACTCCAGGAATAGATGCATTTATGGCTGACACCTGCTTTTTGAGAATCCAAGAGAATCCTCAATTGTGCACCATTTTGTGTGGCAGAACCAAAATTGTGAACTGCCTTTTTGACCCCAGGGAAGGAGCAAAAGCCCAAAACCATCGCAACTTGCTAAGGTTAAATCATAGCTAGTTTCTTTCCATCCTGCTCTTACCAATTACAGGCAGTGAACCATTATCTGAACATCATCACCAAGTCCTTTAGCATCCCACATAATAGGGTCCTGGGTACCATGGTCAATGCTATTTACTGCTGAAACATCTATGAGTCTGGATGGACACATCACCACCACCCCAATCCTTCTAAAGATTATCCACAACTGTAGCTAATGTTGTCTCATGAATATATTCCAGCCCTAATCCAGAGTGAAAAGTGTCCAAATAATCTGCTTCATCCAACATTCCCTGTATCTGAGAACTCACTACCCTCTCCACAATGTTTCCTAAAAGGTTATACAAAATTTTAGGGTCCAAATAAATTTGTTTGTTAGTTTGATCCTTCCTTCCTTCCTTCCTTCCTTCCTTCCTTCCTTCCTTCCTTCCTTCCTTCCTTCCTTCCTTCCTTCCTTCCTTCCTTCCTTTTCTATGCCACCGTCTCATTAAGGCAACTTAGGTGGTTTACAGTCATTCATAAAATACTATATATTTAAAACAGCAAGTATAAAACATAATTTAAAATTCAGTTAACCAGCATTGGAGGAGGTGGGGCCTATCTAAGCCATAACCATCTCCAAAAGGCTGATCACCTTGGGATTCCAGACTAGCTGCCAGTCTAGTCTTCAAGACTTTTCAGAAAGTCAAAAAGGTGGGTATGGGTCCTATGTTAGGGGAAACCTTTTTCCTTTCTCTCTTCCCTTCCTGCTGTTATCAAAATTCACATCTGAGTTATAGTGGGAGATCCACACTCAACAAGCTTAGAAATTTGGGCTTAGCCTACATGCCACTATCTCTCAAATGTGGGCATGAAAGCAATACAGCCCCAGTGCATTCATTTTGGAAAAGATCTAAGCCAGTAGGACTTCCATATCCACCCACCCACCCCCATACAGTCAAAGTGAAGTTTAGACTCATAGTGCCTCTTGTCCTTGCACTCTAGATTTCACTCCACAACATGCCTAGTTACCAAACACTTTGCCCAATTTTCATCAGCATAGACAATATTTGTTGTTTTTTTAAATGGCTATAACTGTCCCAAACTGTTTTCTTTCTGTTGCTAAAGACATGAATGTTTTAAAAATTCATAATGCATTTTCTGTGAAAAGAAACAGCAAAATGGTTGGCACTTTCTATCCATTTTGGATTCTAATCTGACTTTATCTCTTTATTATTTATTTATTTTAGGTAACTTAAAAACAAAGTCTAGACACTTTTATATGGCAAAAATTAAAATTGCTGCTAAAAGTCAACAAATAGAAAATAAATTGGGGGGGGGGAAAGACCACCATTACCCATATCCTTCAAAAGAGTTTTAAGTGTCCTAATATTTTTCAAAAAAAGAGTTTAATTTAGAAACTCCAAACACTACTTTGCTGAGTAAAGAATTAAGTATGCTTTTTTAGACTACAAAATTACATTTAGATTGTCATGCACAATAATAATTTTCTATGAATTTCTATCTATTATGAATTCAGAAAAAGATTATTTCCCCCTGTAGCTTTTCATCTTCTTACTATGAAATTGATACCAAACAAATA
This sequence comes from Thamnophis sirtalis, assembly GCF_051295495.1. NCBI lineage: Eukaryota > Metazoa > Chordata > Lepidosauria > Squamata > Natricidae > Thamnophis > Thamnophis sirtalis. The sequence continues at coordinate 33,317,769 of NW_028261388.1, read as the reverse complement.
GTTTTGAAATTCTTACACAAGCAGTTTAAGAAAATTATAAGCAAAACCATGACAATTGTGAAATATGTTGTTTATAATGAATGCATACGCCAAAGCAAAAGATTTGTTGTGTATTCTGTTTAAAAATATAACCTTAGATTGTATAAACAGAATAGTTAGAGATAAAATCAATACAAATCGATATGGTTCTTCTTATTGCTTAAGTATTCAGTCATTTTTATGACAGTTAAATGGCAATCATATTTAATCAAACTCTAATACTGAAATAGGTTAAATGTGAAAAGAAATGGCAAGACTTGCTCTCATCTGCCAAATTCTATGGATTCCATTGAATGAATGAAGTGGTCATATATACAGTGAGTTTTATTATTTGTCATTGCAACCTCCAATGTTGCCAGGCTGTCTGGCTTAATTACAGTGAATTGCCATGTGTCTTTCCAATATCCACATATGCCAAGCTAATGAAAATGGAATCACATCATTTTCCAAGTTCTCATCTGTTGCTAAAGAACTGTGAGGTTCTTTAGTCTTTACTCCAGTCTTCTGAGTATGGCAACAGAAAAGGGCCAATTTGAAAGTCTTCAACATGGTTGTAATCTGTAATCTGTCATTGGCATGATCACATAGATTAAGTAATGGAGGAAGAAAAACCAGCTAACAAACAGCAGATAATTCTTGATATCATTTGATGCATACTAACTTGATCAATGTTACACATATTGAAGTTATGACGTATCCTAATCTGAAGTACAAATAATGAAATATTAAATATTACTTAATACTAAATAATAATGCTACATCATTAAATGACAATAATGAACAATTAATTAGACAAATATATGTTAGATAACTAAAATATATTTTGGGTTGTCACAAATGGTTTGGAAGCTGTTGGCTAAGATTCCAGATTACAACCATGTTGAAGACTTTCAAATTGGCCCTTTTCTGTTGCCATACTCAGAAGACTGGAGTCAAATATATGACTCTACATGCTTTCCCTGAGGTTACTTGTTCTCTGTAAATATCGACATATTTGCCTTTATTCATGTTATAGCACTCTACCTACATAATTATTGCAAAATAATGGTATACATTATACAAAACTAATGAAAAATGTTATTAAAGAATCATTAGGCTGTGTACAGGGAAAAACATGTCTTTCCCCTCTTACTGAAAAAGACCCACACAATGAAATCTTACACTATTAATGTTATATCTTCATTGATATAATGACATGATGATGATGATGATGATGATGATGATGATGATGATGATGATGATGGAGGAGGAGGAGGAGGAGGAGGAGGAGGAGGAAGAGGAGGAGGAATTATTGATATTTGGGTTGATCACAAGAACCCAGATAATAAATAAATTATATAACTATATCAGAGGTGGGTTTCTGCTAGTTCGCCCCAGATCAGGTGAACTAGTCGTGGTGGCAGTGGAAGGTTCTGCCCACCTGCCTGCAAGTGTGTGCATGAGCAAACTGGCAGTAAAATAAATTAAAACCCACCACTGAACTATATATAATAAAACTGTAGAGTCCAGTGTGCAGGCCTAAAAAAACCAGGAGTTTGTGAGCTCCAGTCTCATCTTGGACATGGAAGCTGGTTGGGTGATCTTGAGCCAGTCATTCTCTCTTAGCCTCACAGGGGAAAATAGGATGAGGAAACAATATTATCTATGATTGTCACCTTTGATTATTATAAGGTAATAAAAAGTAATATTTTATTACTTTTAAATAATGAAATAATAAGGTACTAGCAAAACACCTCAACAATATAGTCCTGAAAATTATATGGAGACATCCATCAGGATGTCTTCAAAAAAGAGTTTATCTTTATTGGGTTTGCACATTGTCCATGCATTATCCAACTAATAGCCTCTTCTTCTTTCCAGCTTTCTAGGTTTTGGACTGTAATTTTCTTACGGCAACCCTATAGTTTGGTAATAAACTCAGTTAATCTGTAGAATTTTGAAAAAATTAAAAGCAAATAAAACTAAAAACATTTCTTTTTTTAAATAAAATTTGTATTTTTAGACAAACACAAACATACAACACATGTAATATAAAAGCCTCTTCAACTACATAGTGTGTCGATTAGTTACAAGGTCTTTCTGCGTCCTTTCCATAGTCATCATTTGAATTTTATCAAAATTCACATATTGTCAATCAATATATCTTTGTATACATTGTTATTATGCTTCCTTTGTTTGATTATCACTATTGCCTCTCCATTTTAGACAAAGTATTCTAAATATATAACCATTAATATTATAATGATTTATTGTATCATCTTCAATATATCCAATTCTAAAGGTTTATTTTTTTATCCTATTCTGTCATTCTATTCCTTTAGCATTGATAACATTCTCTAATAATTTTCAATTCCATGTTTACCCCCAACATCAGTATCATCAATCTAATATACATGTATACAAATTGTTATAATTATTAAACATCATTAAGCCTAGCTATTATTACATCCTTTCAACATAAGGCATATTAAATTTGAAGAAAATTTATATTATGACATTTTATTACATCATCCTGAAATCATGCAATGATATTACATCTTTCTATTCTATTCTATTCTATTCTATATAGAATTGTTTATCATTTATAAAAAGACTTTTCAACATCATCTCCATCATCTACATAATCTTGTATAAAATTTCATATTATCAATCTAGTATATGTAACTGCTTTGTTATCATTATTAATCATTTATTTGACAATAGCTATTATTATGTTGTACATAGCACTCAAAATTTAACTATATTTAACTAAAATTTATCGTGATATTTCATTTTATCATCCTGTATCCTTCCAGAGATAGTGTAGTCCAATATCTCTTGCCATTTGTAAAGTTCTAAGTGCTTTCTTGATAAGTCTTATGTGGACTTCTCTTAAGAACATGTTATTCATTGCATGACTTATAAGAATTTGAAACCCTCTATCTGTTCTTTTTATCAGCTTAACTTTCATTATCATTAGTGCTTCTGCCAAGATTACTCTCATTATTTCTGCCAATTTTTCTCTCCTTTCTTCATCTATGTTCTGACATCTAAAATAAAGTTCCGGTCATCAATTTCTCCTTTCTGTATTTCACATTTGTCATTTCCACTCTCAGTTTGCTGTCAGTATCAACAATTTTCTTATCGCTTTCATATGTCTCTGTTATTTTTTCAGCTCTGCCCTCAAACTTCATCACTGTCTCCGTACTTTCTGTATTTTCAAGTCTCTTTTCAATTCTCTCTGTAATTTTTAAAACTTTTTGAATTTCTAAGAAAATTCTTTGCAAAGTTAGTGCCTTTTCTTCTTTACGTTGTGCCATTTTCGTTTTGGTTTTCTGCCAAAACATCTGAGACTTTTTAGGTTTCAAACAAATTCAGTAAAGTTTTTCAAATCAAATCTCTTTCCTTCAAAGACACACCTCTATAAACAAAACATTTTCCACTGACCCTTTCAGTAAACAAAGCTTATAGCTTTATCAGATATTGCCATGCCTCTAGCCACTATATGGCAGTGTTACCTCTTTTCCATCTGTTTTTGCTTCTCTCTGTAAACTTCAAGCTCTGAAAGAGGTAAAAAAATGTTTCAAAATTATGCTCCGTCCAAGCCTTATGAGAGAAGAAGCTTTTAATCCACGAATACAAAAATGGAAAAGTATAGAGGAAGAAGGAAAAAAAATACCAGTCCAGTTTAAAATTAAGAGGCATTTGTAAAAAGTCCATCCATAAAAAACAAACAAAGTTATGGTAGAAAAGATAACACAATAGTTTTAAAGCAGGGTTAATTCGCCGCTTATTTTTTTCTGTCTTCAATTTTATTTTAAACTCCGAGTCTTTGGGGTTTTCCCTTCTCTAATAATAATTTTTTTCTCACCATTTTGACACACTCCTGTACTGTTTCTGTTTCAGAGGCTTGTCCCAAACTTCTGCAGCCATTTTGGTTGCTTCTCTTGTAGCTGGCAAAAAGAGCTTTCTCCTGGATCAATCAGGGACTTTGCGATGCCCCTGATATCAGCAGAACATGCTCTTTTATATCACTGTTCCTTCAGAACAGTTTAGGTCCAAAAGGACCGTCCAGGAACAGGGATATCAACAGCAATCCTGGAGCTCCAATATTGTATGTCATGTCGTTGTGATGTCAAGCCCCACCTTCTCCTAAAAAACATTTCTGTATCAAAATTTGGAACAAAGTAATTCATAGTTTTGCTTTTCTACCCATTTTTTTGTGAGACCAAAGTTCTGTTGTTAATTTCACAAGCCTTGTGGCAGTTTATTAGAAAAATGTTGAGAAAGCAATAGCATAATTGGCAGAAAAGTGGGAATTTATTACGGTCTTTTTACTGATAATTTATGTTTTTTTATATAGTCAGTGATGAATTGGCATATTTATGCATGCCAGCATACAATCTTTAGTGTCATCATTTTTGTGCAATACATTTTATGGAACATACTGTGGAGAATGGAGAACTGCCCAACTTAGGTATGTCATCAGTTATGCTATGCTTGGGATCAAGTCAATTTGTTCTTAATACATACAATATAAAGAAAGAGTCTGGGCTGAGATCTTATTTGGGAGGAATTTCTTCTGTTCTAGTAGCTTAATGTGTGCAGTGAATTTTATTCAAAAAAAGAAATGGTGGGAAAGAGAGCAGATTTACTTACAGGTTTTGTAGTAAGGCAGCTTTTGTGATCAGCCTACTATGGCAACATTGTGGTCAACCTACTATGCCAACCTACTATGCCAACATTTGCCAACATTTGTGATCAATCTATTATGCAGAAATGTCCTGTCATCGCATCTATGCCATCTGCAGACGTCATCTTCCATGACGAAGCTCTTAATGCAAAGTAAATGTTGAATGGATAGAATCAGATGAGGTGACCATTAGTTCAGCAATTATTATGGTACTGAATTAAGGAACTTCATGAGGGCTTCTCTGGTTTCTGTGGTGCATCTGGCTAAGAAAAGTCCATATCAAAATTCAAGCAGAATTTTGGCAATGGTCATTTGCAGCAATGGTGTTTACAACTAGGCTGGCTTCAAATACCCATACTGCAAAACTTTCCATGCCAAATTTCTGCTTGGATCTTGGAATAGACTTTTCTAAGCAACTTCTTTAACAGCAAAAAGGCTGCCTGCCACATTGATTTGGCTGTTCATGGAGTGGAGCCACTACCCCAAATAGCCATTTTGCTTTCAAAGAGACTGGCTGAAAAAAATACATCACAAAATCCAAGCAGGAGAAGTCTTATTTCTGGGGACTGACTACAATGCTGCAAACACTCTATGCCCTAATCCTGCTTGGATTTTGGCACAAACCTTTTTCAACAGACTTTGAAACTGAAAGAAATGCCGGTCGGAGGCCTTTAGCCCCATGTGATCCAGGAGATTGCTTAATGACTGCAACTAGAAATGCTGGGATTGCAGTCAGTTATGTGGCATCCTGTTATCAAGTGCTTCATTCTATAGGTGATTATTCTAGTCTCAATACTGGTACTAAATCAAGAACAATCTGTAATGGCAGATTTATCATTCTGAGAACCATGTCTGACTGATTCAATTAACTTTTCATCCATTTATTCTGTTTTTAGGGAAATGTTGAAATGTTACAATTCCAGTTTTTAGAATACATACATGCAATTGAATGAATTAGTTTTAAAAGAAGCAATAAATGCCTAAATTTTAGTTCTTTAACCAGCATGGGAATGTAGTGCCTATGTCTTAGAACATAGTTGAATTTTCAGCTTTCTCTCTCTGATAAAAGCTCTCTTATTCCAATCAGAAGTAGATAGCCATTACTGTCCCTGTTATCTTCATTCCTTCTTCTATTACTTCAACACTAAATTGGTGAGCAAATAATAGAAGCAGTCATTTCCTTGCATAGCCATTAGCTTTCTTATTCTGACCTAGAAGGACAGAGCCAATTGCTGAGAAAAAGATTATCAGGTTCTGCTCTTTTCTGTCAAGGTGACTCAGTTGTTTACATTTTCTCCTCTTTTTTTCCTAAATGCCATAGGCATTTAGCTGTACATCTATATATAACCTGCATGGAATTTATTGCCACAAGACAGAAATGGTAGTCAGAAGTCTCAACCTTCCCAGGCAGATAGCCCATGTAAAATTATTGTTAAGAAATGCCTTCATGTGGGTAGTTTTCCTGTTCAGAAAAAATAACTTCCACAGAAGAGTGTCACCAATTAGAAAGCCTTAATTTACCAACAATCAACAATCAATTTTAGAACTGCAGATTTTGTTAACTTCCAAACAATAAACCACTAAATATCAGTCAGTAGTACAGCCAGCAACCTAATAGAAAAGCTGACTCTTTTAATTTGTGAGTCTCCTTAAAGCATCCCTGAAGCAAAGAGCTTTCTTTGCTGCAGTGCCCACATTTGGAACATCTTGCTCTCTAAGGCAGGGCTCTCCAACCTCAGCAATTTTAAGCCTGGAGGACTTAACTCCCAGAATTCCACAGACAGCTTTGCTTGCTGTCTGGGGAATTCTGGGAATTGCTGGGGAATTCTGGGAATTGAAGTCTGCCAGGCTTTAAGTTGCCAAGGTTGGAGATCCCTGCTCTAATGTAAGATCTGCCCCAGCCACCTACACTTCCACAAGAGCCTGAAGACCCAGCTCTGCCAGTTGGCCTGGGATCCAATTGAAAGAGTTCAACACTGGAGTTGGCTGCTACCATGTTTCTCCAAAATTATGACATGTCCTGATAATAAGACCATGCCATATTTTTCCTGTAGGCAAAAATATATGCCCTCGCCCAATAATAAGTCCCCTGGACAACCCCCCCCCCAGCCAGGCAGAGCACCACTCACCAACCAGCGATATTCCAAAGGTGCAAAGGTGCAGGAGCTGGGGAGAGGGGGGCAAAGGCGCTTACATTGCTTGACACCTTTGGGATACTGCTAGGTTGGTGGGTGACGCTGTGCCCAGCTGGAGTGGGGGGGGGGTTGCCAGGCAGCTGCTCTCATGAGCGGCCGCCCGGCAATGCCATTTCCAGCTGGGCAGAGCACCACTCATGGACCCAGTAATATCTCAAAGGCGCTAAGCTGCGTGGCGCTCTGCCCAGCTGGAAAGAGAGGTTGCGCGAGCACTTGTTCTGCCTCCAGTTTACGTGCCTCCCTACCTCACCATGCCCAATTCTCCCTGCAGGGCTGGGCCAGGGTGCCGCTGCTGACCCGCTGCCACCGCCACCGCCATGCTCCGAACATAATCGACTTCAAAAGTCCAGAAATTTGCTGCTGAGTCTTGTGGCAGCGGCCGCTCTGGGACTATATTCTATGGTTGTGGGCTGGCTGTTAGAAGACTTTGGTACAGAGAGTCTTCCCGCAGCCAGCCCACAACCATAGAGCATAGTCCCAGAGCGGCCATTGCTGGAAGACTCGGCAGTGGATCTCTGGCGTTTGGAAGTCAGTTATTCTCAGAGTATGGCAGTGGTGGCAGCAGAGGTGCGGCTGTGCCGCCCTGGCCTAGCCCTGCAGGGAGAGTTGGGCATGGTGAGGCAGGAAGGCATGCGAGCTAGAGGCAGAACAAGTGCTTGCACAACTTCTCTTTCCAGCTGGGCAGAGCGCCATGTAGCTTAGCGCATTTGGGATATTACTGGGTCAGTGAGTGGCACTCTGCCCGGCTGAAAAGGGGCATTGCCGGGCAGCTGCTCATGAGCATGGTCACCTCATGGTGGCTTTGTTGCACTGCTGCAACAGCGCAACACAGCCATTTGCCCTGAGGCTGGAGCAGCCACCAGGCAACTCCAAACCAATAAGCTCCCCCATTAATAAGGCCCAAGCAAAATTTGGGGGGGGGTCAAAAGAAAATAAGACCCTGTCATATTTTCAGAGAAACACGTTAGGTTGATGGTAGATTCCACCATCCCTTGCCCTTGCTCTCTGCTCTCCAGCCATACATGTTTTTAGTTATCATATTGATGTATTTATTCTCATTGTGTTCCTTTAGCTTTGTTTACTTTATTGTTTTATTATTTTACTTCTGTTTACATGCCTTCATTTTTTCCCCTTTTTATTATTGTAAGCCACCTGGAGTAGATACATGACAACATAAGAGGTAAATAAAATAATTAAACCAAACCAAACCAAACTAAACTAAACAACACGACACAACACTACACGACACTAAAATAATAAATAAATAAATAAATAAATAAATACATACATACATACATACATACATACATACATACATACATACATACATACATTTGGTTTCAAGTTGCTGGACTAAATGGATTTTTAGTACCTTCTCAAAATAATATGTTCGCAACACATTGAATTCATCAAAGATTTTATATACTTTTTCACTGAAGGAGGAGTTAAATATTTGATACTTTACTTTTAAGTCAGAAGATACATTTTTAGAATTTCCCTCGGGACTTTATTAGGCTAATACTGTACTGCCTCCTCTACAATTGATTGATTTTGTTCCATTTCCTCATTATATGTGCCTTTATTATGAATGTGTGTTCTCTTTTTTTACATTTCTAATAGCCAGTCAGCAAGTCTTCCAACAATATACAAAATCTACATATTTGGTTATCCTTTTGCCATACTAAATTCAATTACCTTCTTCTAAACTTTGAAAGTATTCCAAAGTATAACAGCAATTAGGGAAAAACCTGTTTCAAAATAAAAATATTTATAATACATTATTTTTTCTTAAAGTCGAAGATTATGTATAAGCTTTCAATATGAACATCTATTCTTCTTACTAATAATAGTAGAAGCAGTAAAAGTAGTAAAAATTTCAACAATGTATGTTCAGAATGGAGACTTCTATTAAATTTTATCTATTATTAAGATTTATTCACCCAAAGTCAAATAATTGGACCATTATAGTGCATCTATGTATTGGTACTTTAGTTATTATTCACCTTTTAAATGGAAATTCTTTAGAAATAAAAAAGTACTGTACCAATGAGTTGCAAGCTATGACCAAAATATACAAATTTTGAGGTCTTAAATCTCAAAAAATAATTGTTGTACAATAGCCTTCCATAAGAGATTATAAATCACAGGGAATTAGATCTTGCAATTTATATAACTAAAATAATAGATAATAAGACATTAAATTCACCCATTGAAAGCAGCTATCATTAAACAATAATGAATTATATCAGGCAGCACTACATCTTTAATCCCACTGTTTAACTGGGAACACTGAATGAGATTTGATCTCAACACCATTTAAAAAAAAATCAATTCAAATATAGTTTGTAGTAGATATCAAAAATCACAAACTTGTATCATTTTAGAACATAAATTAAATCTTTAGACATACTGATAATGCATATGACAAGACAATTAGAATGACACATCCATTTGATTTATATAGACATTGAAATTATATGAAGAATCAAATTTATATCATTTAAAATGTATAAATTGACACCTGTTTTCTTTGCATTCCGTATTGGTGTATTTTGTAAATGTGTCATCCTGTGATGCATGTCTAAGCAATTATTTAAGTTTAGGCATTGTAATATGTATAGAAGAGTCTTGTACTTAATTCTTTTATTTGTATTTTATTTTTTTAATCCGAGTTATTAGCTTGTTTTATGCTTTGCCACTTTGTTCATTGTGCTGTGTGGAAATTAAGAATTTTGATAAGTTTGCTATATAAACAGAACTCAGTCTGCCACATGAAGATATTCTTTGTTTGGTTTAATAAGCTAAGATGTTTATGTAAAGCAGGACAACTTTGCTATTATTGCTTGCTTTGTTAATATTAATTTTTACAAAGTGAATTTAAAACACATTTCAGTGGGTGTCATTGAGTCCAACAAGAATAATGTTGCAACTGCAAGACAAAGTTAATAATGAAGAGAATCTCTTGTCATTACCATAGATGCTGGGCTGAGGGTTCAAAATGTGCATCTTTTACATACACATGCACACATATATTTTCAAATGCCTTATCTCATTAGAGTATGCATAAAAGCTCAAAACTACCAATAAAAACAAATGGTTAATCTAGCTCGTAGACTATGGAATTGAAAAGGAACACAATGACCATCTATAGCTTTTCAATTTGCACCAATGTGTAATAAAATGTATTAAACTCCCCCTGAAAGATAGCTGGCTATACTTGTATTAAAAATCTCTAGAAACAGCCAACTTCCAGACAAAGAAGTGGCAGACTGAAGATTGCTCTGTGAAAAGCAGTGCCAAGAATCACAGTAGAATTAAGAGCCAGCAATTGGACTTTTCTTTAAATTTTAAATAATATTTTGAAATTAATCCTCCCCATCAGAAAATGGTTTTGCCTTGATGTTTTTTTTAAAAAAATCAGATTAAAAAAATCACAGCCAGCTGATCTAATTCTACTTTATTATAAAACTACATTGATAGAACTTTCCAAGTCTGAAAGTAGAATCCTGCCCCATGTCCTTTATAGCCTGAAGAATTGGGGAGTTAGTTCCCTTTGGAGCTTCTTGCCTCACCTTCTATCCAGTTAAGGACTATGCTGACTCACATTGGTGAGTAATTTATACTTTGCGTTTGAGTCATTATCAGTGATATGAATCCCAGACTTACTGTGATGGCTGCCAATTAGTACTCAATAGTTTACATGCTCTCCTAAAGATACTCTAAAGGAGAATTTTATGTAAGCTCTGTGAATCATAAAAAAATATCCATTATTGCACAGCATAAAAAGAGATAAAAATGACTTTGAGTGGGAAACTCATTTTATACATATTCCATTCCGTTGTAACATAACAAAGCTATCCATTGGTTTTGGGCAAAAGAGGTTACTGTATCCTAACAATTTAAAAATAAATCTGGAAATTTGAATAAAATTATTAGATAGGCAAGAAAACTGATCCGCTGAATTATTGAGATTTCCAGTCAAGTTTTTTGCTGGAGGGAGAACAAAGGATCAAGATGACTACCTCTCTTCTTCCTCAATGAAGGTTTTAAATAAAAAACTAGACTGTTGTCCCTTCCTGTTGTATTCTGATTCTGACTCAGGTAAAACTTGCATTTTGTGCCTTACCATCATCATCGGGGGTCATTTCCCTACTGCCAATATAATTGTCTCCTAACTTTTAGCAATTTAAATATTTAATTTAATATGGTCCTAGCTACAAAATAAATCTATATCTAGAAATGAAATGGTGAAGGATTTGACATCAGTAATTTATTGCACAGCAGCTCAAACCTAAATATATCTAGTGGTATTTTCTGGTCCCAGTGTAGGTGGCCACTACATTCAGATGACTTGTTTTGCTTGCAGAATGCAACCAAAGAAAGTATTCTAAGGTACCTTTCAAAGGAAAGTAGGCTTTAAGAGTACTCACAAAAAACTTGAATTTGCCTCAGCGAGACACTTCTTGCCACAGAGGTGACACAATTATTTCTTCAAGTGCTGGACATGTACAGAAGCCTGTTCCAGTTAATGGAACTGTCAAAGTCAGAGTTAGTGAAACAAAGCAGCATGAATACTTTGTTTTTAGATTCCAAACAATTTCCTTTTCTTTCAAACCCAGATTCAAACCTTTGCACAGGCTAGTCAAGTTTTTTGCTGATCAATCCAAGGTCAATTTAAATAATCATAGAACAGTTTTAATTGCTAAGGATAATCAGTTTTAGAAACTTAATCATGAAGTTATGATATGTGTTGTATGTTATCTTAATAGGAAAGCACGAAAAAAAATTAAAATAACCTTTTCCTTAAATTATGAGCAATAATTCTTTTTAATTGCTATAAATTATTTTATGTTTCACTGACTATTCAAAAAATAGGCAACACTGAGAATTTGTTAATTTGCATTTTAAGCATTTAATCAATGTATTTATCACTTAAAGGGCAGATGACTAATCCATTAAATATGCTAGAATTCAATTGCTAATATTTATTTCAGGTTGTTGTTAAATATAGCATTGAGAAAGGTGTAATTATGTATTTAAATACACTTCTGTCTGATATACTCTTAATTGTATGAACCACTGGACGGACGGACAGACAGACAGACAGACAGGCAGGCAGGCAGGCAGGCAGGCAGGCAGAGACAGAGATAGAGACAGAGACAGAGACAGAGACAGAGACAGAGACAGAGACAGAGACAGACAGATAGATATAATATGGATGATATATGTATACGTATACACATATGCATATCTACATTTACATTCAGTTAACCTAATGATAAGGCTCCATAATCTCTAAAAACTAATAAATTATATTGAGATTCAAATAAATGCAATAAAAAGCTTTCATATTTTTCTTAAAATTGGAAAAGCAGAAACTTTTTGAGAATGAATTTGCCTTTATTTTAGTGCATTTCTAAAGGTGATGAACATCTTGTATATACAAAGATGGAAATATATATTAGTTCTTCTCATGGGACTGTTAATAGTAAAGCTGATGGAGTTACCAAAGGTGGCAAAATTGATTGTTTTAATTAAATAAAAGAATTTAGCTATGTATTTTTGTTTCTCTCTGGAAACTGCTTTTGGACTTTTTTCTTGAAACCGGTAAAAATGAAACTTTGATCTTAGGTTTTGATGATTAGAATGTTTTTTTAATTATATAAATGGCTTCAAATTTTATGAAATGTAAAGGAAAGGATTGAGATTGCATTATTTCTGAAGTTCTACTGCACGGAAAAAAGTTGAAAGTAATAGCTCTTTTTCCCTCTGTGCTTTTCTCTTTCTTTTCTTTTTCTAACTTTTGTTTTTATATATTCGTATCTTCCAATAAAACTTTTAATTCATAAAAGTTGTTGAAAAGGAAAAAAAGGATTATAGCTCCCAAAACCTATATAGGAAGGAACCAGTGGGGGGTTCCTAACCGGTTTACTACCGGTTTGTTGAGAGAGCGTTTTCCAAAAGTAGCAGCCAGCTTAGCTCATCAACCAAAATTACAGTATACCTATACTTCAAGCTAGAAATGAGCTTCTTCTCCGTGTCCTGTCCTAATTTCCTGATTCACACCAGTACAAATGAAACCATACCAAAATTAAAAAATGTATACCACAGGAATAATATAATTAATGTATACTACATCTTTTATATTAAAATTTAAAATTTCAAAGCTAATGAACCTGGGTTCAAAATTCTAAGCTAAACAGGATTTTAGAACCATTCCTAAATTTTTATCTTTTGAGATTTATGCTTAATGTACAGATTATAATTATACTTAGAACATAAATTTTATTCTCATTTTATCAGATTATAGATAAGATTATAATTATACTTAGAACATAAATTTTATTCTCATTTTATCAGAAAAGTTAATATCTGTGAAAATATTATTTGAACTAAAGTATGTTGTGTGAATTATAATAATAAGATATTTGGAAAGGTCTTACATTGACAGAAAGGAAGGAAGGAAGGAAGGAAGGAAGGAAGGAAGGAAGGAAGGAAGAAGGAAGGATGTGAAATGTCCATATTTGCACATTATTAGCAGATAGGCCTTTAACATCTATTATTGTTGGGTTAAGATTCAATAGAATCTTGATAAACTTGAACATTGAGCTCTACCCAATAAAATGCAGTTGAATGGTATTTTGGCAAGAAAAAACAAACAAATGAACAAGATAGAGGATAAATAGCTTAGAAGTAGTATTTGTGAAAAGGGTCTGGGCATCTGAGTTAAACATGAGTCAACAGTCAGGATTTATAGTGGGAGTTGTTTCACTGGAAGATTGTCAAGACAGAATTGGATAGTGATGCATATCTCTTACCATTATGGGTAAGGTCATAGAACTTTATTTCTCATTTTGTGCACAAATATAAATTACAGAATTTTATATTTCTTTTCATCACTAAAGGCTTATATACTCTCTTTTTTCTTGCCTTGGTATAGAATACCTGTCTGGAGCATGATATTTTTTTTAATCTTCATTATTCCTCAACATTACAGCAGTCTTATCCTTGTTAGTTAGAGGAAAGCATTCTAAGAATAAGATAGGATAAACTGATCTTCTTTATCTTTGGCAAAGTCATGAGAGCTGAGATTACTCTATAGAGGTATAATTAATTATGTTTTGGAATCTATATAAGTTGATTGGAAACCCAGTAATATGAGAGAGTCCACTCTCTGCCATCTTTTCAGAAAGGGATTAAAGTTTTTCTTTTCTTCCTTATTTCATTCTTCCGTTTCTGATTATTATTATACTATATTTAGTGTTTATAAATGTCATTATATTATTTTCTAATACTGCCTTGGAATAAAGCCTTAACCATTCATTCTGGTCATTATTTAAAAATCCAAAAATATCAGAACGCTCTGATAGGGCACAGGAGTTCATGGCTTCCATGACAACTATGGACTTGACCCAGGTAATTCAGGGCCCAACTCATACAGCGGGACACATGCTCAACCTCGTGTTTCTCTCGGGGCAGTGGAGACGTGATCTGAAATTGGAGGGCATTGAGATCTCTCCCCTTTCATGGTCAGATCACTTCCTGCTGAGGCTGGACTTTCGGAAACTACTCCCCCACTGCAGGGAGGTGGAACCGATTAAGTGGTTCTGCCCCAGGCGCCTGATGGACCCGCTGGGATTTCAAACGGAGCTTGGGGACATACCTGACTCCCTTGCCCACAGCCCGACAGAGTCCTTGGTCGCTGCTTGGAACATAGCGCCGTCTGGGGCTCTTGATCGGATTGAACCTTTGCGGCCTCTCCGCGGCAGTGGATCCAGGAGGGCTCCTTGGTTCACTGAGGAACTCCGGGAGATGAAGTGGCAAAAGAGACGCCAAGAGCGATGCTGGAGTGCCAGTAACTCCGAATCTGACCGAGCACTGCTAAGAGCCTTTATTAGGACTTATCTCGTGGTGATACAGGCGGCAAAATGTTTGCATTTTTCCGCTCTTATTGCGTCCGCAGAATCTCGCCCAGCCGCCCTCTTTAGGATTACTCGCTCCCTTCTGAAGGGGAAGGATGCGGAGGAACCCTTGCAGGGAAGAGCTGAGGAATTTGTTCAGTTTCTGTTGGACAAAGTCGCTCAGATTCGGATGGACCTGGACTCCACTTGGGCAGTTCCTGCAAAGATGCCGGGGGTGGGACTTGATCGGATTTCTTGGAGCGAGTTCCAACCTGTTACTCCTGAGGAAGTGGAAAAGGCCATGGGAGCGGTAAGTGCCTCCACCTGCTTACTGGACCCACGTCCTTCCTGGCTGGTCTCCGCCAGCAAGGAGGTTACACAAGGCTGGTTCCAGAGAATTATTAACACCTCCTTATAGGAGGGATCTTTCCCGCAGCCCCTAAAGGATGCGGAGACCCCTCCTTAAGAAACCTTCTCTGGATCCAGCTATTCTTAAAAACTATCATCAGTCTGCAACCTCCCCTTTGTTGGGAAGGTTGTTGAGAAGGTGGTGGCCTTTCAACTCCGAAGGTCCTTGGATGAAGCTGATTATCTTGATCCCTTCCAGTCGGGTTTCAGGCCTGGTTACTCCACTGAAACTGCTTTGGTCGTGCTGACTGATGATCTCTGGCGGGCCAGGGATAGAGGATATTCCTCTATCCTGGTGCTTCTTGACCTCTCAGCGGCCTTCGATACCATCAACCATGGTATCCTTCTGCGACGACTGGGGGAGGTGGGAGTGTGAGGCACCGTCCTACGGTGGTTCTCCTCTTACCTCTCTGACAGGTTGCAGTCGGTGTTGGTTGGAGGACAGAGGTCGACCCCTAGGCCCCTCAAATACGGGGTGCCGCAGGGTTCAGTCCTGTCCCCCCTCCTATTTAACATCTACATGAAGCCACTGCTCCTATCTTTCTGTGAGTTAAAACTGGTCACCTAACAGGGGACATAAAACTTAATAACTACTATATCCATGTATAATAATAAGAGCCACATTAAGATTGTATTGCTTCTCCAAAAATTATTGTCTGTATATGAAAGTATCACTTTAATTTCATTTATAGTATTCATTGTCACCTGTTTCACTGGTGAATTAGTTAATGTTGTCAAAATGCTCATGTATTATACTACCAAAACTCCATTTCATAAGAAGAGTAATATAGCTTAATTCATCACTGTCACTTCAGGCAATGTTCTGTAGCAAATTTGACCAGCAAAATGAAAGGCAGTAGAGATATGAAAGAATGTGGTTACTTGAAATTTCAAGCATTACTGAAACTGTCTTTCTTACAAGATTCTTTCATGAATTAATGCTATTACTCTTTTGCATTGTTAGAGCCACATTTAGATGAGCATGTTATGCTTTCTTTAAAGCCACTCATGTGCAGGTAGAATTAGGAAAAGTTTTATCAAACTTTTTTTTTTCTATGCATAAAAATAAGCTTGTTCCATTATGATTTCCCTTCTTGAATTAGCCACTTCATAATGGCCTTATAGCACTGCCTTTGAAGGAAGATTTTATCATATTTAATAGTAGTTTTATTGGAATAAAGGGATTAAATTAGTTGTGATGATTCTTATGGTTACTCATACAGTGAGAAAAATATTTAAAGGGATTTTCCCTTTAAATTTTCCCTTTAAAAATGCCTAGATCTGGCATTTGTATCCATCTACAGGGTCCTTGTATAAGCAGATGCTGCTTAGTGCTGTTAAAGATATTGACACCAATACATGTCAGGTAGTCTGGTTGGAAGCATTACTTCTTTGGACAGAACAGCGGTGCAGAGCGTGGGGAGGATGGCAGAGAAGATTATTGCAGTTCACTTCAGTACTATCGAGGACATATAAACATTGCTTGAGCAGGGTCCGCAGTATTGTCTGGGACACCACACATCTCTCTGTGACCTGTTTTTCTTGTTACCTTCTGGGAAGATGCTTCATGGTATCCAAAGCAGAACATCCAGATTCGGTCACAGTTTTGTTCCATAGCTTCTGCCAACCTAGCAGTTTGAAAGCACATAAAAATGAAAGTAGGAAAAATAGGAACCACCTTGGAGGGAAGGTAACAGTGTTCCATGCACCTTCAGCATTTAGTCATACAGGCCACATGATCACGGAGATGTCTTCAGACAGTGCTGGCACTTCAGCTTTGAAACGGAGATGAGCACCGCCTCCTAGATTCAGGAATGACCAAATGCCAAAGGCGTATTGAACGCTGTTACCTGTTCATCAAAGGTGGTTCCTATTTTTCTACTTGCATTTTTACATGCTTTCGAACTGCTAGATTGGCAGAAACTAGGACAAGTAACGGGAATTCAGTCCGTTGGTGGCGCTAGGCATTCAAACTGCTGAACTGCTGACCTTTCTGATCGACAAGCTCAGCATCTTAGCCACTGAACAGTTATAAGCACATATAAAAATGGAAACAAATTTTCAACACCCAACATTTTTATTTAATAAAACATGTAGCTACATTTTGTCCATATTTTTCTACAAAAGCTTTTGCATCCTTCTTTTCCAGCATTGGAGATTTTACGTTCAGTTCTGTGTGGAATCTTATTTGCTTTCTACCTTGTATCTATTGAACTTAGCCTGGTGTAATGTTCTCTTTATCTCCTGTGCAGTGTTTCTGATGTCCACTAATGCATATTTGTAAAAAAATTACACAAAAAAGGATCTTGATACTCAATTTACATTTGCTTTATCCATTTCTATCAATGCAGACTCGGCACCAATTTATCTGTGAAACTTCACAGAAAACAAAGGTGCTGGTGGTTATTTCTGACAGCTCATGTAAGACAATAGCTAAATGTAGAGTAAGTTTCAATTTTAACTTTATAATGAAGTCATTAAAAGCCTTAGAAAAACAATATGGTCTTAACATTTAGTTACCATATCTGAAATAAAGGAGTTGCATGCATATATATGTTTTGATATTGATTCATCTTACAAAATTCCTTTAAGTATTACAGTTAATTCAAACTTGAAAGCAGGAATAAGCAAAGTAAGATAAGAGCAGTATGCTTTTCTTCTGGAATGTTATGTTTATCCAATGGAATGCACTAATCTGAGAATTCTGGAGGTGGTTTTTCCTGTAATTATTTATACTTCCAGATAATGTGTTGCAATGTGATCACATCACATTTATATTTACTGTACTTGGACAGGTCTTTATCATACATGTGATTGATGCTGAGGAAAAGTGATTGCAGCAAATGGCATGCATAGTTCTCGGTTCAAAGCGTGAAAATTAAAAACAGAAGAAGAGATTTCCTAAAGCATTGGTTTTGTTTTGGAATCAAGAAACACAGAGACACTTGTCTGGAAAAATAGACAGGATCAGAACTAGAAGCTGTCCCAAAAGCAAACTGTTCACTTTCAGAAAAACATGGTTCAAACATTCAAAAACTGTTCAAAAGCCCCAGACAAGTTCTAACACATTGTTCCAAGCTAATTGAAATTGTTTTTCATTCAAAATCAAAGCCTAGGGTTTCTTAACACTCTTCCAAGTCATTATATCTGCAGCTTAATTGTGCAACATCACACAAGTTTGTTATTGCCTTCAAAAATACAAGAAGAATGGGGCAAATGTTGGCTTCTTGATGGAAATAGTTTTGTGGGGAAGGATGTAATACACTTGGATTGGGTCACTTTAAAAAAAGGAAACAAATTCTAATTGTTTTAATGAGACTTTTTAAATATGTTCCTTCCAACCCATATATAATATGAATACGTGGGGATATTATATACTAGATTTCTGCTCTTGTCCAGGAACTTTAGGTCGTAAAGCCCGCCTTTTGCAAATTAAGTAAGTTTGGTGCATATGGACACAACTGAATGCAAGTAAAGCATTAAGACTAAAAGGCCTTTTGTCTTCTAAATAATTGCCTGAAATCCTTTTCAAATTTAAGAATAGAAAGCAAACCAAGTTCTCACCTTTTCTTTTAAGGGGAAAAATGATAATAACAACAAATAGCTAAAAGTTTTAGCAGTTTCCTCAGAAGGGGATGTTTTCACCTCTATATTTTTCTATATTTTTCTGTTGTGACTGCAAGTAGTGATGACAATATGTTCATTGATTTTGCAATGCAGGAGACTTTTTTAAAAAAACACACAAACAAAATCACAATATTTTCAGCATTCTTTCAGCATTTTTTAGGTAAGAACCAGATTTTTAGCAATGTCTCATGACTGTACTTAAAACACTTCAAAGGTCACTAAATTTTAAAAAATGATGATTTCCCTACATCAAGGGCAGGAGTGGGTTCTGGCTGCTTGTTCAGGGATGCACCGCACATGCTTTGCATGTGTGCATGTGCTTGATGCACACTGCATGCACATACATTATGCAACAAAAATTGCTGTGCGCATGCGCAGAAGGCAAAAACAAGATGGCAGTCCTACGGCACCGCTGAGAGAACTGGTTCGGAGATGTGGCAGGCCTGGGTCACTGCCAGTTCCAGGGACCCAGGCCGCCAAGTTACTACTGGTTCAGCCGAACCAGTCCAAACCAATAGGAACCCACCTCTGATCAAGGGTAGGTAATTTATATTGATCATTCACATACTTATGAACTTGACACCATCCCCTGGGTCATGCTGCAGAAGCATTTCAGTAGCAAAACAAAAAGGGTGAGTGAGTTGCAGTATTTTTCTCTTTCTTCCAGTTAACTTGCCAAGTATTTTCCATATAAAGAAAATTTTAAAAACATCTCAACAATATTCAAAAGATCTGTTTTTCCCCACTCACTGTGAGGATATTACTGTATCTTCATAATATTCTTTAGTGATCCAAAGCAAGCATACTAAAGAGCATACCTGCTTTATGTCAGTAACTCTCAGTGCCTGTTATTGATGCACATATTTTTAGCATTGATGTACACAGAAGGAAAATCACATAACTTCCATATATAAGTAGTCCTCACTTAAAGAGCAGTAAACAACTATTCAAATAACCATAATCACATCTTGGGGGGGGGGTTGGCAATGGTGTCACATTTATGCCCATATGACTGGGATTTTTGACAGCTTTTGCTTGTTTCCAGTGTTTTCTTTTGGTCTCTGGAAAAAAAAACACCACTCATTGGCAAAAATGGACCCATTTTATGAATGTGGTGTTTGCTTAATGATTGCAGACTTTACTTAATGACCATCACAAAAAAGATTGTAAAATCAGGCTCAATCATGTGTGACCCGCTTAATGATTTAAGACTGAAATTTCAGGCTCAAATACATTTGTAAGTCAAGGGCTACCAGTAATGCAACATACATAAGCAATGTCTATAGGACTATTATGACTTCCCTGGTCATGAACTAAGTAGAATGATAAAACTTTCCCATTATTCCAAGTTTGGTTCAGAGAGATTTATTTCCTTCTTCCTAAATTTCACAGACCTGTAGGGCAAGTGAGAGAACCTTTGCTTCATTTTAATTATTCCCTGGAAGTTCAGGTCTGTCTCCACCTTCATTCACATTGTGACCATCCTGGGCTATTTAACAACAAATACTAACAAACCTAATAGTCCATTAGCCTCACAAAGCAAGCCTTGCAGTCCTGGTGGAAATATGACTTCAGCAACAGAATGGTCAATGCCTGGAATGCACTACCAACTCTGCTGTTACATCCTCAACCCCCCATAACTTTAACCTTGAACTGTCTAGCATGGACCTCACTCCTTTCCTAAGAGGTCTGTAAGGGAGCATGCATAAGCGCACTGGTGTGCCTACTGTCTCTATCCTTCTGTCCTCATTTATTCGTACCCATTTCCTGTGTTCATATCCATGTCATACACCTGTTATCTTGTACATGTTTGACAAACTAAATAAATACATCAATAAATTAAACACTCTAATCCAGCCTGATCTAGCTTCAGTAGAAAATGCATTCCAAGTAAATAACAAGAATTTACATGTAAATAACAAGAATTTACATGTAAATAACAAGAATTTACATGTAAATAACAAGAATTTACATGTAAACTAGGGTCATGCAAATATAGGTTTTCGATAAGTTCTAAAGGGCCCAGTGCTGAAGTTAGATACTGAGATTCAAGATGTCTCTTAACAGTGGACATATGAAATATTCAACTGATTTTGACTGGGGATGTAAAAAGTATTTTTTTTTCATGGTATGTATATAATGGTATATATTGTTGGTTTTTTTTGCTTAGGTGACTTTAGTTGACTTTAATAATCTTTTCTGGTTGACATTTTCCTCCCAATTCAGTGTCCAGGAATTAAATATGTAAAGTAGCAAAATGGAAGGGAGAAACTTGGTATCACTCAAAATTTGGCACCATTTCTTTTCACTAGTTAGGTGGGTTGGGATTAATAGCAACTAAAGCTCAGAACAGAAGGATATCAATTTGCATAATGCAGCAGAATATTATGAATAAGAGGTGACTACTGAATCAATCTGTACATTCAGCTCATAAATTATATATTTAAAACAATGAGGATAGGCCAGACTTGAATAAAATTTGGTTCCTATATCCAGCATATCACTCAACATCAACATTTATTTAAACATGAATAATTCTTCTAAAATATTTTCAACCTGAAAATCTTTGTTGCTTCTTCTACCAAGAAAAAAAAAGATCTCTTGCAGTCTGGATAGATATGATTTATTACATTTAAACTGCTTAATTATATGACCATCTCACACTAGGTCTTTTTAATGAAACCTCTGGATCTAAGCAGTTTAATTCAATAGTGCTAATTCAACTGCTGTTAACTTGTAAAATATATGCTTATTTTTCCAATGGGATTTTTGGAAAAGCGACAATTAATAGTTAAAAAAACCCTGACATTTATCTAGTAATATATTTTGTGAACTTGTTCATGTTCTGCAGAAAATTTATTATCTATTAAAATATAAAATAATTTATTTTAATTGTGATTATGCAACTTAAAATTAAAAAGGAGTCTGACATTTATATCGTATCTAATTCAAAATGCAGTTTTGAGATATGTTCAGAGCTGTATGGCAACATAACTGAAGATTAGATATACAAGTACCAGAGGTTAAACCTTAAAGTTTTTCCCAATAAAAATGGATACTACTATGCACTGATGATGTTACCTAGGTAGGTTAATAAAATGTCTGCAATAAAATGCCCTCTCAAGTATTTGGAGTGGAACTAAAACCTCTCAAGTATTTGGAGTGGAACTAAAATAAGGTCTCAAAAATATTAATGTAAGAATTTCTACTCCTCCATATTTGTTTGGAGAGTCTATATCCATTTGGATTTTGTAGGCATATTCCAACTGTGGTTTCTTTCTTGATATTTTCTTGGTACTTTTGTTTAAATTTTTTTTCTCCTTTTAGAAGGATTTCCATAGGATTTCCAAGGCCATTATTTGCAATAAAGATGAGTGGAAAAATAAATCCAGATTGAATGAATAGTTGTAGTTTCACTTATACAATTTAAATTGATATAGAGTGACTGCAATGAACATTGATTAAATTCATGTTACCTGATTCTTCCCTATTATATCTAATTATTATGCATATCCAAATAGTTTGTACTCTGACAAAGTGGAGGACAGAGTTTCTATGTCAGGCTTATGGGTAGTTATATAATGCTACTTTGCAATAAATAGTCACAAATAGCAAAAAAATAATAATAATTAGTATCATAGGAACTTTATCCTTCATGAAGTAAAATGTAGGGTCTATACCTGTGTGTTCAAATGTTTTTATTCCTAAAAGCTGGCAAAAAAATGCAAACACTGCAATTTGGGAATGCCTCCCCCCCCCAAATATATTTTAAATCACAACTGTATAAACAGTGTCCCATACTTGCTGTGAAATTTTTGACATCATAATTCTGGTCTCGAGTATTTTTTGAAAAATAATTCATAAAAACTCATTTAATTTCATAAAATATTGTTGACATTTACGTTGTCTAAACTACTTTTCTCTCTCTTGAGTTTACAAAGAATAAAATGGTTCTTGGACTGAGTTCTTGGATACTCTGATGGGTTAATCTTAATTTTCACTATTTGGTAAAAATTGCCAAAATTGTCACATTTATATTTATGGTTTTCCCCCATTGCTTAAATGTAATTCATTTAATTGTACTATAATTTCCACTGACATGATTTTATTCACTTATTTTGACATTTCTATTGACATGAACTGGAACTATTTTAGCATCACCATGCATATCTTAATGGAATCTTTTCAGAATCTACCATTAGTAATGTCATTTTATAATTAAGAATGCCATAACCAATTTTCTTTTCAAATAGCTATTCCAAAACTGGTTGGGGTACATATGCATTAATATGCTTTTAATTTAAAAGTTATTTAAGCTTATATCCAACACATAAATTTATTTATTTATTCAATTTTGTAGCTTCCCAACAGACTCAGATTTGTATTAATATTATTTCTACTACCTGATAAAAATTGTTTAGCATGTTTAGCATGGAAATGGTAAATTAACTTCATCACTTGAATAATAAATGTAAAAGTGGACAACACATATGCCACATTCAGTTAATATGTAAGAATTGCACTGTCCTTGAGTATTTCAAGCTGAGAGAACTGGTAAATATTTCCTGGCTTTTAAAAGCTGGTCATGTACAAATATATTGCAATTGTTTGCAATTGTTCTGGTTCAGGTTTACTATCATAAACAGTATTATTATTAGAAGTAAAAATCCTTCTATTCTATATTTAGGCTGTTTCTATTATGTTTCTGAACTTGTTCTGGGAAAAATAAATGTCAGACTTGTCATTCTTCAAGTTTTTGTGTCACTGAAGGATCTAGATAAATATTTAAGAAATACAAGGTGTTTTGAAAAGTTGTTAGAAGACCCTGATAGTGTAAGAGTTTGGCATTATTTATAGTGCTATTCAGCACCATTATTCAATGCTAGGTATAAAGTGAACTCTTTATCTAATGTAACAACAGCTGTAAAATATATATCTGTTACATTGAATCATCATAGACACATTGGACATTGAGCAAGAACTGTTGGCAATTTTAAAAAAGTCTACAATTTTTTTAAAAAATGATAAGCTTTTCCGCTTGTCGTAATATGATTTCTGATTGCTGACATATAGGAAGAAAAAGTTATGTAGCAAAATGTAATGTTAAAATAGGCTTTTAAGTTGTTTATCGATTTGAAAACATTTATTCTACACATTCTAATAATTTTAAAAAGTGTATGATAAATAAGAAGAACACAGACATAGATACAGGTAGTCCTCAACATATGATCACAATTAAGCTCAGAGAGTGCCTTGTATTTATTTATAATAAAGGTTTGCTAAAATTCATTATTGCAATGCTTCAATTGATCAAAGATATGATAGCCAATAGAAATGAATATTAATGAATCCATCTGTGGACTATCTTGGTAATGCAAAAGGTGACTATAGATAAGGGAAGGAAGGAAGGAATGAAGGAAGGAAGGAGAGAGAAAGAAAGAAAGAAAGAAAGACAGACAATTTTATATGACTATAGAAATTCTCAGTTATCCAGGTCATGGTTGTTCCAAAGGTGCTTTTTCAGGCAGCAACTGGATTTTCTTGTTTTTTTTTTCTTTTGAAGATGTTTGGTTTCTCATCCAAGCAATTTCTTCAACTCTGACAGGATAGTGGGGAAAGGAAGGATTTACAGTTGCAAGAAAAAGTATGTGAACCCCTTGGGATTATGTTGAGTTTTGCATGAATTGGTCATAATATGTGCTCTGAACTTCATCTAAGTGACAACAATGGGGATACCACAATAGTCTTAAGTATGATAAACAGAATTAAGTCACTTTTTTCAATGCCATTTCAACTTCGAATAGTTACAGCAATCACCCATTATATATCTATATATAATTGGTTAATTTCATCTTAGAAGTATTTCAATTTCCCCCTTTCTTTTAATTTTGAAAACATATAAAATTTGGCTGAGAATCTCTACAAAGGGAAACATTAAAAAAGAAACATTAAACTCTGGAATTCATTTTCCCATCAATGACAACAATCCATCCAGGCCCTGAGGCAGCAAAGCATCCCCAAACCATGATGCTCCTTCCACCATGTTTTACAGTGGGGATGAGGTTTTGATGTTGGTATGCTGTGCCTTTTTTTCTCCACACATAGAATTGTGTGTTTTCCCCAAACAACTCAATTTTGGTTTCATCTGTCCACAGTATATTTTGCCAGTAGTGCTGTGGAACATCCAGATGCTCTTTTGCAAACTTCAAATGTGCTGCAATATTTTTTGGGGGACAGCAATGGCTTCCTCCGTGGTGTCCTCCAATGTACTCCATTCTTGTTTAATGTTTTCCCTATTGTAGATGTGTCAACAAAAATGTTAGCATGTGCCAGAGATTTCTGTAGGTTTTTAGCTGGCACTCTAGGATTCTTCTTTACCTCATGAAGCATTCTGCGCTGTGCTCTTGCAGTCATTTTTACAGGATGACCACACCTAGGGAGAGTAGCAAGAGTGCTAAACTTTCTCCATTTCTAGACAATCTGTCTTACCATGGACACATGAACATCAAGGCTTTTGGAGATACTTTTGTAACCCTTTCCAGCTTCATGCAAGTCAACAATTCTTGATCATAGGTCTTCTGAGAGCTCTTTTCTGCAAGGCATGATTCACATCAGACAGTGCTCCTTGAAACCAGTAACCCA
Organism: Thamnophis sirtalis; assembly: GCF_051295495.1. Lineage (NCBI taxonomy): Eukaryota > Metazoa > Chordata > Lepidosauria > Squamata > Natricidae > Thamnophis > Thamnophis sirtalis. The sequence continues at coordinate 33,292,285 of NW_028261388.1, read as the reverse complement.
CAACAGGTGTGTGTTTTTAAAGGACAGAACAGCTGTCAGCAACACATCCAATATCATCACACTGATTGGAGTCAAGGTTGGATCACTCCTGTCTCCAATTAGCTCGTGGAGACGTCATTAGGCTAGGGCTCACATACTTTTTCCTCCCTGCACTGTGAATGTTTACATGTTATGTGCAATTAAACCATGGCAACATCTAATGTTTGTGTAGTATTATTTTCAGCAGACTGTGTTTTTCTATTGTTGTCACTTAGATGAAGTTCAGAGCACATTTTATGACCAATTCATGCAAAACTCAACATAATCCCAAGGGGTTCACATACTTTTTCTTGCAACTGTATATTCCTTGCAGATAGCTGGTCATTTGCATCCTTTCAAAAAGTCGTTGAAGAACTTGAAGATTTCTCTATGTCTTCAGATAAATCTGAGTAGTGCTCCTGGTTCCTGTAGTCTGCAATTTTTCCTCTAGAAATCCATTCCTACTCTCACACCATTCAAAGGGTGTTCATCCCAATTTGTATAGCCAAAAGCTTGTAGAGATTCTCAGCCAAATTTTATATGTTTTCAAAATTAAAAGAAAGGGGGAAATTGAAATACTTCTAAGATGAAATTAACCAATTATATATAGATATATAATGGGTGATTGCTGTAACTATTCGAAGTTGGAATGGCATTGAAAAAAAGTGACTTAATTCTGTTTATCATACTTAAGACTATTGTGGTATCCCCATGGTTACATGATCAATATTCAGATGCTTGGCAACCAACTCATATTTATGACAGTTGCTGTGTCCTGGCATCATGTGATCCCCTTTTGCCACCTTCTAACAAGAAAATCTAATGGGGAAGCCAGATTCACTTAACAACTGTATTACTAATTTAACAACTGCAGTGATTCACTTAACAATTATAGCAAGAAAGGTCTAAAATGAGGCAAAACACACTTAACAAATGTCTCACTTAGCAACATATGCATGCATACTTACATATGCAAGAAATGTCTGAATGTGGATATACATTAGCTGATGGAGTTGCTGAATTGAATAGCCTTAATCTGCAAGAAGATATAAGTTTAAGAACCAAAAGGGAATGTATGAATTAATGAATAAGTATGTTGGATGCAAAGATGATTTGAAAAGATAGAAAAATATAGAAAAGTATTGCAATTATGTTGACATAAGCTAAATTTAAAGCCTTTCATTATGTTGTTCCTTTCTGCACTTTATAGAAGCTGATATACCTGAAAAAAGAATAACACAAAGGGTAAATTTGTTGTATGTATGTATGTATGTATGTATGTATGTATGTATGTATGTATGTATGATCAGCATAAATATAACATATATATATACACATACACATACACATACATATATGTTATTGGGGTGCAACGTCTCTTTTAGGTTTAATAAACTTTGAGCATTATACATTATAATAATAGTGGTATGAGAATCATATAACTTTGAGAATAGTAATTTTAATTTCAAAAATGGAGAATTAGCATATTAAGTAAGTCATTACATTTTGGGTTTGTTTATACTTTTATTATATTTCATAAAATTGTTTTGATATGTATACTGCATTATATAGATATGTATGCCAGTTAGGAACTCGATGGCTTAACTTACTCCATGACATCTGATGATCAAAAATAAACCTTATTGAAAGCACCAAGAGAGCCTCTTGAGAATAACACTTTTCCCAGGAGTGGAAGAAATCCTTACTGTAGTCCTGAGAGCAATTACAGAACATGCTGTGGGCAGAGCTGGGATTTTTATTCTTTGGGCTCACTGCTATAAACTAGTAAGAGTCTTATCTTTAAGAAACACTCTCCCTTACTTTTTTTTTAATTAGCAGCTGTTTGTTTCAGAAGCATTCCTTTTTATAGCATATTTTCTGTGGCTTTATTTATTTATTGTTGTTCATTATTTATTTATTTAGCAATCTGCATAAAGAAAATCTCAAAAACTGAAATAGTTTTTTTTTTCTTCAATAGCTAAGCAGGCAAGCCAGAAGCTAGGCAAAAAATCTAAATATATCTTTATGTAGAAATTGTTGTTGTGTTTCAAAATAAAACAAAGTTTTACTGAGTTTTTAGGTGGTCAGTAGTACTAGAAGCCTGAAATTGATTAAAGATGTGAGAGGAAAGGAAACTAAGTGCATTGTTAATTGTTACCATATAAACTTAAATATCCTTCATCATTTTATACCTCTTAAAACTCTGATTTTAGTTTACTAAATTATCTTTGTGAGTTAGGTATATTTATTATTTATTTATTTTATTAAATGTTGAGGCTGCCCCCACTCTACAATGATTCTGGTGGCTAATAGATGTTTTAAAAATGTATAGAAAGAACACATAACAAATTGGGATAGCAAGTCACCAACTGTAAACCACATACAATAGGAGGAGGCACTACTACTACCCTTTCCCCAAGGTCTGCAAGAATATCCTCTTCCATTTGGAGTTTTCCATGAGTACTAACTGGTCCCTTCTTAAAAGATCCTGGTTTGGTTTCTGCTTTCTGACAGAAAGTTCCATTCAGCTATTACTGGTTCAGTTTATCATCGCTGGCTGCTCTCTTAAGTACTGATATGTGTTGTTTTCAGCCAGGGTCCTCAAAGTTAGATAGTTGTAAAAACACCCAAGTTAAAATAAGAACTAAACAAATAATGCAACTATGACACACAAACATTTCATTTCTTACTTGAATACCACATTAATAGTTAAATGTTTCACATTTGTTGTTTTCTCAATAGAACAGAATAATCAATGCAGGATGTTCAATTGAACTCCCAAGTATTGGAGTTCAATGATAAAGCTTGTGCATCCCAATTATGGTATGAAGTTTACCCCTGCAAATTTATATCAACAAATATTCTGCCAAGAAAACAAAATGAACATTCATAATCATGTCAGTGTTACTATAATTAAAGGTAAAAGTTCCTCTAGCATATATGTGTTAGTTGTTCCTGACTTAGGGGGTAGTGCTCATCTCCATTTCAAAGCCGAAGAGCTAGCACTGTCCAAAGATGTCTCCATCGTCATGTGGCCAGCATGACTAAACGCTGAAGGCACACAGAATGCTGTTACCTTCAGATCAAAGGTGGTTCCTATTTTTCTACTTGCATTTTTACATGCTTTTGAACTGCTAGGTTGGCAGAAGCTGGGACAAGAAATGGGAGCTCACTTTGTTACGCAGCGCTTGGGATTTGAACCACCGAACTGCCAACTTTTCTGATCGACAAGCTCAGCATCTTAGCTACTGAGCCACCATGTCCCTGCTACTATAATTAAGTTGTGTCAATTTTTTCATTTTCAATTTCCAAATATTAGAGATGCTCAAATTGTGACATGCCTTGGGATTGTGAAAATATTTTGGTTACTTTGATATAATTTAATGTGCTTGATAAGTAACTACATAAATATTATAACTTTTTAACATTTTGTTTGTTTCATTTAGATATGGTTACCTTCCACCTTGAAAAGAATCAATAAACTATTTAGAAAAAGCAGAGTGAAATTTGAGTGCTGTATATGTCAGTGATTAGCAATCTCTCAAATTACCAGGCCTAGGCCCAGAAGCACTTTATAAGTAATAAAATGCACCTGGAAATGAACTGTCATATGATTAACTCATGAACCTGTTGCCACATTTTTGATTAGCTATAGCTTAGAAGCAGTCTCCAAGGACAATCCCATGAACAACACATTGCAATAGTCCATTCATGATTGATTAATGAAAGAATGGAAGAAATGGAATAATACTATTATTTAAAAGGGACCATTGACATCAATGTTTGGATTCTACCCACAAAATGATAAATGGTCTCAATTTGAACTCAAGGCAAACCAATAATTTTTTCCACATTTGCCCATATTCTAATTACAGATGCAAGGGAAGGTGAAATTGAAGAGTCCTATGATAACCTGCAGCCTTATTGACAGAATACTCTAAAGAGGATATCATAGTAAAATAGATAAAATAACACCTGGCATAATGAGAAAATGTGTAATTGATGTTCAAAATGAGGCAGAAGATAGACTATAGGAGATATAATTTTGTCAATGTTTAGTTTGGAAGTTTGGAAGTTTATTGGCATTTGTATGCTGCCCACTCCCGGGGGACTCCGGGCAGCTTACAGACAAACAAGGGAATATAAAATTGAAAATTAAAAATAGAAACATAATTATATTTTAAAATTACACAACATACATACCACCTAAAATGGGACTGGATGCTAATCAACAGCCCCAGGCCTGCCGGAACAGCCAGGTCTTAGTGGCTTTACGGAAGGCCGGAAGTGTGGTTTAATGTTCTTAGCAAACAACAATTTAAAGAAGAAACCAAAAACACACAACAAAAGAAAATCCTGAAAACAAAACTATATGTGGAGATCAATAGTGGGATAACACCAAAATCAAATTGTCTATATAGTCTGCAAACAAAGGTGGAGAAGCTTTACTCAGTCACGCAAATGAATACCTGTCTACCATGTCACAAAGTCCATCATGAAAAATTACTGGTTACGCTAGAACAAAATAAATAGGTCAAAATCATTCGTCTTTAGTGGTACCCCGTTTAGTTTTGTGGTGAAGATAAATAATAGTTTTAACAGGTTCAGTTTGATGGAGTGCCTGAAAAACTATTGACTAAAAGCTGTGACATAATTAAAAAAGAAACAAATGAAAATGTACCAAATTGCAAAAGGTAAATGCAGTTTAAATAGCTGTTGACAAGTTAAAAATAACTGAACAAAAACAGAAATCAAAAGTCAACAGTCACAAAGAATTTGACCAATGAACTCAAAATTTTCAGAGTCAAGGATTTATAGATATCTAATATAAAGAGACAGGATAATGAAGGGAAAAGACAACATATTTATTTTACAGAAATAATGAGAAACCTGGTCAAATCATTATAAAATATTTAAGAGGGCAAAGATCTATTTGAGGAATAAAAAAAGTAATAAGGAAATGGTGCAAATACACAGAACAGCTGTACAAAAAGTATTACAAAATTCTTGGTCAATGCCACTATTTTGATACTAAACTACAGATACGAATTTTGGAAAGTAAAGTTACTTGGACTTTAGTCAACATTGTCTAAAAAGAAAGCTAGAAGATTTTGTAAAATATCAGCTTAACTAGGTGCATCTGCAATTTGGTCAGGGAGGGGGAAAAAAAGCCTCAGGCACACCAAGCCCTACCACTGGGTACATGTGCATGTTGGCAGAACTTCAATCTACTGTTGAACCAACCATTATAGCCCTTTACCCCTTTCGCCCAGCTCTGGACCATTCTGAGTTAAATAAAAGTATTACAAGAATATGTGGTTAAAGTGTTACATGTAGTTTATTAGTAGGTATGAAAAACACAGCATTGGCCAAGGGACTAGCAATGGCAGTGCTAAATATATATATATATAACTCCCTGCCTGGGAGGCAATGGAGCACAGGTTCGATTCCCAAACATGGGTATGGCTAGCTGATGAGAGCTAAATAGCTTGAAATAGATCTATACTAGTCTCCCTTTATTTATTTATCAGCATAAATATAACAAATGTAACAAAAAGGCAACAGTAAAAAATATTGGGTTTCTATCTGGATGGTCTCTTGTGACGAGCCTAATGACAGAGAGTGGAAGTGTGACCTTCCTCCCATACTTGGGCATACCAGGGGTTGTGACTTTAAGTATATATATATATATATGTTTTTTTTTATTTTTTTATTTTTTATTTGTGCTGATAAATAAATAAAGGAAGACTAGTATAGATCTATTTCAAGCTATTTAGCTCTCATCAGCTAGCCATATCCTTACTGGGATTCGAACCTGTGCTCTATTGCCTCCCAGGCAGGGAGTTAACCATTTGAGCTACAGAGAACGACTCCTTTTATATATATATATATATATATATGTATGTATGTATGTATGTATGTATGTATGTATGTATGTATGTATATACACATACATATATACACATACACATACACATACACACACACATACACACACACACACACACACACACACATCTATCTATCTATCTATCTATCTATCTATCTATCTATCTATCTATCTATCTATCTATCTATCTATCTATATATATATATATATATATATATATATATATATATATATATATATCCAAAAAGAAACCCCCACTAAAGTCCAGGACAGAGAACAAGAAAATGGAAAAGCCCTCCTCCCATACATAAAAGGCACCACAGACAGAATCAGCATTCTGCACAGACCGGAAAATATCCACCATACTAAGAAACCCCAAAGACAAAATTGAATTAGAAAATCAAGGAGTATATGAAATCCCATGCACTACTTGCCCCACCACATACATCGGACAAACCAACAGAAGAATAAGTGCACGCATTGAAGAACACAAAAATGCAATCAAAAAAGAGGAACCAACCTCTTCCCTGGTCCAACACCTCAAAGCCACAGGACATAAAATTGATTTCAATAAGACAAGAACTATCGCCAAGGCCGAACACTTCAACAACCGTATAATCAGAGAAGCAATCGAAATAGAAAAACGCCCACACAACATGAACAGGCGGGATGACACCTCCCGCCTGCCAACCCTTTGGAAGCCTGCCCTTATTAACAAACGAATCCCAAACATGATGAATGAGACCAGGCCCACACTCACAATAGCCACACAGAATATCACCAAAAAACAGCCACAAAGAAAACAGACAAAAACACAAACTGATGAGGAGACATGAGCCAGAACCAGAAGCCAAACTGCTAAGCACAATCAGCCTCTTTAAAACCCCTCCTACCCTTCACATGTAACACAAACCCCCCAAACAATCAGAACAGAACACACCGCCACCAAATAAGGACACACCTCCACCTAATCAAGACACAGCCAAGCCCCCACCCAATCAGTTTAATCCCCTACTGGCAGTTAAAATTTAATCCCCTACTGGCAGTTAAAAGCAACAAACAGCCGAGATCTCACACTACTCTTGGAAACACCAAACCTGAAGTAGTCTGAAGCCGCCTGAAGATGACGAACATTAGATTTAATTCACATTATATTTAATAATATAATGTCAAATGTTGCAATAATAATGTATGGAAGTGGCAGGCATAACTAAACTAGATGCAGACAACATCCAGTAAATAGTGAAAAAAAAAGAAAATAGATTTAAGATTTAACAAGTGTCTATTTTTGTTTTAAGCTTATACAAATACTTTCTTTTTATAGTTTATACAAAGGCATAGACCACTGAGAGTTGTGAAATTTCTGGTTATCCCTTAAATTATGGGTAAACTGGCCACTTCATCCTCCAATTGAAGAGTTTTTTTGTGGTGAATCGTGAGAAGTATCAGATTAACAATACCACAACATCAGAATAAATTAAACGGAAGTAGGAATTAAAAGTCTTCTGTTAATATCAACAATCTCATACATGCTGATGACATTCTTTTGATGGCGTGAAGAAGACTTAAGGGATCTCTCTTTGAAGGATGAACAATAGAGACCAAAAGCTCACCTATTTCTTCATATGAAAACACCACTAGCAGCAGCAACAAAGCCAGTACAATTTATGTCAAAGCCAATGCAATGCAAATAAAGAAGTTTGTGATCAGGAATTATCTGCTAGGCTTAAAAATTTATAGGCACACATGAGCTATCCTTGTCCTAGTAAAATTGCAGACCCTTTCACACTGAGTAAATTTATCATGGCAAATGCTTGTCTGGTCCTAAATCAAAAGTTCTTTGGCTCCACTGACAGTTTTTTAATCACTTGGAAGTGAACATTAAAGAAAAACAGATATAAATAGGTATTATTTTGAAGGTTAGAAAAATCAAAATGACAAATTTGAAGCTACTGTTGCAACATCTGGAAGTAATGCAAGAAAGTTAAGTGGCTTTGGCTGAATTGCAAATTCTTCTCTGTATTCATTATTTTAGTTTTTACATTAGTATCCCTTGGCTATCACTACCATAATACGTAATTTAGTATTAAGGAACCCAGTGAAGCATAGCATAACCTGTCATACCCTAATTTAATAAGATATTATCTACTGAATTTGTATTTATTTTGTTTAAAGGAAAAGCCTAGCCATAGATCTAGTTTAGAAGTAATATGAGCAAGGTGAAAGTAAAATTTAATTTTATTAAGATAGCTTTCTGCTTCTAAATACCCATTGCTTGCCAAAGTTACTTCAAAATGTCTCTAAGCTAATGCTTTTTCATTGTTTCACACAGTGGTGGGATTCAAATAATTTAACAACCTGATCCTCCCAGTGATAGTTGGATGGGCATGGCTGGGGGATGTCATGTGACTGAGTGGGCATGGCCAACTCGATGTCTCTCACATCAATGTGGGGCAACGTAGGCAGGCTGATGCTGAAGAGAAAGGGTGATTTCCTATGTACCATTCTGAGTGCCCCCCCTCAGGCTCACAAAATAAAAGCCCTTCTAAAGATTGTGACTGCCTTCCGAGCGCATGCTGGCAAAAGGAGGCTAGGGGAAAAAGAGAAGGGCTGATGGAAATGTCCCATTTTCCACCTCCATTGGGCTGTGTGCGCCACGCTGGATTGAGATGGGAAAGTGTGGGGGAAGCAAAAAGCCCACTCAGTCCGTATACACCAGCATGACAGCAAATCTCTCTTCCAGCTCATTGGCATTGGGAGCTTGAGGGGTAGTAGATTATGCACCCTGAAGTCCGTTTGTTGCTCCTCCAGTTGATTGCAAAAACCATATAAACAGTGAAATTGTACTTTGCAGATTTCCTGAAATAAATCAGAAGTTTATATGTAAAACTATAATTGATTCAGAATAATGGTTCATTGATACTAGATAGAAAATTTTAAAATGCCATAACTACTACTTCCTATTTTTTCCTATTTCGTTTTTGCTTCATTTATTTTTTGTTTTTTGTTTTTTTTAGCTTGTTTGCATTACCTTTTTAGTACTGTACATGCAATTTGTACTAAAATTGCTATTAAAATTAAATTATAAACATGTTCATTTGGATAAGCATTTACTATAATAACCAATGTTGGCTTTTGAAGGCTTCAAATAGAATTGTAGTCATCATCTGCTACCTTTTAAAAATATGAAGATGTCATGGACTGAAGTATTTGTTCTGCAACTGAACTTTGGTCATTCCCATACAAGATATGTTATATGATCAAATGAATTTAAGAAGATCTGATACTGAGCATAGTCTGGAATACAACCTTCTGTTTTACAATATTGACCTTTTTGGTCAAACTGAGTGTTTTTGATCTCATGAAATAGGCAGCTGTGAAAACAGATGAAAGCATCACACTGTACCTTATAATTTACCTAGAAGTGTTAGAAGCACTAGAAGTAGAAACTTATTTTAGCTAAACAATATGTGACCTTCTGCTTCTATCATAAAACACAACATGAAAAACACATATTTTTAAACACACCTTTTTAATCCTGGAACTGGAATTAAAAGCTAATGTACATATATCAGTTCCCATCTAGAGAATGGATGTCATAATAGCAAAAGCAATAGCACTTAGATTTATATTCTGCTCCACAATGTTTTATAGCACTAACTGTCAGGTTTACAAATATCAGCATATTTCCTACAACAATCTGGGTTCTATTTTACTGACCCCAGAAAGATGGAAGGCTGAGTTAGTGTTGAGCCTATAACAATCAAACTCCAGACTGTGGGCAGAGTTAGTCTGCAATGCTGCATTCTAACAACTCTACCACCAAGGCTCCTATTATTCCATGAACTCCTGCACTGACAAGATGTTTATCTGGTACACTTCACTGGATTTTTTTTTATTTTTTTCTCCTTCTATTGTAAACACTACAGAAAAGGAAGAATACTTCTTTATAACATAGAAAAGATTTCAATTTTTTTTTATATGAACAGATATTTCATAATTAAATGGTTAATTATGTACCTGCTTATTGTTTCTTGATGTTAAAATCTGATTATTCTTAGAGTTTCATTCTGTTTTCCAAAGGAATAAAAGGTTCAAGGAGTAGACTTTTTGGGCAAATAAATTGGTTCTGTCTTTGTTGTTATCTTTTTTGGCGATTATAGCTATAATTGTATTTTATGGGAATTATATAGTACTAATTTCAATCATCTAAGATCCTACAAGAAAGGGGAGCAATTGGATTATCATTATTTAAATTATGTTATTTTTGGTATATTTGTCCTCCCACTTTTAGCAAATTCTACTACATATATCTTGATTTTGGCTATTTAGTAACAGCTTAAATTATCTAACTGTCTAACTAACACTATCTAACATATTCCTTTTTCACTGGGCCAACAAATGAGGTACTTCATTGTGATGAAAGTAGTTTTGAATTTAATTTTTCCACCCCTTTACAAATAAAAAAATTTGTAGATATCTTGTGAGAAAGCTTACATGTATAGCAATGTTACTTGCTTAAAGTAAATGATAGCAAATGATATTCATCAAGGCCGTTTCTATGCTGAAAACTGCAAAAATGGACAGCACTTTTTCTTTTTCTGGCTGCAGTTTTGCTGCCAGAGAAAGCTATTTTTCTCCAGTTTTCATCTAGTTTGTAACTAGCAGTCAACAAAAATGCTCACCAAAGGAGCATTTTTAGCTACAGCTGTAAGAAATCAGATAAAGTAAGTAATCACTTTGCTTGTAGCTTAACACCATTAAATATGTTACTGATATTTGGGGTGCTGCAGAACTGATGAACACCAAGCTAGCAAAGACTTTTGAAAGTTAGGGTCTATGCCAGCATGCCAACAGATGGACAATCAAGCTGTCCTAATAAAGCAAAGTTGTTAGACATGTTTCAGACTGTGGGGGTCCATAGCAGAGAATAACAAGATGATTTGCTGGAAAGAAAAGGCTAATTTCTTAACAACATTTTTGGCATAAAGGGCAGTTTTTTTACTGCACTTTCTGAAAAAGAGCAAAGGGACACACTTGATTAACAAAAATCCTAATGCAAGATGAAAATAGAATGAGTAATCTAGTCTCACCTCGTAATTGAATTTATACAAATACACAGACATAAAAAAAACATTTTCAAGTTATTTCAGTGTTCTATGGAACTGCTGTGCAATGATCTTCTCCACCAGCTTCCCCAAAATGATGTATTCAGAATAGTTGTGTTCAGTGATTGCCTCTTGAGATGGGAGGACCTCCTTTAGAGAGGCAGAACTATCTCCTCTGAAAAAATAATTTACCATTGTCAAAGCCCTACTACACATCATCTCTCTGGAACCCTTAGTCCATCTCTCTGGAATCTTTAGTCCATATCTTAGGATATGACCCTAAAACAGAGAAAAAACAGATTGCTAAGGCCCCATTTTCCAGACAGTAATCATTTATCTGGCTATTTTTGTCCCTGTTCAGCCACAATAATAGTAGGTTCAAAATTGAATGCATGCCTTTGTTCATTAGAATGTGATTGGTAGCGTCATTGATAGCCTCACATTTTATTTGATTATTGAGAGCTTGCTGCAGAATCATGGACAATATATCATAAATATGCTATACATACTCATACACATCTCATTGGTGGTGGACAAAAAAGTGAAAATAATCTTTTTATGGTGAAGACCAGAGCACTATCTCAAATAATATTTCTAAATCCTGAAATACAGACACTATTTCAAGTCATTCCAGCACAGAAATTCACATTCATATTATATTTTGTATATTTAGATTTCAGTTTAACCTTCCATTTCTATTTAAAATTGCAGTAAATATTTCATGAGAAGTGCTATGTTTTCCCATTGAATGCTCTGAAATACTGTTGCTTTGGAAGTATGGCTGGATTATAACTAGATAAATCAAGAGATCAATGAAAAGGAAATTTTTATGAATACAAATAATTATGTGGGAAAATATTAAACAAACCTATATTTGAGTTTGTTATACCATGCTACATTTGATTATGATCTGTTTGGAAAATAAGAAAGGCCAATTGTCTGTACAATGCAGATAAAAGAAAGCTTCTACAAAAAGGAAACATTTCCATCTTTATTCCTATGCAATTTTTATATCTGAAATATTTCCTATATACTTTTACAACTAAATATTTGTCCTGTTTAGAAAAGCAGCAGCTGGCTTTCAAGGCACTTGTGGTTTTGAATGGGTTGTTTGCCTAAAAGTAATGAAGTGAAAGAAAGTCCACAGAAAGCTTTATATTCTTTGGAAATCAAGGGCAGCATGCATTTATAAAATGCCTACTCTTTAGCCTTGAAACCATTCAGGTACTCTGATAGAGTGTGCAATATTTTCAAAGGACATGAATACAGAAAACACAAACACAAATAATATAATAGGACATAGAATTGCAAATTTGAAGTTATAGTAAAGAAATCAGGGGTAGGAACTCATTTTCCAATACATTTTTGCATATAACATGGTTGTTTATTTAAAAATGCAAATCATGCTAAAACATAGTAATGCTACAGCATGGATGGAAGGGAAATGAACATGTTTTCCCTGAAAATTGTAAAAGAAATCCTCTATTCCTGTTCCAAGAGGAAATTAGACTTTCTGGGTTTTTTTTTTCTTTGAAGACATTTCACTTCTCATCCAACAAGCTTCTTCAGCTCTGACTGGATTTTGGAGAATGGACGGATTTATACCTTTTCAGACAGCTGGTCATTTGCATTCTTTTAGTGGGTCTTTAAGATCACCTGGAGGTTTATCTGTGTCATCAGGGTCACCTGAATGGTGCCAATTGATGTAGAGCCTTCTTGGAACTGTTGAAAGGACTGTGTTGTAGATTGGAGATAGAAGATGTCATATCGCTCCCCCTCTGTTGAGAGAGGGTTGTTCCATTTTGACATAGATGGTCTCTTTAACCCCTCTTTCAAATCAGTGGTCCCCACTGTCAGAAATATGGACTTTGTTGTTTTCAAAAAAGTGGCCTGTGTCTTTTAAATGCAGATGGACTTGTGAATCTAGTCCTGATGTGTTTGTTCTCTTATGTGCCATTCATTTATGAAGGGATCGGTTTATTTCCCCAATGTACAGATCTGTACATGGCTCATTGTATTATACTGCACATACCACGTTGCTCAGTTTCTGTCTGAGTGTTTTATCCTCAGGGTGGACAAGCTTCTGCCTTAGTGTATACTTGGATTTGAAGTGGGCATGTATGTTATGTTGGCTGAAGATCCTCCTGAGCTTTTCTGATATGCCTGCAATATACAGAATGACAGTGTTGCTTCATTTATTGTTCTCATCATTGTCTGTTACAGAGGAGCTCCTGTAGGGCAGGGTTGTCAAACTCACAGCCTGTGGGCCAGATGTGTCCTGTGCTGGCCATGGCCAACCACAGTTTAGCGAAAGGGATTGGTTTTTCAGCAAAACTTTCATTAGGTATTTTTGTATATTTATTTTGGAAGCATATTGACCTTACCCTGGTGCTATTTTTTGTTATACGTATCTCCATATAAGGATATCCATATATACATATCTTTGTGATTTCTTTGACAAACAAGGTTCCCAATTTGAATTGAAACCTGGGTAAAATTTCTTTCAGAGATCTGTTGGGATTTCACCGAAACATAATGTGTCAAGAGCTTCAGAATATTGTTTAAAAGTGGTTAAAATAATTTCACTCTGTTTTATTTATTTTTACTAAAGGTAGATTTCTTGTTCAATTTTTAAAATATCAATTCCACCAAGGAATTTAGTAGATCCTACGTAAATCAGAAAAGCGACGGTAAGGATGTGGAATATGAAAGAATGGTTCTGTTCTAAATACAAAAAAGATTTTGTATAAAATAGAAAGGATATTCTTTATTATCTTACCAAATACAGCTTCTAATATAAGCTGAACTTCCAACATTTTAAAAACTGATTTCTTAGTAGAAAGTGGAAGAGGAAAGACACTAACTGGCTTTGTTTTAATTAGTATCTGTCATTCTTAGAATTCTGGAAGAATATGAGCATCCCAGTCCTACTGTCCCCATTTATTTGTACCCATTTCCTGTGTTCTTATTCATGTTTATTCTTTCTGTTATCTTGTACATGAGTGACAAACTAAATAAATAAAATAAATAAATGTGGATATTCTCCATCCTAGCATTTTCTCAGCTGAACTTACCGACAGGTTTATCTTTATAAGGATAAAATTGCAACAGACTTTCTAATTTACTTCCTCAGTTTTTCAGCTACAAAAAATAAAAATAAAAATGACATAAATAAGTAGTTTTCATCCATTAAGTTTATTTAATAAAATATAATATTTCAGTCTTATTAGACTCTATTGTGTTTGTACAGAAATTAAATTAATTATGTTGAAAGTATAACAAAAATAATATATGCTTTTTGATATCAAAATCAGTGGTGGGTTTCAATTTATTTCACCACCAGTTTGCTCCTGCTTGCACGCATGGCGCAGAAGCATTCAGTGGGTGGGCAGAGCCTTCTGCCACCACCACTACCGGTTCACCCAATCTGGGGTGAACTGGAAGAAACCTACCTCTGACCCAACATTATCATATTCAGGGAGGTCAATAGCCTTTTGAACTACATACTTATTTATGGAAACTGACAGCTGAACAACCAAATTGTAGCTGGCAACACTTTCCTTGTTGCTAAGAGACTGATTGTTCAAGAGTGCAAATATAACTTTCTGATACCAATTATTCAGTCATATAAAAACCTGACCTGAAGTTACTTGCTGTTTATGAAAATTTGCTTACAGGTATAGGTTATGAGTTAACAATAAATGTGACAAAATATGACCACTTTTTATTGATATTATTGTTTAAAACATAATACAGGTTTGTGTGTATATACATACACACATATATAAAATACAGACCCATTGACCCAACTTGTATATTTTTATACATCTATGCACACATGTACTCACATGCACATGTACACACATATGTTTTTACTTGCCTTTCTTTCTCTTTTTGCTCCATTTAATTGAGAATGGATAAATAATTCCATTAGTATTCTGGCAGATTTTATTTTAATTATACAATAATACAATAATATAATAGCAGGAGTTGGAGGTCTTCTAGTCCAACCCCCTGCTTAGGAAGAAAACCCTATACTGTTTCAAACAGATGGCTGTCCAACATCTTCTTAAAGACTTCCAGTGTTGGGGCATTCACAACTTCTGGAGGCAAGCTGTTCCACTGATTAATTGTTCTAACTGTCAGGAAATTTCTCTTCAGTTCTAAGTTGCTTCTCTCCTTGATTAGTTTCCACCCATTGCTTCTTGTTCTACACTCAGGTGCCTTGGAAAATAGTTTGACTCCCTCTTCTTTGTGGCAACCCCTGAGGTATTGGAACACTGCTCTTATGTCTCCCCTAGTCCTTCTTTCTTTTTATAGTAAATTATTTTTATTTCATTTTCATTTTCATTTTATACAATCACTTATATACTGTGCGTAACAAAACAAAAAAAACCAAAAAAAAGAAAGAATCCACCATAAAAAAAACCCCAACATAACACTTCAATCCCCCATACACCCTTTCTTCTCACCCTCCAACTTTCATTTCTCCCCTCCAGCATTCCCCTCTTCTACTTCCCTTCCCCCTCAAACATCTCCCCCTCCCTCCATCTCACCCTCCTTACATTCCCCTCTCACTCCCTCTTTACTTCTCCCTCTTCTTTCCCTCTTCTCCTCACTTTGGTGTATCCCTACAATTAATCTACTCAATTTATTTTTTAGAAAATAAAAGAGAAAAAGAAAAAAAAGGAAAACGAGCCGCAGTATACAAGTGAATTCTTATTGTTCTAAGAATTGAAACTGTAATTCCACCCTCCCCCCTCCCCCCTATAATCCCCCCTCCCTAACCCCCTTACGGCTTCCCAGGTCCCATACCCGGCATAGTTCTTTAACAAGCATTTCAGTATAATAAAGCCAGCTAACTTTAAAGTTTTTTAAAAAAAAAAAGAAAAACAAAAAAAAAGGGAATAATAAAAAATAGAAAAGAAAAAAAAAACACAAACACAAAAAGAAAAACAAGAAAGGTCAATAAACCCACTACATTAACACAGCTTCCCATCATCTGTAAATCTTAAACAATGTAGCTCATTCCAAATTTCGATTATTTTACTACTTGCAGGGTTTCAAACTGTATTAGAGCCAGGTAAATTAATCAATTAGGATTCCCCAACTAAAAGTCACATTGCTTTATCTATCTATTCAGACCTTTAATTTATCTCTTTTTTATCCGAATATCCAAACCTTTCTATAAAACCATTAAACTCAAGTACTTCTTTCATTTTTCATTTCCAACACTTCCCATTCTATCCTTACCCACATCCACATGTAAATTTTTACCTTCCACCCTGCCTTTATCCATATCCACATATATATTTTATCCGCGTCCATTGCTCCTCACATATTTACTCCACTCCTGGAGACTCTCTGACTAATCTTTTTTAACCTTATATTGAAATAGCGACCCATACAAACATCAGCTTGCATTCTAGCCCCAATTAGTCTAGTTAAGCTTTCGCTACCCTTCCCTCTCCCACGCGCCTCCCAACTCCGTTCGTCCCAGACCACAACTCAAAAAGATCGCAATCTCCGCTCTCCTCGCCTAGGAAAATAATTCATGCGCAATTTGAGTTAGAGTTCAAACAAATCTTATATACAATATGTGTCCACAATCGGCAACGCTTCTTTCAGTCTCCATGTCTCATCATCGATATGCACCTTTTCCATTTTATCCCAGGCAGAAATCATAAAGTTTTAAAAACATCGCTAAGTCTTTATTCTTTACTCTTCTGCCCTTCCGGAAGAGGAAAACAGCACCCTCCGCCTTGTGGCCACGTGTCTCGCTGCTTGTCTTCTCCTTCTCCTTGTCTCTCTCCAGGTCCGGATGAATCAGGAAGTCCCGCCTTCAGGGTCTTGTAAAAAAATTCTGGGGCTTCACAGACAGAATTAATGCGGTGTTTTTGATTGCCAAATGTAACTGTAATGCCAGCTGGGGCTTCCCATTTGTATGGAATCTGAGAGTTTCTGAGTTCTTCAGCTAAGAAATTATAATCTCTCCTTGTTCTTAATATTTGAGATGGTATCTCTTTAAAAACAATCAAGTCCTGTCCATCAATTCTCAACCTCTTGTTGTAAAGCCTCTGTATTATCACATTTCTGGATTCCCTTGTGGTAAAGTATATAATTATGTCCCTCGGAAGCTGTCGCTGTTTTGCTACCCACGAATTCTGGCGGTAAATTTTTTGAATCTGCCAATCAAAGTTAAGTCCCGGACTTCCCACCGAGCGGCTAAGAGCCTCAAAGAAGATCTGTTTCAAATTCTCCTGTTCGTTTTCACGCAGTCCTCTAACTCTTATTGCGGAGGCAGTCTTGTTATAATTTATCATGACAAGTTGTTTTTGAGCAATTTCAATTTCCTGTTGTAACGTTTGAATTTTGGATGTCAAATTAAAGTTAGTTTCTTCCAAAAGTTCCAATTTATCCTCCGTTTCAGCAATATAATCTGTCATGACTGTCATTACTCCGATCATATCCTGCTTTGCTTGAGCAATTTTAGCATCAAATTGATCACATAAATCCAATATCAGTTGATTAATTTCCTGTCTAAAATTATTAAGCGTTTGGAGAAGAAATTCTTGTGTTAACAAATCTCCAGTGGTGGGCGTAGGAGGCAAGGGTAGCGGCTTCATAGCAGTTTTTTGAGATATGTTATTAAGAAAGCGCTTCTGTTTAGATTTGGGAGCCATTCCAGAATAAAAATAAAAGACAAGCAATCAAGCAAGCCAAAAATCAAAGTCTCTGCTCCCCTCAGTTAATCTTTTAACAGTTAATACGGAGAAGCCTTCAGGAGAGCAGGGCTGACTAAGTACGTCACATCAAACACAAAAGCTATAAGATCGCCATCTTGTGACGCAGCTGGAAAAGGGAGCCTTTTGCAAAGTTGAAGCTGGTATTTTAGATAGTGATAGAAGAAATTCCTCAGGAATGGTCCCCGCCCGGATTAATTTCTAAATAGCTTAGCTTTGTCCTGGGAGGGGGGGAGGGCATTCTGCCTAGGGCTGCAAAAAAGGCAGCTGCGGAGAACTGGCCGGAGTAAAAGCTCAGCTAATGTTGAACCTCTTCTCCATTCACAGCAAAAAAAAGCTATGAATTACAAAGAGATCCTAACGACTGACCTTCTCCCTGCCCCTTTCTGCCAGAAAGGGGAGATATCTATAGATCTTATAAGATATACAAACCAGATCCCTGAGAGGAGCTTCGTTGAGCTCCTGACGGCGGCAGGCTCCTCCCCCCGAAGCCCCCCTAGTCCTTCTTTCTATTAAACTATACATACCCTGTTCCAGTGGTGGGTTTCAAAAAATTTTGGAACCTCTTCTGTAGATGTGGCCTGCTTTTCGGGTCCACTGGTGGAACCTCTTCTAAACAGTTCGGTAGATTTGATGAACCGGTTCTACCGAATAGGTGCGAACTGGTAGGAACCCACCTCTGCCCTGTTCCTGCAACTGTTCTTCATATGTTTTAGTCTTCAGTCCCCTAATCATCTTTGTTGCTCTTCTTTATACTCTTTCTAGAGTCTCCACATCTTTTCTACATCTGAATGCATCAAAACTGAATGCAATTTCCAATGTGGCCTTACCAAGGCATTATAAAGTGGTATTAACAGTTCACACGATCTTGATTCTATCCCTCTGTTTATGTAGCCTAGAATTGTGTTGGCTTTTTTGGCAGCTGATGCCAACTGCTGGCTCATATTTGAATGGTTGTCCACTAGGACTCCAAGATCCCTTTTACAGTTACTACTGTTGAGCACCTATACTGTACCTGTGTATTTCGTTTTTGTTGCCTAAATGTAGGACCTTACTCTTTTCACCATTGAATTTCATTTTATTAGATAGTGCCCAATGTTCAAGTTTGTCAAGATCCTTCTGTATTCTTGTTGGAGAGATAATTGGTGTAAGACTTAGTACTGACACACTCAAAAGTAAACATACAGGTAGTAGATGAGTCCATTATATAAAAAAACAAGGAACAGGTGGAAGCTATCTTCCATTCAAAACATAATATGTTCTACCTCTTTATGTAGAACAGGGAGATTAAAGACCCCAAGAAACTGAACCACGATTGTAGCATAAATAAAGTTCATATCTGATATTCAGCAGTCACTAAAATTCTTTTGCAATGCTTCACATTTGGCCAATCTCTTATCTATCTGAGCATAATTAGGAAGTTAGAGAATATGCAGAATTTCATTTTGCTGCCAAAAAAAGCCTGACAATTGTATCACACAAAAAGACACACATATTCCAAAGTGATTGCCTCATCCATAAAACAGATTTTTTTTTAAGAAACACACTAAATCTTGCCACTTTCCTTCTTTAAAGACAATTTATTGTTCATCAGATTGATTATGAATTACGAAAATATTTTCCAGAAAATGTTATGTCTTACTATAGTTTAATCTAACCTGATTGTTATTATGCAAATAAAGCAGTTTTTAAAATAAAACTACAAATCAGATAGAAAGAAATCAGAAAATGAAAAATCCATGAGAAATATGAAAAGAAAAGGTGGACCCAATCTACGTTAGTTTATGGGTAGATGGCTTTTGAGATATTTACCATATTTATTTGAGACAAAGTTTAAAAAAATAACATGAACACTATAAGAGTAACTACAAGTCATTATATTAAGAAACCAGTATTTCTTTTCTTCCCAGATGTTGACATTCATGTAAATTTGTATAGTGCAATTACTGGGATTAGGGTTTTTGAACAAATGGTTCATATACATGAGAATACGAAGTCCATATTGATAGCAGCAGGAAGTTTTAAGCACTGAGACCAGAATTATGGTCTTTGATGGAAAATACACATGCAAACGACATACAGACACAGACACACACAACGCACAGACACAGACACACACACACACACACAAATTCAAATAACTCTATTTATAGTTTTCTGCAACTTTCACAATAAAATAATATGCATTTTTCATACACATCACTAATTTAGCCCAATTCTTTTTGATTGCAATATTCAAAGATAGCCATCAAAAATTATTTACCTAAGCTTTCCTTTAAGTAGTTCAAGAGACCTGATTCCAGATGAATTATTTGATTTTCTACTGAAGCAATTTAATTGTTCATGTTTGCTGTATCTGATGATGGAACAATAATAGGTTGGCATTTCATATAACTAAGAAGTGGTTGTCTTTTTTTTTTTAAAGGAAGGTCTAAGTTTTGCTCATATATTATCATTTAAGATAAGAGTGATAATAATAGAAATTGTGATATTGGAAACCACATAGTTATATTTTGGTTACAACTTGTAAATATGGATCTGCAAGGGAATATTTTGATGCAGGGGTGCAATCCACTTACCTATGCTACCAGTTAAGTAGCAATGTGAGCGCATGCACAGAGCATCAAAAATGGACGTAATGATGTCTGAGTGGGCAGGCGGATCCTCCTACCAAACAAATATGTGAATTTCAACCATTAAAAATTTAAAATGCATATTTTGTTATGCATTGTCATCCTTGTCCAGCATAGCTGAACATTTAACCCACCAAGATTGATCTGATATAGTTATTTGCTGTCTGCATATAGCATTCTGAATAAAATGTCTTAATAAATGCCTTTCTCCAGCTGGTTTTAGTGCACTTAGACACCACCTTCAGCCAATTAACATGCTTATGAAATGTCAAAGACTTTTGGTATAATATAGATTAAAAAACAGATCACAAACTGTTCACGTGCAAGTTCCAAGTTGAAGAACTTGGGCATTGGGAAAAACCAATTGGGAATTGTAGAGATAAATGGATATAGTTATGGATTGGGCATCTCATTTTTCTTTTTATTATCCTTATTTTTATTGTTGAATTTTAAAAAAACCACCACGAGAGAATTTCCTCTCATTATGTAGTCATACCAGGGGTGAAATTCATCAGGTTCTGACAAGTTCTGGAGAACTGGTAGCAGAAATTTTGAGTAGTTTGGAGAACTGGCAAATACCACCTCTGGCTGACTCCAGAGTGGGTTAGGAATGGAGATTTTGCAATATCCTTCCCCCAGGAGTGGGGAGGTAATGGGGATTTTGCAGTATCCTTCTTCTGTCATGCCCACCAAGCCACGCCCAAGAACTGGTAGTAAAAAAAAAATGAATTTCACCACTAAGTCATACCTGAATACTTTAACTATGATTTGCAAATAAGTTGCAGAATACAATTCTTAAGAAATCTGTGTAGGAAAATATGATTCTCAGATATATTATTATCAGAAAAGATAACACTATCTTCCATCAAATAGAAGAAAAGTATGAAAATATTAGATTTACTTATTTATTTCTTATAGCTTTACCTATGTCATAACAATACTTGCAGTCACCAATTTTAGGCAAGAAAAACAAAATGCACAGGTACAGTATATGTGGTACCTCGTTGAATAGTAGTAACTATGAATGGACAATCAGTTAAATGTGACCCAGCAGTGTGCAGCAGCTGCCAAAAAAGCCAACACAGTTCTAGGCTGCATAAACAGAGGGATGGAATCAAGATCACATGAAGTGTTAATACCACTTTATAATGCCTTGGTAAGGCCACACTTGGAATACTGCATTCAGTTTTGGTTGCCATAATATAGAAAAGATATGGAGACTCTAGAAAGAGTGCAAAGAAGAGCAATAAAGATGATTAGGAGACTGGAGGCTAAAACATATGAATAACAGCTGCAGGAACAGGATATGTCTAGTTTAATGAAAAGAAGGACTGGGGGAGACATGATAGCAGTGTTCCAATATCTCAGGGGCTGCCACAAAGAAGGAGTCAAGCTATTCTCCAAAGCACCTGAGGGTAGAACAAGAAGCAATGGATGGAAACTAATCAAGGAGAGAAGCAACTTAGAACTAAAGAGAAATTTCCTGACAGTTAGAACAATTAATCAGTGGAACAACTTGCCTCCAAAAGTTTTCAGTGCTCCAACACTGGAGGTTACTAAGAAGATATTGGATAACCATTTGTCTGAAGTGGTGTAGGGTTTCCTTCCTAAGCAGGTGGTTGGACTAGAGGACCTCCAAGGTCCCTTTCAACTCTTGTTATTTTGTCTTCTATTTTCAGTAAGTGATAATGGGAGATGACTCATACTTATTCACAGCTGCTCAAGAGATGTCTATAAGGCACATCCTGAATTCAAGGTCTCTGAAACTAAAGTGACACTTATTTATGTATTCATCATTTACTGAATTTATATAGCTGCCCAAATCACTTGTTGTGACTCTGGATACCCTCAGGGAAGTGGAATCCAATATAATTAGATTTCCAGGGTCAAGTAGAATACTCAAAATGCATTCTGTCAGGGATGCTGCTGAGTAGTATTAAAGTTTAGAGTTGGGATCAAATTAAGCCCAATCTTTCCATTTCCTGGGTAAGAACATTTCTTCTGTGCTTAACATAGAGAACTGTGAAAAGAAATTAGTAAACTATTGGAATGGAGGCAGTATGCACCAGCCTCACTAGCCTTTTAATGGCTATGCAAATGTAATTATGAAAATTCAGTATGAATTACAGATAAGTATTTATGCAGTAAACAAGTGTTCATGAAGTCACCAGGTGTTTTCCTCAACTCATACAACGCTTGAACTGATATTATTTATGAGAAGTGAAGTTCATATTATAGTCATGTTTCCAAAGGTCATTAGCGAATTGTAGATAATTTGCATTGCTACATACTAGAACTCTATCAATCAACCAATCTTATGTATGGCCAAAAGGAGCTTTCTAGCAGTGCTAAAACAAAGTAGGCATAAATAAAATGGAACTCTTAAACAGAATAGTTATTCTGTTTTATCCAACGCAGGGAGCACTCCTCTCCATTTCTTGGCCGAGGGAGCCAGCAGTGTCAAAAACAATTTCTGTGGTCATGTGGCCATGGCTATATGCCAAAGGTACATGGAATACTGTTACCTTCCCATCAAAGTGGTAAATATTTATTAACCTGCACTTGCATGCTTTCAAACTGCTAGGTAGACAGGAGCTGGGGCAAGTAATGGGAGTTTACCTATTGCACAGAGCTCGAGTCTCAAATGTGGCCTTTCAGTTCTGCAACTGACAAGCTCTGCGTCTTTAACTAGTCATAATTTCCATAGATGTAGGCGCATATCTTCAGTGCCCCTCTTTCTACAGCAATCAGCCTTATGAAAACTTTTTTTAAAGTAGAAGTGCAATTACTGATGCCTGCAGCAGTCTTTAATCTGCCATCACTGGGTGGATGTGGTTCAGACCTAAAATACATATAACCAGACAGTCTTCATACATCATTGATATTAATTTACTAAAATCAATTCACTTTGGAGATTCTTAAATATCAAATGAAACTAGTCCCTCATGCTTGGAAGCTT
Organism: Thamnophis sirtalis; assembly: GCF_051295495.1. Classification (NCBI taxonomy): domain Eukaryota; kingdom Metazoa; phylum Chordata; class Lepidosauria; order Squamata; family Natricidae; genus Thamnophis; species Thamnophis sirtalis. The sequence continues at coordinate 33,268,934 of NW_028261388.1, read as the reverse complement.
AGATGGATAAGATTATGATCCACTCATTCTTCTTTATAAAGTGCAGTCTGAGGAAATTGCACAGATAGGCAGTTTTAGATCCTAGACATAAATGGTCTTGTGGGATTCTCCCTAGAGATGGCCATGTATATGAATTTCAATTATTTAGTCCATGAAAAAAAAAATTCCTCTTCTCTCCAACCCATCTAGGAGTCAGAATTATTTTAATATTCCTGACAAGCCAAAATATGTGAAAGAGGGGAAAGAAAACTTTACAGCAAGGAAGAAAGACTAGCTCTGGTCTGTACTGTTGATCCATAATACTACCACATTTACAAGAGGGAAATAAAATTAGATCTTATATTCTCACATTTAGTAGGAGTAAAACAAAACAAATGAAAACCAAAATGTTTTAAGTTCAGCTTGACTCTTGGCAGTTTATATAAAGACAACATTGTAGTTTCTTGGCATGCATGATAATAGATCATTACCACCTTTTTTCTGGAATTTTTGTTTCAGTGGAAATTATATCCATCTAGCCACTATTCCAGTTTGCAATTTAGTCATGCCAAAGTCATTTGGATTCTTATGAATAAAGGTTCCACTTGCACATATGTGCTAGTTGTTCCTGACTCTAGGGGGTGGTGCTCATCAAAGAGCCAGTGCTGTCTGAAGATGTCTCTGTTACCTTCCCAGAAATGGTACTTCCTATTTTTTATACTTACATTTTTTCATGCTTTTGAACTACTAGGTTGGCAGAAGCTGGCACAAGTAACAGGAGCTCACTCCATTATGCAGTGCTAGGAGTCAAATCACCGAACTGCCAACCTTTCTGATATAAAAGCTCAGCATCTTAGCCACTGAGTCACTGCATCCCCTTTCTCAGCAAAAACAATAAAATTAATATTCTGTGTTTAGACTGGTGTAACTTAATGTTGGTCTTCTCTGCTAGAGAAGAAGGATAAAAAAGAGGAGGAGCTATGTGAATATAAACCTTGGGCAGGCATTCTTCTTTTCAGTTGATGCTTTTGCTATGATATATCTGCATTTAACTGTTGGGCAAAGTAAAAAAAAAAACCTTAATAAAACCCATAAGCCTTGTCCTCGAGGTATTCCATGTTCTTCCCAAAACAATACCCACAAAAGATTTACCATGGAGCCTAAACAATTGAGCTACTGTATAAAATACCTTTGTAATCAAGGGTGGTTAATCCATGACATATGTATATCATTCTAATCATCTTCTGGTGTCACTCCAGTACATTTTTGAAGAAGGCTGAAGGAATCTATGTAGATGTTTAAAACCTTACTGAATTTCTCTCATTCTCTCGTTCATTTTTTCTCACTCTCTCAAACACACACACACACACACACACACGCACACACACACACACGCACACACACTCTACACTATTAGCTTCTCTCACAAAAAAAGGTTTGGCCTTGAGTGAAAAAGTCCTTAGCTATTGCTACAGTAATTTCAGTAAAAATGAAATCAGACAAGAGATACGGACAAGTAGGAAGGAGGTCATTGACTAGAAATTTTCAGTGTTGCTCAGTTCCTCTCTGTATCAATATTTATTTGTTTATTTGGTTATTTATTTATTTCTAAGATTAATTAGGTTTCACTCTTCAATAAAACTGTAATCATTTTAAATTCAGAAATACAATTTTATGCCTTTTTTCTGATTGCTTGGAGTAACAAGTTTATCTGTAAACCTTTTAGTGCCAAATGGTTTAAATAAACCAGAATAAAGAACAATGAATATAAATTATTGTTAAATATTGAAGAAGGGTAGAATAAATGTTTTTAGACTTAAACAAACAGACTGGAAGCAAAGAGAACTTAATCATGTATAGCATCATAGAGAGAAGCTGATTCTCCAATTAGAGCTTAAAAATGACTAATTTTGTTGGCCACAAGTCTATTGTACAAAGTGAAGTCTTTGGCCTTAATTTAAATAAATTTATTTGAATCTATGAACAAGGGGACATGAGCAATTCATTTAATCGGTATTCAAATACATACAAGCATGTGTTTTATTTACATTTCTATATGTTTGTGTATTTTGCTAATCACATATATTAATAACTAAGACAAATATTCTGGACCTTCAAAGAGCTTATTTTCATAAGAAAGAGAGTACATGCAGGCAATAGCATAATATCACATTCTGTCTCAGGGTTATAATAATTTAAATCCCTCCCTCCCACCCTCTCACTTCAAAAATATTGCAATTAACATTTTGTAGAATATTACTGTAACAATACTTCCAGTATCCCAAATGTGTGTTTTCAAAAGGCAACTGGACTTGGTTTTGCTTGAAGAATTGCAGAAAAAACAATTACTGCCAACCTGCCTTCCATTGAGGACCTATACACTGCATGGGTCAAAAAGAGAGCCATGAAAATATTTACAGACCCCTTGCATCCTGAACATAAATTGTTTCAACTCCTACCCTCAAAACAATGCTATACGACTGCACACCAAGACAACTAGGTACAGTTTCCCCCCCGAACACCATCACTCTGCTAAACAAATAATTCCCTCATCACTGTCAAACCATTCACTAAGGCTGCATTACTATTAGTAATAGTCTTCTCATCGTTCCTATCACCCATCTCCTCCCACTTATGACTGCAGGACTGTAACTTTGTTGCTTGTATCCTTATGATTTATATTGATATTGATTGTTTCCTGATTTCTTATTTGTACCCTATGATTATCATTAAGTGCTGTACCTTATGATTCTTGACGAATGTACCTTCTTGGCGATCCTAGAACAGCGCCCATCTTGTTGCTGAGTGAAGGAGTGATTGTAGGTATGGATGGTTGAGAGAATGTACCCACGTGTTTTTAAACTTAAATTTTTAAATTTTCTATTCTGTATCACTGTATGTTTTAATATTTTATTATTAGTGGGGTATGTGTGTGGAGAATGTCTGATCGGTATGCATGAGGGGATCGAGAGTGTGGCCCGGAGCCCCCTTCACTGAGTGCAGAAGCAGAAGTGGATGGGGGCCTGGTTCCACCTCTCGTCCCAGAGTGTATGATACGAATGGCCTGCTGGGGAGAACGGGGGCCATGGGAGGGGGGGGTCTACGGTGGCGGGGACAGGCCGGAACATCCCGGTCATGGTTGGGAGAGGCAGGTACGATGGAAGTTTCAGGGCAGACCATTACCGGGGAAGGAGGGCTCGCTATGTTACAGCGATCCCTCGTTCTGGCCCTGAAAACTCAACCCTAGGACCAGGTGGCAAGAGATGTCAGGTTGCTGCTGCTAAATGCCAGGTCTGTGATTCAGAAAGCTCCCCTCATCTGGGACTTAATATTAGACGAGGGGGCAGACCTGGCATGTATTACTGAGACCTGGCTGGGCCATGAGGGAGGAGTCCCCCTCTCAGAAATGTGCCCAGAAGGGTTTCAGGTGCTGCACCAACCACGACATCAGGGAAAGGGGTGGGGGGAGTGGCTGTTGTCATCCGAAAATCATTAGCACCTCGTAGGATCCCTGCTCCAGAGACTGTCAGGTGTGAGTCCCTGCTGGTGAAGCTGGACCTTGGGGGTCAAGTGGCCTTGTTGCTAATGTACCTACCTCCCAGCTGTGTTGCAACAGCCCTGCCTTCGCTCCTGGAGTCAGTAGCTGGTTTGGCAGTTGAGTTCCCCAGACTTATAGTACTGGGGGAATTTAACCTGCCATCTCTCAGCGAACGCTCTGATGGGGCGCAGGAGTTAATGGCTTCCATGACAGCCATGGACTTGACCCAGGTAATTCAGGGTCTGACTCATACAGTGGGACACACTCTTGACCTTGTTTTTCTCTTGGAGCAGTGGAGAGGTGATCTGGAATTGAAGGGCATAAAGACCTTGCCCTTGTCATGGTCAGATCACTTCCTACTGAGGCTTGATTTTCTGAAACTACTCCCCCCTGCAGGGAGGGGGAACCGATTAAATGGTTCCGCCCCAGGTGCCTGATGGATCATTTGAGATTTCAGATGGAGCTTGGGGAAATACCTGACTCCCTTGCCCACAGTCCGACGGAGTCCTTGGTCGCTGCTTGGAACAAAGCGGCGGCTGGGGCTCTTGATCGGATTGCGCCTTTGTGACCTCTCTGCGGCAGTGGATCCAGGAGGGTCCCTTGGTTTACTGAGGAACTCCGGGAGATGAAGCACCCAAAGAGACGCCTAGAGCGATGCTGGAGGACCAGTAAATCCGAATCTGACCGAACACAATTAAGAACCTTTATTAGGATTTATCTAGTGGCAATTCGGGCGGCTAAATGTTCGCATTTCTCCGCTCTCATTGCGTCTTCAGAATCACGCCTGACCGCCTGTTTAGGATAACCCGCTTCCTCCTGAAAGGGAGGGATGCGGGCGAACCCTTGCAGGGAAGAGCAGAGGAATTTGTTCAGTTTCTGTTGGACAAAGTTGCTCAGATTCGGACGGACCTGGACTCCATTTGGACAGTACCTGCTGAGATGCTGAGAGTGGGCCTTGATCGGATTTCTTGGAGCGAGTTCCAGCTCGCTACTCCTGAGGAAGTGGACAAGGCCATGGGAGCTGTAAGTACCTCCACCTGTTTACTGGACCCATGTCCCTCCTGGCTGGTTTCGACCAGCAGGAAGGTCACACGAGGCTGGCTCCAAAGGATTGTTAATACCTCTCTACAGGAGGGATCTTTTCCGCTGCCCCTAAAGGACGCGGTGGTAAGACCCCTCCTTAAGAAGCCTTCTCTGGATCCAGCTATTCTTAACAACTACCGCCCAGTGTCCAACCTCCCTTTTGTAGGGAAGGTTGTTGAGAAGGTGGTGGCCTTTCAGCTCCGACGGACCTTGGATGAAGCTGATTATCTAGACCCCTTTCAATTGGGCTTCAGGCCGGGCTACTCCACTGAAACTGCTTTGGTCGCGCTGACTGATTATCTCTGGCGGGACAGGGATAGAGGACATTCCTCTATCCTGGTGCTTCTTGACCTCTCAGCGGCCTTTGATACCATCGACCATGGTATCCTTCTGCGACGACTGGGAGTGGTGGGAGTGGGAGGCACCGTGTTACGGTGGTTCTCCTCTTACCTCTCAGACAGGTCACAGTCAGTGTTGGTTGGAGGACAGAGGTCGACCCCTAGGCCCCTAAAATATGGGGTGCCTCAGGGCTCGGTCCAGTCCCCCATCCTATTTAACATCTACATGAAGCCGCTGGGTGAGATCATTCGTTGGCACAGGATCAAATATCATCAATATGCGGATGATACTCAGTTGTATCTGTCCGCCCCGTGCCAACTCAGCGAAGCAGTAGAAGTGATGTGCCAGTGCCTGGAGGCTGTTAGGGTCTGAATGGGAATAAACAAGCTGGCACTCAATCCCGACAAGACGAGTGGCTGTTGATGTTGCCCCCCAAGAATGGACCAGATATTCCATCTCTTAGCCTAGGGGGCAAAACCCTTTGCCCCGCAGAGAGGGTCCGCAACTTGGGTGTCCTCCTGGAGCCTCAGCTGACATTAGAATACCATCTCTCAGCTGTGACCAGCGGGGCTTTTGCCCAGGTTTGCCGGGTGCACCAGTTGCGACCCTACCTGGACCGGGAGGCGCTTCAAATGGTCACTCATGCTCTCGTCACCTCTAGGCTTGATTACTGTAATGTGCTTTACTTGGGGCTGCCCCTGAAGAGTGTTGGGAGACTACAATTGGTCCATAATGCAGCCACACGAGTGATATCGGGTGTACCTAGGTACACCCATGTTACACCTATCCTCCGTGAGCTGCACTGGCTTCCCATCAGTCTCTGAATGCGCTTCAAGGTGCTGGTCATTACCTTTAAAGCCCTACATGGCTTAGGACCTGGATACCTACGGGACCGCCTCCTGCCACATACCTCCCAACGACCTATAAAATCACACCGATTGGGCCTCCTCCGGGTACCGTCGACGGGGCAATGCCGGTTGGCGACTACTCGGGGGAGGTCTTTCTCTGTAGCTGCTCCGGCCCTGTGGAATGATCTCCCCACAGAGATCTGGACCCTTCCCACTCTCTTGGCCTTCCGTAAGGCCACTAAAACCTGGCTGTTCCAGCAGGCCTGGGGCTGTTGACTCCAAAATATGGTCCAGCCCCACTTGGAATGGAGTGCATGGTGTGTTTTTAAATCTATCTTTTCTTTCCTTCTATTCTTTTTTATTTGTATTGTTAGCCGCCCGGAGTCCCACAGGATTGGGCGGCATACAAATGCTATTAAACTTTAAACTTTAAACTTTATATTTTTATGTACACTGAGAGCATATGCATCAAAGACAAATTCCTTGTGTGTCCAATCACACTTGGCCAATAAAGAATTCTATTCTATTCTATTCCATTCCACTCCATTCCCAGATGTTTCACTTCTCATCCAAAAAGCTTCTTCAGTTCTGACTTTTTGGTGTCTGAAGTTTCTTGGATGAGAAGCAAAACGTCTTCGAGCAAAACATAGAAAGTCTAGTTGCCTTTTGAAAAACCACCTTTGGGAAAACTATGATCTGGATCATGGTTGTCTATATGGCTTAGAATCAAAGGCATGATTTCTAGTGAAAATTAATGGCTGTCTAGTTGTCTTTGGAAGAGCATAGGCAGCACTGTTGCAGAGGTCAATATCCAGGGGCCAGTGCAGGACATCAAAATGTCCAGATATTATGAAATAACCTATGTATTTTTTAAATAGCATCTCCTCATAAGTAAGCTGCAGTAGCTTTTTCCATTTACTTGCAAATTGAAGAGCGGGACTCCATATATGTTCACAACTGTGGCAGGGTGAGTTGCTGCCAGTTTTACCATCGGTTTACAACCTGCACGCAATGCATGGATGTGCTGATGTGCTGAGCAATGTAAATTGGTCTTCTCACATGCACAGAACAATTTACAGTGAACTGTGCATGCACAGTCATTAAAAATCAAAATGGTGGTGGCCCAGTGGTGGTGAGGGAATCAGTTTGGGGACGTGGCAGGCCTGGGTTGCTGCTGGTTCTGTGCCTGAATTCCATTACTGGTTCGGCCGAACTAGGCCAAACCGGGAGCAACCCTCCTCTGAACTGTAGTGCAGCCTATAAGGACAGTAAGGTCATGTGAACCTCATTTCAGAGCAATTGTTTGGAAACAACTTCTTTATAGGTTTGGCCTTCTCCGGGTCCCATCGACCAGACAATGCTGGCTGGTGGCCCCTCAGGGGAGGGCCTTCTCTGTAGCTGCTCCGGCCCTGTGGAATGATCTACCCGTAGAGATCCGGACCCTTCCCTCTCTCTCAGCCTTCCAAAAAGCCACTAAAACCTGGCTATTCTGGCAGGCCTGGGGCTGTTGACTTCATGAACAAGGTCCAGCCCCACCTAGACGGAATGTATGGTGTGTTGTTTTTAAATTGTTTATCTTTCTATTTTTAACTTTTTAACTTTTATCTTATTTCTGTAAGCCGCCCGGAGTCCTACGGGATTGGGCGGCATATAAATTTATTAAATTACCAATTACCAATTATAGTCTGAGATATATTTTCTTTACAATATAAGTACAAGTAGCCGTCGACTTACAAGTCATTTACTGACCATTCAAAGTTACAATGGTACTAAAAAAATGACTTTGACTGTTTTTTACACTTACAGCCATTGCAGCATGGTCCCACGATCAAAATTAAATTCTTGGCAACTGGTTCATGTTTATGACCGTTGCAGTGTCCTGGGGTCATGTGGTTAACTTTTGCGACCTTCTGATGGGCAATGTCAATGGGGAAACCAGATTCACTTAAAACCATGTTACTAACTTAAGAAATGCAATGATTCACTTAACAACTGTAGCAAGAAAAGTCATAAAATGGGGCAAACTCACTTAATAAATGTTGTACTTAGTAACATAAATTTTGGGCTCAGTTGTAGTCCTAATTCAAGGACTAACTGTACTCTTGTGGGATTTTTCTAGATTACAAAATCAAAAATTCTAAGTGAAATCAAAATCAAAGTGATTCAAAGTTTTTCAGGTTCAAAGCTTAACAAGGGATGATATAAGAATGTGTAAAATATATAAATAATAATGTTATTTTTAAAAGATTTTTTTAAATGAACCTACATTGTAGAAATTACAACTGAATTACGCATTTGACTCCAAACTTCTGTCAGGATGTTCTTTGATTTTTACCAAAGACCATATCATTGGTGGGATTTACAAAACAAAACATAAAGATAACTTGAATAGATTGAGTACTTGACTGTAATCATGAACATACAAATGTAACATGTGACTGTAATTACAGCACGAAAGCACAAAAGGAAGAAAAGTTTGATTTTCTGTTTTCCCTTGTTTAACACTTTTACTTTCAAATTGACAATATGTAAGCTACAAATTTGGAACATAGATAGGACTTTTTAGAACAACTGGCAGAGAAATCAATTCCACTGGATTCACTTCAAAATATGTTTGATCAGCTTAGTGATAAACTTGAAAATAATTTTACAGCTTTTAAAATGAAATTCTTTATGTAATGTAAATTCTGTAAAATAAGAGTCTGAAGATTTATTTATTATTTAAATAGATGGAGAAAAATCATTCAAACATGTCTAAGAGATTCTTTGAAAATGAGATGTGTGGTCATGTAACTCTTTACAGAACATTAGTGTTTAAATAATCATGGTGTTTTGCAGTGATTTTTTGTTTTTAATTGTTCGAAAAAATTTCCAAGTATCTCTGCCATATTGTTGACCAATAGTTGCTTTCATACTCCTTTTTTCACTCATTCTCCAGTATTCTCACACATATGGCAAGGTCAATAGCAGCTGTTTTAGAACATTAAGATGCAGTTAATCTTTTTATTGGAAATTGGTATTTGTATCAGTCTAAAATTTAATCCTATCTTTTTATTTTGTGCTTCATAATTTCTTTAGGCTTGAAATAGTACTTGTCAAACTGATGTAGGATATCTGTCAGAACCTGGATAAGTGAATGATCCATTCTAGTTCTACTCTAGCTGACTTCAATACTATCAATCACAGTAACCCTTGGATTAGTTGTGATGATTAGGGATTTGAAGCTTTTCAGTAGTTCTCGTCCTTTCTTAGTGAAGAAGGAAAGGCCAATTTAATTATTACTTATGCCCAATATGTGCTATAGGATTGATTCTTTAACATCTATTCTTTAATATTTGCTTAAACCCTTTGTTGTATTAGAGTAGGAATGTCAAACTCATATGATCACTGCAGAGTCACCAGAAGTGGTTGCTCCCGGTTTGCACTGGTTTGGGTGAACCAGTAGTGGTCATTGGGGATGTGTCACTGAACTGGTAGTGATGGCTGGCTGGCCACCCTCCCCAACTGGCCCACTCAGACGTTCACCCTGCCTCGCCTTCGCCACATGCATCCACAGAGCTGCCTTCTCCTGCCTACACACAGGTAAGCATTTGCACTAGCCTAGACCCCCTCCCCACCGACCAGCATCTCCCAAAGCTGCCGCCATTCCAGCCAGCATTCCAGCCCAGCAAGCTGGGTGCCCAAAACCAGCGCAGAGGTCTGGGCAAAGGCTGGGAAGAGGTATAACACGCAGGAGGCTCCTCTTCTGTCTTTGGCTGTTGCAAAAAAGCAGCATCTCTGGGTGTGCCGTGCCCACTTTGTTCTCTTTGAGAGCCACTTTCCAAACAAGGTGCAAAGCGGCCCTCCCACTCAGCTCCGAGGCACCGCACACCGCACATGCCCCCTCTCTGCCAGCTGCAGCCCTGCCCCCCCCCCCCCCGATCAGCCAGGAAAGCAGCAAGTGAGCAGGTGGGCAGAGGTAGGGAACAGCCAAGACTGGCCTGGCCTCCAATGCTCTGTCTGGCAGGGGCAGTGTGGGTGAGTAGTAAGGAAATCCCTGGGCCAGAATCCCTGCCTCCTTCTTCTGCAATCTGGTTTGGGGGATGGCCAGCCCAGAGATGGCTTCCTACCTGTTCAGACCAGTTTGGCCGAGTAGGTACTAATTTGACTTCCCCCACCCCCAAACCGGTTCTTTTGACAGAGCCATAGGCTCTGGCATCCTTTTTTTGTTTCTGTGCATGCGCAGAACCAATTTTTCACTACTGCACATGAGAGCATAGAGTGCATCAAGTGCACATGCACCCGAAACAGGTGCATGCCCAAAGCACGTCGCTGAGTGAACCAGAAGTAAAAGAATCTGGAACTTACCCCTGGACTAGCCTCCCCCCATGCCCTTGCCTTCTGCCCATGCAGAGCCTCTGCTGGTGGGGCACCTCCCACATAAGGGCCAGAGAGGTGCCTCTTCCATCTTCGGCTGTTGCAAAGAAATGGCAGCTCTGGCTTCCAATGCTCCCGGTCTGTTTTCTTCTCCTTCCCTTGCTTGGCTGCTACTGCTGGGGTGCCTCAAGGGCAAGTGTGCCCGCTTCAGGGTATTGATGACCACCTTTAAAGCACTCCATGGTAGTGGGTCTGGATACTTGAGAGACCGCCTTCTGCCGATTACCTCCCTCCTACCGATTAGATCACACAGGCTGGGCCTCCTCCGGATTCCATCCGCCAGTCAATGCCGACTGGCGACTACACGGAGGAGAGCCTTTTCTGTTGTAGCTCCGACCCTGTGGAACGATCTCCCCGTTGAGATTCGTACCCTCACCACCATCCAAACCTTCCGCACAGCCCTCAAGATCTGGCTCTCCCAGCAGGCCTGGGGATAGGTTTCAATTTACCCGCCCGAATGTTGATTGTTGAATGTATGTTGTGCTTTACTATTTTATTATTGGTCTTTTATTGTTGGTTTGTTATTGTATACCCTTCCCTCTGTGATTGTAAGCCGCCCTGAGTCCCCTCAGGGAGAAGGGCGGCCTATAAGTCTTATTAAAATCTATAAAATCTATAAATCTATAAAGTGTGGGGTATGTGTGTATAGGGGGGCATGGACAGTTTAGGGCTGAGGTAGAAGAAGCCCCAGCGATGGGGAAAGTGAGTCTTCTTTGCCAGCCTCCCAGCTGGCAAAATATATATTTTCAGTGGATTCGGTAGGCATGGCTAGGTGGGGGGGGGGGCATGTGATTGAGTGGGCATGTGCATGAGTGACGTCAAATTGGCCATTCCCACTCAATCACCTCCCCCACACCCACGAAACTGGTAGTAAACAATTTTAGAACCCACCACGGGGCGTCACATGACTTTTTCGCCTTTGCTAAACCAGATGTGGATGTGACCAGCACATGCCACATCAGGCCCACAGACCATGAGTTTGACACCCCTGTAATAGAGTATCAGTATGTTGATGACTGTGGAAATCTTAACACAGAGCAGGGAGGCTATGAGGATCTAAATCTGATGAAAAAAGATGATTTTGAATTCTGGGGAAACCATTATTTATTTGTTTGTTTATAAAAAGTTCTGCAGTGTCCATCTCATCTAAGTTACTCCTCTGGGCAGTTTACAAAAAAAAAGTAAAAATGTAAAATATAATTAAAAGCACAGTTAAAAACAGAATTACATTTTGTAATTTATTAAAATTGCAAGTTAAAGTAAAAATAAAATAACAGTTAATAAATTACCAAAGCCAATTACCAAGGATGGAAGAAGTTCCATCAAGCCACCAGCCATCAGCAAGGTTGAATAACATCTTAGACTTTCTATACTTATTGGGAGAGCCAGATTGTAACACTCTTCTGAAAGGCCGTAAGAGTGGAGGCTTACCTCATCTCTGGTGGTATGATGTTCAAAAGAGCAGGAGCGACGGCAGAGAAGGCCATCTTCCTAGATTTCACCAGTTGAAAATCTTTAACTAAGGGGATCCACAGCATGCACTCCCTACCAGATCAGTTATTGTTAATCCATCAAATTTTTCGGTAAGTTTCAGACTTGCTTTTTAACCAAGCAGGTCTGGTATTTAATGTGCAATTATTTTCATATTTGGTTTAAAATATTTTGGAGATCAAAGGTTCAGGCAGGTTTGTTTATTTCAATTATAGACAGTCTTTTATTGCGACCATTTAATTTTTAGGGTTTTATTATGTTTTATCATTGTAAACCAGTGGGACTCTAATTAATTCAGTACATAATGTGATAAATAAAGAATAAATAAAACTTCTAATCTGTTATTTCAGAAGAATATGCTGAAATAATTGAATAGGTCCATTGTTATCTCATAGCATTTTGCTATTTTCATTGAAAAGCCAATATACTGCTCCCTTTCTTCCTTTTATTTGTAGCAACTCTAAAGATTCTTGACAGAGATTGCCTCTCAAAGGATTCAGTGTAATTAAAGTCATGTCATCACTATAGCTATCAGCAGTTGTGTCTGGGTAGAATGATGTGGGCTGAACATGAATAAACGTTAAAAAATATGCATCATATAATTTACGAGACAAGGTTCACCCACTCTTGTCAGTCTTTCATTTTGGGACACCATAGACCAGTGATGGCAAACCTTTTTGGCACCTAGTGCCGAAACACATGTCCATGCATGGAACGTGCATGCATGCATGTGTGCACTGCAGCCCCAGAAACTTGAAGACCCGCTGGTCGGTGCAGATGTGTGCACCAGCCACCTGGTCCTCTGTGCACTGTGCACATGTGCACTGGCCAGATGATCTTCAGGTTTCTGGGGTTCTGACACATGCAAAGATCAGCTGGCGCATGCCAAAACCCCAAAGAGCAGTTGGCAACGTCATACGTAACCACAGAGAACGCTCTGCGTGCCACTTTTGGCATGCGTGCCATAGGTTCGCCATCATGGCCATAGACCAAGGTTCTAAATATGTTTTATTACTTATATTCCAAAAAGGGGTTCCAAATGTGCCTTTTCAAGAAGCAACTGGACTTTCTGTTTTTTTTTCTTTGAAGATGTTCCATTTCTTATCCAAGAAGCTTTGCATGAGAAGCAAAACATCTTCAAAGAAAACCATAAAGTTCAATTGCCTCTTGAAAAAGCATCTTTGAGACAACCATGACCTGGATGACTGAGCATCTCCATAGGCAAAAAGGGGTTGGCTTCTTTAGTTTTGATACCATTTGCTGTGGGTAGAGTAACTCATAGAGTTATGAGCATATTTCTGAATCCAACATGACTCTTGCTTCTCTGTGGCCAGTTAAAGACATGCTCTAAGAAATGACCACATTGAATATTATCCTGCTTGCCTTCAAAATAGTTTTTGCTGACAAAATATTCACAATCTGTACTTTCTTGTCACTTTTATGGTTCCCTATTCAGCCTTTGACTTCACATATCACATTTCGCATAACAGTGATTTATTTATTTTATCTATTCTGTGTATCTGTGCATCATTTTATAAACTTCTTGTCATTGTTTCTAGTCTTGCCTGTAATGAAAGTTTACATTTTGATAAACAGATAAACAGAGCAGCATTTTTCTAGAAATAATGCTTAAACTTTACTGTGGGAACCGCATTAGAAATATATTCCCCTCCATTTCTTTTGGCTTTGACATAAAAGAGAGTTAAAAGAGTAAGAGTACTTCTTTTTTTTCTGTCTGGTGAAAGACAATTGTTTGCAGATCAATAATATCCCTACCTACCCACTGGACTAAATGAACACATTATGAAGTCCCACTTTCTCCTCAGCAAATCCTGGTATATCACCATTGTCAGAATATTATACCAACTCTTATGAGTCCAGATGAAGACAAGAAAATTTCTATGAGGATATGGACCACATTGTCCAAACAACAGCCACCAGCAAGACACTCATCATTCTCTGCACCATTTCAACACTAGGGTGGAGAAATTATGTGTGTCATTTCAACACTAGAATGGGGACAGAAAGTGACAACTATGCTGGAGTCCTTGGGACACAGGGGATGGGAAAATTAAATAGCAAAGTAACAAGCACAACCTGTGCATCACTAACATAATATTCAGAATTGCAAACAAGGTAAAAACTACCTGGATACATCTCAGGTGCCATCAGTGGAACCTATTTAACTATGTCATAGTATGTCAGCACTTCTTCATTGGATAATCAGGAAAGAAAACTACTAGACTCCATTGATAGAAATCAAGTGTACTTTTACTAATTATAAATGAACAGAAGCGTAGCAAAGTGAAGTCTGATTATTTAGCCGCATCTCATGCACAGTCCAATCATAATTCTCCCAAGTGTCAGGTGTGAGATAACTTCGAAAGGCATCACCAAGATGGAATGTTGGTGCCGTTGGCCTTGGCGGGAAACCTCCTCCACATACGCAGTAAGACGGGCATTAGAAACTCCAGAATCTTCCTCCAGCACATTTAGCAGTCCCCTCCCAAATACCATGCCCTCCCTCTCCGTTTCAATGGCAGCCAAAGCAGCAGCAAAGCAGAGGCTGACATAGTATGTCAATATGGTCTTAAAGAAGTCACCATCACCACATCATGCACGTTGATGAGTGCTGGGCATGTTTCAGGCTGGCCCAATCGGTCCTCAACCTACACATAGGTCCTTTACATTGTAAGCAAGGAAGGATCACCAGAAAGTCGTTCAATGTCAATCCTAAACCTAACCAGACCAAATCCAAGATGTACTGTATTAAAACTCTCCAACAATGTACCACTTTCAGGAACCTGTTCTTAAAAGTGGACACACTTTAAAGATGATATCATATACACTGCAATAATGAGATGGGTGGTGTAAAAATGTGACTATAAACCAGGGCATATCAAGACTGGTTTGATGAAAACCACAAAATCATTTCAGTAGCCCCCTTATTCAAGACCAAGCCCTGTGCATATTCATCATATGGCTTCCAAAAAAGGGCAAGATTAAGCACTTATAACCTAACCAGTGGTGGGTTTCAAAACTTTTTAGAACCTATTCTGTAGGTGTGGCCTGTTTTGTGGGAGTGGATCGATGGTCATGTGACTGGGTGGATGTGGCCAACTTGGAAAATGTGGTATAACTCATTTAACAATGCTCTTGCTTAGCAATCAAAATTTTGGGCTCAATTATGGTCATATGTTCTCTTTCTTTTTCTTTCTTTCTTTCTTTCTTTCTTTCTTTCTTTCTTTCTTTCCTTCTTTCTTTCCTTCCTTCCTTCCTTTCTTATTTCCTTCCATTTGTCTCACTACCTCTTTCTTTCTTTCATCTCGATGTCCCACTTTTCTTTCTTTCTTTCTTTCTTTCTTTCTTTCTTTCTTACTTTCTTTCTTTCTTTCTTTCTTTCTTTCTTTCTTTCTTGGAAAGGAAGTTTATTATTTTTCAGTTCACATAAAAATTCAATAGTGTTAAGTATCTAACTTGAAACCTTTCATACACTCATTTTTATGACTATTCTATAGCATCTCTGCTTCAGTTTAAGCTCTGCAAATGAAAGCAAATCACAAATCATAGTACCTCCAATCATTTTAACAATGCCTACGCTCTGACGGACTTCAATTCCTTACTGTAAATAAAAACTTCACCTTTCGGTATTTTCCTTCCTCATTTCCCTCTAGAGGCAAGTCCTTTTTGCTAAATTTCATCATCGGGTACACTGGCACCGGCCTGTACCGGCTGAAACCCACCCCTGAACCTAACCTATGGATAGAGTTTAGTAGTGGCAGAAAAAAGAAGACCATGTGGAACAATCTGCAGACATCCATGCTACCAAAGACATCTGCAGTGCCATTTTTAGCTTATGATCCTTCTAAATCAAGATACCTTACCCCTTACTATTATTTGACGGATAAAGGACCAGAAAGGATTGAAAAACTAAGCTAAACACTTTCCCAACTTATTCACAAACCCATCCACATTCACTCCTGATGTCTTCCATCATATTCCTCAGCTGTCATATTTAAATGTTCTAGATCTCCATTCTCTACTGTTAAAATGAAGATCAAGAAAGTGATCTCACAGATGAGCTCAAATGAAGCAACAGAGCAGGATGAATTCTTGCTGAAATCTTCAAAGCATTAAAGTTAAATGCCTTGCAGACACCTTTGAAGACTTTTGGTCCACAGAAAAGATGCCCAATGACTTCTGTCTTGTCCTCATTGTGGCTTTCTATAAAAATAAAAGAACCAAACTCATATGCAGAAACTACCAAGATACCTCAGTGTTGTGCATTGTATGTAAGATATTTGCTCACATTATCCTGAACAGATTTCTTACTGTTTCAAGAGAGAACTCCTAGAAGTGCATTGTGGATTTTGACCAAAAAACAGTATAGGCTATGCTGCTGTAGCAGACATGATATTTGCCATGAGACAAACCAAAGAGAAGTACATTGAGCAGAACAAACCTCTTTACTCTTTCTTCATTGACCTAATAAAGGCATTTGACAAAGCGTCTCTATACAGTAAACCAAGAAACTTTATTTGCTGATGCCTATGTGTTCTACGATTAAACAGCCAGACAACAACTTCTTTAAAGTAAAGTAGAGTAAAGAGGGTTGTTTAAAGTTTTTATCTTTGAATCTTTCCACTATGACTCTGGAAGGGAAGGGGAGGATTATAGCTTACAAAGTTACTATTCCACATTTTAAGGGGAAAGAATCTAATTATCACAAATGGTTTCTAAATTCAATCAGTAAGATACCTATATCATAGAAATTATTTTATTTTTAGTATGCTGCAAATATATATTTCATAGCTATTCCCTGCACCTCAATTTCCATTTTCAATGAGCATACTCATTAGCCTTTTGTTTATACAGTACCTGCTCTTGAAATCTAAGGCATTTCCTCTATGTCCAGTGTCCCTATATTTTTTATTTACTGATTTTTATTTACTAAAGTAAATATTATTTTATTTATTTTAAGAAGAAAATGTTGTTTCCTGGGGATTGTAAATCAGCATCAAACACTTCACACAGCACAGTTCTCTTCAATATTTTGTGCTTTTCAATTATCAGAAAGGTCGACACATTTTCTTTGATTTGGCATGGCTGCTATATCCCTAGGTGGGAGAAAGAAAGAAAAAATGTTGGCAACTATAAAAAACTGGTAAAAAAATCTCACTGCTAATGGATATGTGTTGGAAATGATGGAGAGAGTGGTGCTACATTACTTCATCATAGGAATGCATATATTATATGCTGTAATTATATAATTTATATTGTTTGATCATATCATGATATGTGAAACATCATGCTGATTTCTATTGGCCATCTGTGTCAATGCTCCATTCACTCTGGGCTGTCCTGATTAGCTTAGGCAGGACTAATATACAAGAGCCTTAAGCATTGTGAATTTAGACAATATGGACTCATCCATTTTATAGTTAAAGAACTATAATAGAAAATGTATATCTAACAATATTCTGATCAAATAGAAATATCAGTTAAAACAAAAATAAGACATTTCTCAAAAAGTCATATTTAATATTATTTGAAATAATGCAATTTTATAACATCTATTTCTTTTAAAAGAGATGAAACTTTCTTTAATCTTATTTTTGATGTTATTCTGAAATTGATATATAGGTTTTGTTAACATAGGCATACATAGATGGGACAAATTATCCAATGAATTTAAAATTTGTGTCATTGTCTAATACAATCACCTCCCTTCTGCATAAATTATATATTACTAATATACTGTGTTTTTTTGAATTTTTAAAACCACTTACAAATTAAAATAAAATAAATTAATGGAAAGCATTCAAGTAACAATAAGTGGTCTATAATAATGTTGCTTATAAGTAGGCCTTTCATAACAGTACTTTACTTTGTATATTTTATATCTCCATGGTCCTAAGGTTAGATTGATGTCAGCCATTATACATTTCCAACTACTCAGGTAGCTAAGTATAAATAATTGAGTTTTGTCACATTACAGCCTTTTAACTCCAAAATCCTTGTTGTCCTAATGGGATAAATGAATATCCACCACTGAGAATAACACTACCATTTGCTAGGAAAATTGCTCAAAATTGAACCAGCCTGAGTCAATATTTTTGAAGCAGTATGGAGACTTGGTAAGACTCATTTTTTGTGTGGTTTAATTTAAGCTATCATTGAGAGTGCAAATAAAAACTTTGCTTTACATTTTCTTACAAGAAATTCTGCAATGTGTTACATCTCAGAAAACTCTCAGTGTTCAATAAGGTTGAAGGAGATGAAGCTGAGTGGATAGTAAATTTGCATTGCCCTAGGCAGATTGAAATGAAAAGAATCCATGCATATTATGCCTTTGTGTTATTAAAATATGTTGGTTGAATTTGAAACAAAAGTCCTTCAGTTATGATATTATTCTATATAGTATATATTGTTTACTGTCATATTAAAATAGGTTGTAATTCGTTATATAATATTCCAACAATCTAGAATTTTCTAGCAAAATATAAGATACTTTCCTGAATACAGTCTCTCTCACCCTCATGTTTTTGGTGACAGCCCTCAGGATAATATTAAAAATGTTTTAGTACACACACAAACACAATAATATAATGTAAATTTTGGAATTGAACTTAAAATATATATACTTTTATATCATAAAAATAATTTAATACACTCAGATGAACCTTTATTCATTTTAGATTGGGTAATAATTGCAGAACATCAAGAAATTATCAGTTGATTAATAGATAATAGTTTACTTGACAATACATTATTGTTTTAAATAAAATAAATTAATTATAATAAGCTTTTAAAAAGCAATAATACAACAAGCACAGTGTACTATGGTATTTTTTAAAAGAGGGGTATGAATATATAATTGTAGATTTGTATGTGTTGTATTAGGGTAAAATAAAGTTTTTATAACAATAACTTTTTAAATTAACGATATTCAGTCTCTGTGAAACTCATAGCCTGAGTCACAAATGACTAATCTCCTTTGTAGTTTCACATTTTTCTTTTTGAAATCTATAAGCATGGAGTTCTACCAGTTCTTCACTAGGTGTGTTAAAATGTAATCACCCTCAGATGAACTTTGGTAGCTATAGGTGTAACAAATAACAGTGGCAATCTAATACTGCACAGTCCAATCTGAAACAAAATGTATTTGTAGTAATCAAACTTGAAGAATATGTACTTCTAATTGAACCCTGTTGCCAAGATGGCTGCTTTCTTCCTTTAAAGAACTGATTGACAGAGAAGTGTTAACGTTTCACTGCAAGCTAGCTGGGGAAGTATAGATATGTAATATTCAAATAAATACTTTTATTTATAATGTTAAACCTCCCTATGCATCATAACCTACAGCATATAAAAGGAGAGTTTATTTTTCTCTTTCTCAAAATAATGTCAAAATAAATTTTCTTGTGAAGCATCTATAGTTTAGAATGGAATTGTGTCAAATCCAGTACAATTGTTACATACAGCAATTCTAAATTTTAGATAAAGAGAAGAGGCCACAACATAATGAAACGTCTTTAAAGACTCAGTTGTACCTCTAAAGGTATTGAGTTATAATTGCCTATTTTCACGTATAGTATTGATTATGTGCATTGTTTGTTTCTTTAAGCTCTTAAATAAAGCATTTTTACTAGTCCTAATTTAACTAGAAATGGATCTGAATGTAAAACAATGAGCCAGCAATTACTTTTTCTAAGAATAGGAATGACTAAGTAGAGATGATTTTTTTCCATTCTAGACAACTTCCAGTATTTAAAAAATAAATACTGTATTTTTCAGAGTATAAAATGCAGCCCCCCCCTAAAAAAAGGGTGAAAATTTGGGTGCACCTTATATACTGAATGTAGCCCTACCCACCCATTGGCCTCCACCCTTTGGCCTCTGCCTCCCAGCAATTTACTTCCTTGCAGTAAACAGGAAAATGGGGCTTGCGGAAGCGGCAATAGGCTATGGCAATCCCTGCAGCCTGAAACAGCTGATGATCGGGAAGCCTGTGCTGAAATTGAAATTGAAACTTGCTGTTTGCTGCATGGAAGCAAATTGCTGGAGGGCAGAGGCAGATTTTTTTTCTTTTGCTAATCAGGCTGTTTGCTACAAGGAGATAAATCAATAACTATAAATGCCTATAGAATGTTCACATTATTAGACTTATTTTTTAAAGATTGCTTTATTATTGTTCTAGTCAACTTAACAAAATGAAAAAGCTTTTTAAAATAAATGCTTGATCTGAAGAGGCCCAGTGCTATTGTATCTTCTTTTAAATAGCAGAAAATAATGTATACTTTCAGAAAGCCACATCAATTTTAACAGCTTCTGTACAAGTATAGTCTGAAATGTAACAGTGTCCTGTTGTCTAATTAGACCCTGACTTAGTCATGTTTGGATTAGATCTATTTAAATAATTGGGAGGAGTTAGTGTGACTGCATTTAAGAAAACTTTATGGCATTAATATACTTCCATAATGTACATTTTTCTTTGCTATTTCTATGGGTCAGGCACGCATGCACAGAAATACACCACAAACAGTGTATATTGTCTGTACTGTTTGCTGTTTGTTGCAAGGAGGAAAATTACTGGGAGGCAGAGGCACATTTTTTTCTCCTTGTTTTCCTTCCCAAAAGCTAGGTATGTCTTATACTTCGGAGTGTCTTATACTCCAAAAATACATTACTTTAGGCAATAAAGCACATTTCTGCCTGTATCTAATTCATATCAATAAATACTAAGACGGATTGAAGCATATTTTTATTTGATATAATTGGTTTGGCAACCAAAATATTTATTTACCAGAATATCCTAGGCACTGCATGTTTGTATGAAAAATTGTGAACTCCCCAAAAGAAGTAAGCTGAATCCTTGGTGGTCTCTGACCTTAGTCAGCATCTAGGATCCCACAGCTGACAGTCATCTGAGTTACAACTATTCTCATCAGTAAAAAGAAGTATATCTATCAGTGTGGAGGAAAATAAAATCATCTATTCTCTAAGATCGTGAATAATCTAAAAGATCAAAGTCCCCTCTCAGTCATTATATAACTTTATCCAAATAAATGCAACTCCTATTTATTACAAAAAAGTCAAATATTGAAATATAGGTTTTCTTCAAACTATAATGTTTTAGTTAATTAAGTTCCATTAACATATTCATCATCTGTCAATACTTAAAGCAGACAACTTGTCTCCAATGTGCTAAGCTGTTTATGGACAAATAATGTACTATTGATATTAATTTTAAGCCACTCTAGTATTGTATGCAAATGGCTGGGTGGGTGGGTGGGTGGGAATAAGTCTCTCAATTCTGTGTTTCTCATTCCTGTACTTTGGACATAATTAAAATTTATATTGCGTTCAACACAACATTTTTAGATTGATCACATCAACATGGAGTTTTAGGATTAAGAGTGTCTGAACAAGCAGATATGAGACTGTGATTGGGATGAACCTGATCCCATGCCATGAAGGACTTTAAAGGTAATAACCTATACCTTGAATTGAACTCAAAAGTAAACAGGTACAAATGCTGCTTGTGTTACAGAGATGTTACATGTGAAGTCCAAGGTGCATTAGAACTGCTTTTGCCATTGCATTATGCATCAATTACAGCTTCTGGATACTTTTTAACAGTAACCCCATGTAGACTGCATTATTCTAGTGCACATGGCAAATGCGCACATGGAGTGTTTGATTGAAAGAAACACTTTCAGGACAAGGCATAACTGGATCATAACATGAAACTGAGCAAAGGTGCTCCTAGCTACAATTGCCAACTGCATTTCAAGCAAGAGCCATGAGTTTAGAACAACCACAGATGATGCACAGGGCAGTACAATCCTATCCAGGACCAAAGATGGTAAACTAGAACCTCCTAATTCGAGACCTGGAATGCTAACTCAAATGCATCCAAAATATTGTGGATATTCCCCTCCTCTCTCCCTCCCTCCATTCCTCCCTCCCTCCCTCCCTCCCTCTCTCCTCCCCCCTCTCTCTGATCTCTCTCTCTCTCTCTCTCTCTCTCTCTATCTATCTAATCTATCATCTACTGTATCTATCTATCTATCCATCTATCCATCCATCCCTCTATCTATCCATCTATCTATCTATCCATCTATCTATTTATCTATCTATCTATTCATATATATTATATAAAGTGCATAAAGGGAATAAGATGTAATTAAAAAAGTAAGGAATGAGATAAATAAAAAAGAAAAGAAAGCATAGCTAAATCTATACCAATATCATTCACTGAATCAAACCTCTCTTGGCAACACTCTTAACAACATCATAAGTAAACATTCTCATAAACTTTAATGTAGAAATATTATTTTGAACAACCATAAAAAGTTCAAAAAACTAATTCAAACACTATTTATACTAAAATCAAGATTTAAATTCCTGTATCTATTTTCACATTATTGAATCTATTCTCTTTGGGATAGGAAACACTTTTCAACTATTGTTGACATTCTTGTTTTGTAACAGACCGATCTGCTATGGAAGTATTTGCTTGTGAGAATTGGCCCTGACACTGTCTTTGAAAATAATTCATTCTTCTACACTTCTATAGTTATGCTAATTCATAAATTGTTTTTTGCATTTTATATTTGATTATTTATATCACCACCTTTATTATTTTACAGATAACTCAAAATTACAAACATATACAGCCCACTTTCCTCCTGTTTCCCTCACAACAACAATTCTGCAACTTGAGTTGAGCTGAGAGGGAGTGATTGGCCCAAGGTCACCCATCTGGCTTTTGTGGCTAAGGAATATGGTGGGGACTTGAATTCACAGACTCTTGCTTTCTAGCATGGTGTGCCTTAACCACTGGATTTGATCCACTGGATCAAACTTACCATCTTCTCTTCTCTGCGGAGTTCATAAACCACATTGTGACATTTTTGTTATTCTTCTCTTGAACCATTCCCTCTTCTATTTGGTTTCTGATTTATTTTCCATTTACTATTTATATGCAACAAAGCAGCTCAACAAAATTCTTTCATACTAAGTACATGCTTTTGCATTCAATCCATATTTACCGAGCACCATTCATTGTTGCTCCTGTTTTTAGGTAATGCTGTCCCAGCATATTGAACATAGTCAATTTTTAGTTCCATTTAAGTAGACAATAGTATTATGTTCTTATACACCATTTTTTTCTTTTTCTCAAAAAACATTTATTCCTTGCAATAAATGACATATTATTCAAAAACTTTCTATCAACATTTGCAAACTTAAAATGTCTCTTTTACTCACCTTTTGTAAGCATTCTATCGCAGGTTACCCAAACCTGCTCCAGTCTTTCACCATTTATATATTACTTGTAATAATCCACTACATTTTTCCTGTAAGACACAATAGCCTTTATAGATTTTCTGTAATTTCACAAAACGTTTCCAAGGAAAATGACAAATGAAAATGATTGACGGGTAAGTTAAAAATATATAAAAACTTCATTTCAATATAAACACATGCTTCTATGTTCTGCTGTACTAAGACCTCTTTGAGCAAGTACTGAGTTGATTAATTGCCTTATAATAGTAGAAATAGCTTTTTTGACCTCCTGCAGGCAATCAGCTTAGTTTCCAAAGCATGAAATTCTCAGTTGCCTTATCTTAGCTTGCATACTGTATCTACAAATGTTATTACTGGCCATAAATTTGCCATTTTTACTTGAGAAACTCAGCCACAAATTTTGCTTGGTTCTGCAGAGAAGGCCCTCTTGTGGATCCAGGTTTTTTTTATGTCATTTTCAATTTTATTTAAAAAAAAAACTTCTGACAAAAAGGTGTTATCAGTATTGCCTAGCAAATATTCATTTTTCACTTATCAGAATATCAGTCACATCTGAACAAATATGAATGATAAAACATCATGTTTGCTATGTAAAAAAATCATCTTAATATAAATGAAGATCTTTGACCTAAATTATTTATGAATTATTTTATGCCTGATACCAAACCATAAAGATGACTCCACCAATTTAAATTAGCTGTCTGACTTTGTGATCCCCATCACTTTTCCCCCTTCAAACATGAAAAAGAATAAACTTCAACAGAGACTAATTTATATTTTTAATATCTTTATTCAATTCATGGAATTTAGTGTGCTGAACTGAAAGAGCAATGAATGAATTTGAAATCATTAAGCCAATAAAGTATATAAGAATAATATTTATACCAATGACAAAGTAGAAAGATGCAAAACGATGAATAATATAAAAAGGTGTGTGTGTGTGTGTGTTTGTATACAATTTTATCTAACAATCTTTAACTTTATTTTATTTTCAGTGTTATATTCATTTTGTTCCTATTTTCCCATCAGACTTATTTCTCTAGGAAAACAGTGATACACAGTTCTACAATATTAGAAAAAGGAATATAACTCAAAGAATCATAGACATAGCAGAAGCAATTTAGGACTGAGTCCATTCTCAAATGCCATGCAATGATAAATATTAAACATATCTGACAAATATCTAATTCTATTTGAATATATCTAATCTACAAGAATAGGATCATAACTCATATCAGATTGTTGTTACTAATATATAAGGGAGGAGTTTGTTTTTTGTTTTTTAATAAATGTTCAATTAAAAACTTATTTCTTATAACTTACTATTTTGCAATCTGCCCTCTGGAACCCTGCAAAACATGTCTGAATTATCTTTCTCTGAATCTATTTTAGTTTCTTTAAATATTTTTTAAAGTTCAGCATCTAGAATTGTACACAGTGTTTGAGATGCAGTTTATTGAAAAAGTAATAAGTAAAGCTATTATTTCTTATGATTTGAAAGCTTTTATTGATGAAACCTAAAATGGCATATATATATATATATATATATATATATATATATATATATATATATATATATATATATATATATATATATATATATATATATATATATATATATATATATATATATATATATATATATATATATATATATATATATATATATAGGTTCCAGGTTCCAGTGGTTTAGTATCTGTATTTGTGATGAAGATCTTGCAGTATTGGCTGATTGTAAACTTTCCTATTAATCAGCATATATATCTTTGAACGAGTGAAGAAGGAGGTTCAGAACATCTATCCCTCGGCTACTTTCAGTTCCTTATTTCTTGTGGTTTTGTCCTTCTATGCTAAGGTGACCAGATTTTCAGATTGGTAAAGAGGGACACCTTTGACGGGGGGGGGGGGCGCTTGATTAAAATTTTTATATGGAGCAACAAAAATTTTCATATAACGCAAAAATAGTATTGTAATTTTTTTATTTCAACATAACTACAATTTACAAATATAAATTGTAACTCTTGCCAAACATCAACATTTTGATCACGTGACCATGAGGATGCTGCAGTGTGAAAATGGTCGCTAAGTGTGAAAAATGGTCATCAGTCACTTTTTTCAATGCCATTGTAACTTTGGTCACTATATCACCTTTCTTGCCACAGTTCTTAAGTGAATAACTGCAGCTGATAAGTTAGTAACATAAGTGAATCTGGTTTCCCCATTTGACTTTGTCAAAAGGTGATTATATGAGCCCAGGACACTGAAACCATCATAAATACGAATCTGTTGCCAAACATCAAAATTTTGATCGCGTGACCATGAGGATGCTGCAATGGTCACTAAGTGTGAAAATGGTTGCTAAGTGTGAAAAATGGTCATCAGTCACTTTTTTCAATGCCATTGTAACTTTGGTCACTATACCACCTTTCTTGCCACAGTTCTTAAGTGAATAACTGCAGCTGGTATTTTGTATTTTGGATAGAATCTTTTTTTAAATAGTCTAAGACAATTTTAAAAAAGAATCCACACAGAATAAAGCTATTTTAAAAAATCCTATGCACAATAAATAAAATATTATTTTAAAATACATTAAAAAAATAAAAGAAAAATACCCAGCTCACTTACCAGCAGGCACAAGTCAATCCAGAATGATGTAGATGTTAATACAAAGAACTGATCAAATTAAAATGGTGAAATTAGTCAGGGAAATATTTTGCCACCAATTTTTCTTCCACACGAGCCAACCTCCAACCTCCGTGCCCCTCCCCTACAGAAAATCCAGGAAGTAACACTCGCGGCCCCTCTAGCCAAGCATTTCCTGGAGCTCTATGGTACTTGGCCATTTTTTCTTATAAAATGAGGTAAAAGGGGCGTGTGGGGGGGGTCTGTTTTCTTGCTTTAAAGTTTTAATATCTTCAATGAAAGTACTGAGACAGAGAGAGGGATTAGACAGGGTGTCTTTTGTCTAGCCCCGGTTAGGATTTCTTAAGCAAATCCACTGGACTTTCAACATGAAGCCAGAAAATCGTGACTTTTTGAAAACGGCCCGGGACACGGGACAAATTGTTATAAAGTTAGACTGTCCCACTGAAATCGGGATGTCTGGTCACCTTAACCTACATTGCTACATCTCATTTGTTTCCAAAAATAAAATATTCCTTTCTCTTTCATTTCATACTTTCCTTGTCATTCATTTGACTAATTCATCAGAGTCATTGTGAATTTTATTTATGTCCTGCAGAATATTGGCCATCTCTTCCAATTTTGTATCATCACCTTTATCCAATAAATAATAAAACTATAGTACAGCAGATGGCCAAGGAATAAACCTATCTGATGCCTTTTTTTCAAATTTATGAGAAACCATTGGTAAATGTTCTCAGAATAAGAATCTCATTCTATCCACTAAATGTTCATTCTAGTCACTAATGCTTTAGCTTGCACACTAATCAACTGTTCGTAGAATATTTTGTTGAGAGTTTTGAAGAAATCAATATATTTTATATATGTAACATTCCCACAATCTAATAAGAAAATTTGCACAATTAAAAATTAAGATCTGATTGATCAACGCTGCTGTATAAAAATTACCACATTGTTTTCAAGGTGCTTACGAATCAAACTGTAGGGCTCTGTAAATCCTTTCTATTAAAATTCAAAATGTGAACAGATCATTCAAAATGAAAAGACCACTGGATTCAATTTGATCTACTTACAGTTTTAAGATTATATCTGTAAAGGGTTAGTCCATAGATTGTAAAGTTCCCAATTCCGGAAATTGGTTTTTGTTTGTTTTGGCCAGATTGGATGTAAAGCAGACAGAGGATGTTTTGTAAGATGTGAACTGTATTATAGTTCAGCTAATTGTAAGATATAGTTTCATCACGATAATGGTTCCTATATCTCTTTTATGAAATTGTGCAGCAGTGTCCAAACTGTTCAGCAAATATACCATTTTTTCTTAACTAACACAGAAAGTATTTTCATTATTATTATTTACTGTAATAACCATAATTTAAAAAAATAATTTCAGAAGTAAATTCTTGCTTTTCTGCTTGCTAATCTTGGATGCCTGGCCTGATGGCAGTATTCTAGTTAGTAAAAGCAACTGGCACAGTGAAGTATATTGTCACAAAGAGACAGGTATAACCCCGTGGGTATAAGCTATATATCCACCATTAACAGTTAAACAGTGGAGGTTTTTAAGAAAAGACTGGACAGCCACTTGTTTGAAATGTTATAAGGTTCTCCTGCTCTATCAGGGGGTTGGACTAGAAGACCTCCAAACTCTATTCTGTTTGATAGATAGGCAATGGACATTGTTGTGAAAGCCTGATAACATGTTTTGGAGACATTAAGTTCTGATAATGTGGAAATGCCTTAAAAATGCATCCATCACAAAGATTGTAAAATCACAATCTGCCTCAGGACTCTATATTCATGGGTAGGTCAATACTATAAAAATGCTGAGAGCTAAATTGAACTGCAACTTGTGTTGAGAACTTTAGAACAACAGTGTAACATTCCACTAATGCATGCAAGTGCAATAAGGTTTTGTGAGTTTGCTTCAAAAAAAAAGTAAGAGCTGTTACAGTTGCTGCTATCCAGATTGTCTGCCTTAGTTCACAGTACACATTTTAAGGAAACAGGGAAGACCCTATTTATTAGCCAATAAAATATTTAGCAAAGAATATTAGTAAAGTACAATCCCCTCAACTGGAGATAACCTGCCTACCATAAGCCAAATTCCGAATCTCAATACACATTTTGGAAAATGTCTAGTATTAGATTTCCCTATCTGCTCATTCAGTTTTTCTTGATGTGAGATTTAAATTTGATTAAGATCAATATGGCAAATGCCTGCTTCAAATGTTAAGATTGTTGGTCTTGGCAGACAAACAGCTTTGAATGATGCCTGGGAAAATGAAATTCCAAGGATTTCCAAACCGTTATTTATACAACAGTATGAGCCCATGCCTTCATTAAGCTTGGCAAACTTAGATCCTTAGGGAAATTATTCTGAAATATACCAAATTATAAATTTCTAAAGAACATTAATTTAAACTCCCAAGTTTATACTTAGATGACATTATATTATGTAACTTACTAAACAATGTTGTCCTTCTGACCAAATCTATTCTCATAGTAACAGTATTGTGGGAACTCAAATAGATGTCAGTGTTTTTAACAGCCTATCAATATGGCAATATGAGAATACAAATGTTAATGAATGAAAGGTTGGCAAATTAGTTAAGGTGAAGAAAGCTTCTCAAGTTAGCACTGAAGAGTAGGAAGTGGCATATACATTTATTTATTGAACTAACACTGTTTGACTCAACAGCCCATTTGAATGTTCTAAAGGTGCTTTTTAAAAAGGCAACTGGACTTTCTTTGTTTTTCCTTGAAAATGTTTCATTTCTCATCTAAGAAGCTTCTTTAGTTCTGACTGAATGGTGGAGAATGAAAGGATTTATATTCCTTGCAGTCATCTGGTCATTAGCGCTCTTTTTGAGAATTGTTGAGGCCACTTGGCGGTTCATATTGAAAAAAGCACCTTTGGGACAATCATGATTTGGATTGCTGAAGATCTCCATAGAGCCCATTTGAATCTCGAGGCATTATTGGAAGATGGAAAAGGATGTGAACAACTACTTGACAGGAGTTGCAGTAGAGACATAGACAGCAATTAGGCCTTCAATACAAGCTGAAAAACTATTCCAAGGTAGGATCATGACTGAGTTAATTGGGAATTGTCTAAACACATTTTATAAGCAATAGAAGCTCAATAAGATAACACATCTGAAAACACAGCATTTTTGGGGATTTCATTTTATACTTTACGTCATTAAATCAAAGAAAAGTCTAACAGTCATCCTCTGGGCCTAAAAGGAGTAAAATAAACTTTGGGGATCTTGCCTTAGTGTTAACTATTGCCAAAATAAAGGGAAACAAGGACTGGCTAAAACAAACATCACCCAAGCCATGGCTACTAATCCTGAAAGAACTGTTTTTAAAAGCAAAGCACTTGAGTAAATCCTGGGGAACCTTGGCACATTTTGAGAGACAAGGGCCATTGCCCTGTTCCTACATAAAAGCAATGCATTATCATTAGCAATTAAGGGCCATTCACAGATCACACCTTGTTCCCTTTTCTGCTTCAGAGTAATAAGGCATATTTGGAGACAACCTATTCAGTCACAGTCCTTTTTATATTTTAGCTTTTAAAAGCTTCTAGATGGCTGCATTTAACCTCTTTGAAGGTAGAAAATCAGAGTAGCATAGATTAGGAAATTATGTCTCCAAGTGGCTATGTCATGCCAGGAAAATGCTAAATTGGTCTCCCCACCACTCCAGTTCAAGAAGGAATTAACTTTGGGGCTAGGTTACTTCTCCATCCCTGTTCATCATTCTGAGAGTTTAATCAAACCAAATTCTAACCAAAATTAAATATGGTTAGAAATGGAAGAACAATGACTTATCTAAGCTGTACATTTCATACAGAGTTGGAAGATTTGTCTCACCCAGATGCAAGGTTAAAAACAACAATATTAAACTCAAAGCATTGTGTAATAAAAGAAAGGAGAACAGTGTGACATTCAAGAGTTGATAGAATTCTCTGACCCTGAATGAAAATTGAAGTTCAAAATTATTATAAAACTATAACAGGTAGAACATTTTTCTGGTATCACATAAGAGATTAGTAACTTCCTATTAAATCAAGAGTCAGTTAGAAAGAAGATCAAAGCCATAAGGAACATTTATCTTAATTAAGACACTGATAGAGCAAAGGTATATATACTTATTTCTGTAACCTAACCTCTTGCTCACAAATAGAGACTCGCTGTTGATATTGATTGAAAACTTTTGTTAGGATTTTGATATAGGAATGGGAGATTCATTTTGAAGTAAGCAGTAGTCCCACTGCTCAGGTTCTGAGAAAATTTCATAATATGATCTGTACTAAACCATTTCTTACCTGGAATATCAGTTGGCAAAGAATATAACAAATCCACAAATTTGATTTTATTTAAAAAAATCACCTACTCTTGAAAAACTCTTGAGTCTAAAATTGCAGCACTGTACTATTTTAGGTTTATACATGAATGCTTCCATTATAATGTAATTACTGAAGAAGACACAGATTACCATAGAGCAGTGTTTTTCAGTGTTCCTTGGAAATTTTAAGATGCATACACTTCAACTCCCAGAATTCCGCAGCCAGCCTATTTGTCACCTGTGACCTTTAAACCAATGCTGTTAAGTTATAATGCTTCCATTGAAGAAAGATGGAGCAAGTACATAAACAACCTACTTGAAGATTGATTTGATCAGTAGACTCCTCAAAGGTTTTTCTATAGGGATCAAAATCAGCTTAATGGTGGGTGAAGCAGCATAGTACCAGTTGGTTGTAAAGGCATTAACATTGTATGAACATTCAGAAGATTCAGAGGTAACATGACAATGTCCTGTCATGGTGTTGGTTTTGATTTTGAGGCCAGGTTTTATTAATGTTTGCTAGTTCACTTGTTCATCCATGAACAAGTGAACCTTATTACAAATGGAACTAGCATCAGTGTCAGATGAAGATGGAATTCTATTTCATTATCTATATCCTCAGTCCCAATACCAGGTCACTTTGGGTAGGAACCACACTGCTACCAAATGAAAATAAAACTTTATCTCTACACTTCTGTAACATCCTGACAAAAAAATTGCCTACCTCCCTTATACCACAGAAATGTTGCTAGTGCTACCTGTTTTCCCCCCAAAATAGGACCATGTCTTATTTTCTTTTGGGTGCCCAAAATAAACACTAGTGCTTGTTTTTGGGGAGTGTCTCATTTCCCCCCATGAATGGAGGGTTGCTGTAGGAAGGGTAGGAGGCCACATGGCATACCAGTGCTGTGGCTGTGAGGCAGGGTGATGGAGCTGCCCCATGCATCCTCCACCAGCTTATCTCAGAGCCCTCACAGCCAAGTCATCCATGCCCCAATACCTGGCTCACCTCACAGCCATGGCACCAACACAATGCTTAGTCCCCTGCTCCATTGCGGATGTGAGGAAACAGAAGTGGGCCATCAGCCACGTGGGCTCCTGCTGCATATGGCTGCTGCTTCTGTCACCACAAGGCAGATGGATAGCCTGAGTCCCTGAGGTTAGCCAGTGTGGAGCGCATGGGAAAACTCCACAATCCCTCTACTTTGCCTTATGGCCATGGTACCGCAAACAACCAATGGAATGGGCAGGCGGCCAGCTGCATAGGTCCTTACGTAGTGCTTATTTGGTGGGGGTAGTAGGGCTTATATTAGCCACACACATAAAACATGCTAGGGTTTATTTTCAGGATAGGACTTATTTTCCTGAAAACAGGTTATTAAGCTGAAGCTTTTGGATCTTTCTTCCTATGTAGGTGTCAAAAGCTGCCTTTACTTGCACCACGCTTCTACCTGTCATAAGAGAAAAAAATAGAATTGAAAATCAAGTGATGTGCAACACAATCACCATTTTTGTTTTCTTCTTGGTCAGAGTGCCTGTTAAAATGTGCAGTTCCAAAAATCAAATCAAATATCTATATCACAATGATTGCCCAAGTTTATTTTGTTCCTTTTTATTTTAATTATTTAGTAGTTATTATACAAATTCAATTTAATTAAGAACTGGTATGTTTCCATGTTATCACTATCATAAATAGAATCTCCTTTATATCATTTGTGATATAAATAGGTAGTATTCTACAGACAGGCTTTTAAGACTAGCTTTAATGACACTAAAATGATGACATTTGTGCTGTGATATTACATTACAAATTCCACCCTTTATGCTTGTGTCATGATTATTACATGTAAATAATGGGTAGCATCACGTATCATACAGAGATTAAAACAGAAAGCACAGTCCACAACTTGTGTTGCCCAAGAGTGAGTCCAATCATAGGAAAACACAACTTCCTGATCCAACATAGGCCAACATAGTCATGACCATCTGAATATTCAGAGGATTTTTGGACTTCAAAACACAGAGAATATTCTGGAATAAAAAAAAACAATGGTATGATTTTATAGAAGGGTTGCAGACTGTGTCTCCTCTGCTAGATCTAGTTCACTCAGGAGAGACAATGGGAGAAGCTGATGGCACAACTAACCTGGCTCTGTACCATGAAGCACTTTATAATAACTGCCATAAATCACACATGGAAACCTTCTGAAAGTCAGTGCAACAATCTTATATATAATATAATGTACAGTATAATGAGACTGTTATTGCATTCTGGAATAGCCAATTACAATAATCTGAACATGAAAATATTAAGACACAAGTTACTATGAACAGGGCTTCCTGGTTCAGGAATGGATGAAATTGATGCACAAGATGAACCAGTCCAATGACTGCCTAGCCTACAATACCTGTCCCCAAAGGGTGCACACAAATAAATCAGAGCTCCACCCCTTTTAATACATACATACGTACGTATGTACATACATACATACATACGCATGCATGTATTTATATATATTCATACAATCCAACATTTCAATCTGTTCTACCCTGATAAATATATTTATATATGGATTTTTGTCCTTTTTAAAATGTTTTGCTGTTTCTTACAATAAATTAAAAGACAATAATTAATGAAAACTTAGCAATAAGTAGCAAAGTAAAAAGGTAATAAATGTTTCACAAAATCAAACACAAGTGTTGACATCAGAGCCAAGAAAAATAGTTGTGCCAAGAATGAAATCACTGTTCTGTCTGAACCAAAAAAAGTGATTTGCATTGTGTGTTTGGCCATAGTCCATTCCTCCAAGCAACCAAAAGAAAATTTAAAACTAAAATTAAAACTTCACTCCATTAATAATAAAAAAATATATGAAAACACTCAACTGTCCAGCATGCAGCCAATTTAACCCACCAGCTAAATTATACTTGGCTAAAGGTATACTTCTTTTCTGATAGCTCTTTTAAAAAAAACATCTTCGTTGTTTTCTTCTCTGCAGTTGTCACAGTTCCTGACCAGTTTTCAAGGCAATCTCTTTAATTTACTTTGAGACAAGGGCGTTTAAGATTAAAATTCCAAAGCTGTTCATGTGCTATGCCTTGTGTTTCTCACAAAAATATATCTACTTATGGTTTCTATTTAGGTAGAAAATGGAGAAATAAAATACGTAAATATGAATGTTTCTTTGGAGAAGGCAGCATCTACCTTAGAGAACACTGAATACATTGAAAACCCCTTTTGGACACTCTGACATAATAAGAGTTGTCTTGATGTAGTGAAACACAATACATAAGAGAATGCTTACAAAAACATTGGCATATAGCTATGGAATGCTTTATTTATGCACATCCTAGAGTAAGGTGACCAGACGTCCCGCTTTTGGCGGGACACCCCCGCCTTTTGATGCATATTCCCGCGTCCCGCCCGCTTTTTAAAAAGGCACGCTTTTTTTGGCGCGCGCAGCTCCCGCCCATCAGCTGCTGGGCTGGCTCATCGTTTCGTTCTATGCTACCTACAAATTTAAGCCAGCCCAGCCTGCCGCTCATTGATTTGATTGGCTGGACTCCAGCCAATCAGTGAGCTGGCCAACCAGCTCACTGATTGGCTGGACTCCTTAGCTGAGGGCGCATGCGTGAGTTTCCATTTTTATTTCGTCTTTCTTTCTTGTTGGGGTTGCAGCTACTGCGCTTACTCACTGGTGGTGAGTAAATAAATAAATAATGTATTATTTTTCTGATAATTTTATTGTCTTATTGTCTCGGTCACGGACGGAGCTTTGTGGCGGCGCCTGTGCTGTGCGCTTGCCTTCCTGGCTTCCCAGCGACCACGCCGCAAGTCTGCGAGGCGTGGTCGCGTCCCGCCGCCCTCCCCTGCGGCTCTCCTGCCGCAGAGTCCGTTTTTCAGCCTTGCTGCCCTTGCAGACAACTTTCACTCGCTTCCGCGGCTCTCTCGCCGCCCGGCAGAAGCCACGTGGAAGTTCTCTGGGCGAGGTGAAAAACAGCCGCCGCCCCGCCCGCCCTCCCCGGCTGGGCTGGCTTAAATTTGTAGGTAGCCTGGTAGCATAACGAAACGATAAGCCAGTCTGGGCAGGGGAGGCTCCCCCGCCCATCAGCTGCTAGCTAGCTCGCTGGGCTGGCTCATCGTTTCGTTCTATGCTACCTACAAATTTAAGCCAGCCCAGCCTCCCTCTCACTAATTTGATTGGCCTGGACTCCAGCCAATCAGTGAGCTGGCTGGGATGGAAAATTTTCAGCACGCCACGTGCTGAAAATTTTCCATCCCAACCAGCTCACTGATTGGCTGGACTCCTTAGCTGAGGGCGCATGGGCGAGTTTCCATTTTATTTTGTCTTTCTTGTTGGGGTTGCAGCTGCTGCGCTTACTCACTGGTGGTGAGTAAATAAATAATGTATTATTTTATTCTGATAATTTTATTGTAATTTTATTATAATTTAATTTTATTTAAGGAGAGAGGAGGAGGGGGGAAAGCAGTGGCGTTGCTGGTCGCCGCGTGCTCCCTTGCTCGGGGCGGAGAGAGGAGGAGGGGGGGGAAAACACCGGCGTTGCTGGTCGCCGCGTGCTCCCTTCCTTGCTTGGGGCGGAGAGAGGAGGAGGGGGGGAAACACCGGCGTTGCTGGTCGCCGCGTGCTCCCTTCCTTGCTCGGGGCGGAGAGAGGAGGAGGGGGGGAAAAACACCGGCGTTGCTGGTCGCCGCGTGCTCCCTTCCTTGCTCGGGGCGGAGAGAGGAGGAGGGGGGGAAAACACCGGCGTTGCTGGTCGCTGCGTGCTCCCTTCCTTGCTCGGGGCGGAGAGAGGAGGAGGGGGGGAAAAACACCGGCGTTGCTGGTCGCCGCGTGCTCCCTTCCTTGCTCGGGGCGGAGGGAGGAGGGGGGGGGAAACACCGGCATTGCTGGTCGCCGCGTGCTCCCTTCCTTGCTCGGGGCGGAGAGAGGAGGAGGGGGGGGGAAAACACCGGCGTTGCTGGTCGCCGCGCGCTCCCTTCCTTGCTCGGGGCGGAGAGAGGAGGAGGGGGGGGAAAACACCGGCGTTGCTGGTCGCCGCGCGCTCCCTTCCTTGCTCGGGGCGGAGAGAGGAGGAGGGGGGGAAAAAACACCGGCGTTGCTGGTCGCCGCGCGCTCCCTTCCTTGCTCGGGGCGGAGAGAGGAGGAGGGGGGGAAAAACACCGGCGTTGCTGGTCGCCGCGT
Organism: Thamnophis sirtalis; assembly: GCF_051295495.1. Classification (NCBI taxonomy): domain Eukaryota; kingdom Metazoa; phylum Chordata; class Lepidosauria; order Squamata; family Natricidae; genus Thamnophis; species Thamnophis sirtalis. The sequence continues at coordinate 33,233,727 of NW_028261388.1, read as the reverse complement.
GCTCCCTTCCTTGCTCGGGGCGGAGAGAGGAGGAGGGGGGGAAAAAACACCGGCGTTGCTGGTCGCCGCGCGCTCCCTTCCTTGCTCGGGGCGGAGAGAGGAGGAGGGGGGAAAAAACACCGGCGTTGCTGGTCGCCGCGCGCTCCCTTCCTTGCTCGGGGCGGAGAGAGGAGGAGGGGGAAAAAAAACACCGGCGTTGCTGGTCGCCGCGTGCTCCCTTCCTTGCTCGGGGCGGAGAACGGAGGAGGGGGGGAAAAACACCGGCGTTGCTGGTCGCTGCGTGCTCCCTTCCTTGCTCGGGGCAGAGAGAGGAGGAGGGGGGGGGAAACACCGGCGTTGCTGGTCGCCGCGTGCTCCCTTCCTTGCTCGGGGCGGAGAGAGGAGGAGGGGGGGGAAAACACCGGCGTTGCTGGTCGCCGCGTGCTCCCTTCCTTGCTCGGGGCGGAGAGAGGAGGAGGGGGGGAAAAACACCGGCGTTGCTGGTCGCCGCGTGCTCCCTTCCTTGCTCGGGGCGGAGAGAGGAGGAGGGGGGTGGAAAACACCGGCGTTGCTGGTCGCCGCGCGCTCCCTCGCTCGTGGCCAGGCTTTGGTCCCGCCTTTCCCGCTCTGCGTGGGAGAATGTGTGTGTGTGTGAGAGAGAGAGAGAGATTGTGTGTGTGTGTGTGTGTGTGTGTGTGGGAAAGCAAACGTGGGAAAGTCCTTTGCAGGCGGCTAGAACTGGCCGCCCGCAAAGGACTTCCCCAGACTGGGAGAGATATTTAAAAAAAACGGCGGTCCTTCTAGCTCGCTTTGTTGCTTGGTTTGCTGCAGCCCTGGGGAGCCATGGAGAGGGCGAGTCAGAGGCAGCCCAGCACCTGGCGTCCCCCCCCTCGGCGGCACCGAGATGGCTCTCCTGGACGCCTGACCTGCCGGTATCTCCCCCCTCCCATTTTCCGCCTTCCGGAAGCCCATCGCTTCGGGCGCTTCAGGCTCTTTCCTTTCCTCCCATCCCTTGCCCTGCTTTCTGCTCGAACGGAATATCTTCTGCTGCCTCCTCCTCCCCCAACAGCACTGCGGGATTTGCCGCCCAACGCTGCGGCTGAGGTGAAGCCGCCAAAGCTCCCGCCAGCATCCCTGCTTAGGTGAGGTGTTCCGAGCGGAGCGGGAGGCAGGCACCGCCGCCGCTGCCATGGGCGGGGGCGCCTGCGGGAGCTTTGGCGGCTTCACCTCGGCTGCAGCGCTGGGCAGCAAATGTGGTGGTCCTCTTGGAGGAGGAGGGGGAGGCGGCAGGAGTTATTCTGGTGGGGGGGAGGCTCGTCGGCATCTTCAGCGGCAGCCCTGCCCCTGTGAAAAAACCCGAAGATGGAGCAGATGATGTCGCCGCCACATGACTGGAGGAGGAATTCTGGGAGTTGAAGTCCACAGTCTTAAGCTGTCAGGTTTGAAGATCCCTGTGTTTTTTTTCCCTAAAGGGTTAGGGGTGCAAGGATCTTGTAACTTGACAGCTTTAAGACTTGCATGCTTCACTGCCAGAGTTTCTGAGCCAATATGACTGGAGGAAGAATTCTGGGAGTTGAAGTCCATAAGTCTTAAAGCTGTCAGGTTTGAAGATCCCTGTGTTTTTTTTTCTAAAGGGTTAGGGGTGCAAGGGTCTTGTAACTTGACAGCTTTAAGACTTGCATGCTTCACTGCCAGAGTTTCTGAGCCAATATGACTGGAGGAAGAATTCTGGGAGTTGAAGTCCACAGTCTTAAGCTGTCAGGTTTGAAGATCCCTGTGTTTTTTTTTCTAAAGGGTTAGGGGTGCAAGGGTCTTGTAACTTGACAGCTTTAAGACTTGCATGCTTCACTGCCAGAGTTTCTGAGCCAATATGACTGGAGGAAGAATTCTGGGAGTTGAAGTCCACAAGTCTTAAAGCTGTCAGGTTTGAAGACCCCAGAGGTTTTTTTTCTAAAGGGTTAGGGGTGCGAGGGTGTTGTAACAATAGCTTTAAGATTTGCGTGCTTCAAAAGCTAGACTTTCTGAGCCAACATTTTGGTTGCTAAGCAGGACCGTTGTTAAGTGATACTGATATTATATAACACTTTTAATTAAGCGGGTACCTTGAATAAACATAACTTTGAGTTTCAAATAATACTGATTTTGTTGTTGTCTTAGGTGACATCTGTTAAAAAAATTCAGGTGCTCAGGCATGAAAATGTACCGCTCAAACACTATACTTTTCCGCTCACACTGAAAAAAAATTAGAGGGAACATTGGAGAGAGAGTGTGGGTGTGTGTGTGTGAGAGAGTGTGGGTGTGTGAGAGTGTGAGAGGTCATAAAATGGGGCAAAACCAATGTGACCACTGTCTGTGATTCCTTTGTTCCATCCAACTATATACCAATTATCCCATATCCAATAAAATTCTGATTCTTCTTTTCCCTGTATTTCTTTTGTTAATATATCCATTTCGGCACAGTCCATAATTTTTCTTATTATTTCTTCTTCATTTAGGTTTAGTTTATTTTTCCACTTCTGGGCGAAAGCGATCCTTGCTACTGTAAGTATGCGTAATATTAGATATTGTATTTCTTTTTTGTATTTCATCGGTATAATTCCTAATAGAAAGAGTTCAGGTTTCCAATCTAACTTAACCTTTGTTATTTCTTCCAACCAATTTTTGATCCTTTTCCAGAATTTTTTTGCCTCTTCACAAGTCCACCATAAATGATAATATGTGCCATGATGTATTGAATCACATTTCCAGAAATTTAGCGAGGTATTTGTTGAAATTTTGGCCAACCTTGACGGTGCCAGATGCCATCTATAATAAAGCATTTTGTACTGGTTTTCCTTGTATGGGATTGATAGTGTCATTCTTAAATTTATTCCCCAAAATTTTTCCCATTTGTCTAGTTCAATGTTATAGCCAAAGTTCTGTGCCCATTTTATCATTGGTTCTTTTACAGTTTCCAATTTCCTCTTCCATTTGATACTTCAAGAGGAATTTGTATATTTTCCCTATCATCTTTCTGTCCAGACTTTGAATAATTTTATCCAATTCGTGTGGTTCTGTTTCAATACCATATATTTTAGTGTCTTTATTGTATTTAGTTTTAATTTGGAGGTAGGTTAGCCAATCACCTTTCATATTCTGATCTGCCAATTCTTCAATTGTTTTTAAATTTCCCTGTCTATCAATTAGATCTCTGTATCTTAGAATTTTGTTCCAATCTGTAAAATTTGGGTGTGTCGTTCTTTCTGTTGGTGATAGCCAATTTGGGGTTTTCACATAGTGTTTTTTTTATTTTGAGCCATTGTTGCACTAAAGTTCCAATTAAATGATTTTGAAAGTATTTGTGCGTTTTATGTTTGTCATTCCATAAGAAATTATGCCAGCCTGCCTGCAGGTCATGACCTTCTAAGATCAGAATTCTTTTATTCTTTAACTCAATCCAATCCTTCATCATTGTCATTGTTACTGCAGTTGCGTATATACTAGGCTCCCTGTGTGCTTCCATCCATCGCTACGAAGATCTGCTGACTCTGCCTGCCTGCTGGTAAGTGAGCCGGGTTTTTTCTTTTATTTTTTTAATGTATTTTAAAATAATATGTTATTTATTGTGCATATGATTTTTTAAAATAGTGGTATTCTGTGTTGATTCTTTTTTTAAATTGTCTTAGACTATTTAAAAAAAGATTCTATCCAAAATAAATTGAAACAAGCCATTTTTAAAATTTCTATGCACAATACTTTGAAATGGACTCAGGAGTCATGATTGACACTGAGTGAATTTGCACTTTAATAATCAGGAAGATACAATGGCATTGAAAAAAGTGACTGATGACCATTTTTCACACTTAGCGACCATTTTCACACTTAGCGACCGTTGTGGAACCTCATGGTTTAAAATGATTTTACTTCAATTTATTCTGTGTGGAATAGTTTGAAATGGTGACAGTATAAATTATTGCTGGTGTAATACTTAACAATGGTTTTTAAGGATTTCTTTTATTTATAGAATACCTTTTTATTATTTTGGGGGGATTTTTATTTTTAAATTGTTTATAAAATATATTTACTACAAGAAATGTTCCTTTTTGCAAATGTGATCTTTGCAAATCTTTGTGATGCAATATGTTCAGACCAGGTTTATGTGTCTCAAAGTGGCTGCTATTCTATGGGCAGGGCAGGTTGGTGCAAGGCAGCTTTGCCAGATTTGGTGTGTTTCACCCTCATTGAATTTTATATAGTATAAAATCATATAATTTTAATTTTTTTTAGATTATTAACATGAGTAAGAAAAGAGGATGCAAATTCAACGATGATCTAAGAAATGAATTTCCTTTTCTTAAAAAAACAAAAAGCGACCACATAGTAAGATGTGAGAAATGCAATGGCGAATTTTCTATTGCGCACGGTGGGAGGCATGATATTACAAAGCATTTGGAGACGCAGAAACATAAGAGATATGTAGATGCTGTTGCATCTTCCTCCAGAATGCAAGACTATTTTCATAAACCAACATATGCAGACGAAGACAAGAAATTAGCATTGGCAGAAGGACTTATGTCTTTTCATACTATTAATCACAATCATTCCTTCCGATCTATGGACTGTACATCACAAGTGGTCAAAAAGTTATTCAACAAAAAATTTACCTGTGCTAGAACTAAATCCGAGGCAATTGTGCGTAATGTGCTTTCCCCATATGCATTTACAGAATTAAGCAAAAATCTAGAGAAAATTAATTTTGTATCCATATACTCTGATGCATCAAATCATAAGGATATCAAATTATTTCCAACCCTTATTCGATTTTTTGATTCGGAAACTGGAATAAAAATTAGAATGTTAGATTTTGTTTCTTTGCCTGGCGAAACTTCGGAAATAATTTTCAGTTCCATTATTAATATTTTGGAACAAAACAATTTAAAACACAAAATAATCGCATATTGTGGAGACAATACAAATGCAAATTTTGGAGGAAAAGTGAGAAGGGGTACCAATAATATTTTTTATAAATTAAACCAAAACCTTAATCAAAATATTATTGGTGTTGGTTGTGCAGCGCACATAATACATAATGCTATTCAAACAGCTGCTGACTTGTTGCCCATAGATGTGGAAAATATTATTGTTAAAATTTATTGTTATTTTCATATATACACTGTGCGCGTTGAAAGTCTTAAAGAATTTTGTCAAGATGCGGAAGTCGAATATCACAAAATGCTTGGATATAGTAAAACACGCTGGTTAGCTCTTTTGCCAGCTGTCGAAAGAATTTTGAAACTATACGATCCTTTGAAGTCCTACTTTCTATCACAGGATAGATGTCCTAGAATTTTAAAAGAGCTTTTTGAAAAAGAATATTCAAAAATTTGGCTAGAGTTTGTACACAATCAAGCAGCTCTTTTTCAAAATAGTATAAAAATTATTGAAGGTGACAAAATTTCGGCAATTGAAGTAGCAAATGAACTTAATAATTTAAAATTTCAGTGTCAACAGCGGTTAGATGCAATTTTTATTCCCATTACTATCCGTAATACTATAAGGCAGCTAGAAGAAGAAGGTGCAATAAATCGTGCAGATACCATGAATCATTTTAAAAACTTCTATAAAAACTGCGGAGATTATTTAGAAGAGTGGACGGTACATTTTAACAATATCGAACATTTTAATTGGGTTGAATTAAAAAAAGAACTTGATTGGCATGATGTGCAAAAATCATTCGAGCATATTCATCAAAATTTCCCAAATAGTGATATTTCCGAAACTAATCTTTTTACTGAGGTATCACATTTAAAACTATATATGAATAAGGAAAAAGTTGAATCTTGGGCATCAGCAAAAATGACAATAGAGAATAAATGGATAGAAATGTTTAATCATTTTCAAAGAAACCATATTTCATATAATAATGTATTAAAAATTGTGGAATACGCGCTGTCCTTACCAGGAACTAATGCTGCGATTGAACGTGTTTTTTCTACGGTAAATCAAGTGTGGACATCAGAAAAATCACAATTAAGTGTTGAGACTTTGAAAGCCATTTTATGTGTAAAATATAATTTAACGAATTCGTGTGAAAAATTTCATGACCTTTTAAACAGTGACAGCAATCTACTAAAAAAAATTCACTCAAGTGAGAAATATGCCAAAGAGTAAAATTATTCTGTACATAATTTTGTCAATATATTTAATAAATATAAATGTAAATAAATGTATTATATTTGTACTGTACATAATTTTTGTCAATATATTTAATAAATATAAATGTAAATAAATGTATTATATTGTAGTTATGTTGAAATAAAAAAATATTACAATACTATTTTTGTGATGTATGAAAATTTTTGTTGCTCCGTATAAAATTTTTAATCAAGCCCCCCCCCAACCCGGCAGAAGCCCCGGGACCGAGTGGAAGTTCTCTGCGCGAGGTGAAACGGCCGGCAGCTGCCTCTCCCATGAAGCTGAAAGAATGGAAGGAGGAAGGAAGAGAAAAAAGGAGGAAAGGAGTGAGTGAGGAAAGAAAAGGATGGAAGGAGGGAAGAAGGAAGGAAGAGAGGGAAAGAACAGAAGACAGATAAGGTGAAGGTAGATAAGCAAGAGGAATGAAGGAAGAAGTGAGGAGTCTCGAGGAGGGGGAAAACATTTAGTGACCAAAGTTACAATGGCATTGAAAAAAGTGACTGATGACTATTTTTCACACTTAGCGACCGTTGTGACCATTTTTCACACTTAGCGACCGTTGCGACCATTTTTCACACTTAGCGACCGTTGCGACCATTTTTCACACTTAGCGACCGTTGCAGCATCCTCATGGTCACGTGATCAAAATTTTGTTTGGCAACAGATTCGTATTTATGCTGGTTTCAGTGTCCTGGGGTGACCTTTTGCCAAAAAAAATTTTTTAACAACCCCCCCCCCCCCGGTGAAGGGTGTCCCTCTTTTCCAATCTGAAAATCTGGTCACCTTATCCTAGAGGCATCTTTGGAAATCCATTATATATATCTATATGGCTTTCCATTCACTTTTTAAAGAATCTGAAAGAACTTAGAATAAAATCAAAACATATTGGACAAAAAGTTTAGTGAATTGTAAGAAACATCTTTGGTGAATACATTATACCTTCTAATATGAATACTGAGGATCACATAATATAGCACTTACTTTTTCATTTTAAAAGTTTCCAGGTTCAGTCCAGGAATTATCAGGGGAAAGTCTGACATAATCCTGAATGAGAGGATATAAATAATGTTATATATAATCCTAAAAAGCTATAAGTAACAAGAAAACTAAATAAAAATATCCATCCAGATGAGGAGACAGATCCTGGCTGAATGTTTTATTATGACTGACTGATCCCCTAAAGGTAAGCAGGATGAATCTGATTAGTGCTTGGATGGAAAACCACTAATACCAGGCTCACTAAACTGGAATTTTAAAAACTTTCTATTAAGGAGCAGTGGCAAACCACTTTTTTTGAAAAAAACATTTGGGTATCTATGATATTACTAGGAGTTAAGGGCCATTCAAACAATACAGGTAATCCTTGACTTATGAGCACAATTAAGCAAAACAAGTGTTAAGTGAATTTTGCCCCATTTTATAACCTTTCTTGCCATAGTTATTAAGAGAATCACTGTATTTGTTAAGTTAATAACATAGTTGTTAAGTGAATCTGGTTTTCCTATTGACTTTGCTTTGTCAGAAGTTGTAAAAATTTATCACATAACTCCAGGCTATTGCAACCATCATAAACATATGCCAGTTGTAAAGGGTCTTAATTTTGCACATGTGACCATGGGAATGTTGGTCATAAGTGTGAAAAACAGTCATAGTCCACTTTTTTCCGTGCTGTTGTAACTCTTCGACTATCACTAAATAAATGATTGTAAGTCGAGGACTACTTGTATTTTTTCTTTGGAAGAATTGTGGTGGTATAGTTTAGAAAATAAAATCAATCTTATATTGCTTGTTGTAGGAATAAATAAGTACCACAAAATCTTTTACATTGTAGAATACTGTTTATTCATAAGGTAGTATTGGCCATTCGTTATACCTTTAGACTATTCATCTGTACTGTGTGCTAAATATTATATGTTAAGAATTTGACAGCAGATAATTGCATCCACATTTTTAAAAAATCCAGCATTTTGATTCTGTTCAGATGAACCCAGTCAAATGAACATTTTAAAAAATTTAAGCAACCTTGCTGTGTTTTATAAGTGGTCAACTTCCCAGATATTACTTGGTGAAACTACTTTCCCCCTTCATACTGAGATAAAAGGGAAGGAAGATGTGCTATTCTCTACAGGAGGAACCATAACCTGCTGTTATATTTAGTTTATATACAGTTTTACTTAACTGTGGGTCAGCCTCTACTATTGTTTCCTGCTTTAACATCTAAAAACAAGACCACTAATAGATCTTGTATTATTCTAATAACTGAGAGTAGAGAATCTCATTTGTGAGATGAAAATATGGACATTAAAAATATAAAAGATTTAGAGATCCACTTAAACCCATATAGCTTATTCTGAAGGAAAGCATGAATCTTATTTCATAAATAAATAAATAAATAAATAAATAAATAAATAAATAAATAAATAAACAAACAAACAAACAATAAATAAATAAGTAAGTAAATAAGTAAATAAATAATAAGTAAATAAATAAATAGTCACTTTAAAAATAGAAGCAGTAAATTGGTAATCCTTCAGAAGCTGTTTAACCGTATCTGGTTAGAGTGCAACACTGCAGGATACTTCAGCTGACTGCTAGTTGCAGTTCAAATCTCACCGGCTCAAGGTTAACTCGGCCTTCCATCCTTCTGAGGTGGGTAAAATGAGGATCCATATTGTTAGGGGCAATATGCTGACTCTGTAAACTGCTTAGAGAGAGATGTAAAAGCATTATGAAGTGGTATGTAAGTCTAAGTGCTATTGCTATATCTATCTAACTAGTAATCATATTAATTGTAATTACAAAATATTTGTGGTTTACTACAACCTTTTTCCAGAGGTGAAAAGAGATGCTGAAAAGAAATCCAACATTGATGAAGAATTCTAGGGTTTCCCTTGACCCTTCTTCATTTCTGGAGACAATTTGGAATGAGTAGTTTCATTTGCATATGTATCATTATTTGCAAAAGTTGCAGTACATTGCATCCTTCCCTTTCTTTTTCTTTCCCTTACCCCTTCCCTTTTCTTTTATGAGATTATTTAACCCCACCCCATGACTTTTATGCTAATAGTATTATTATTTACCATTCTCAAAAATTTGAAGGAGGACATCAATGGTTTTAACACCATTTTAAACAGCTTCAGTAATGTTAATATACGTAAGAAATCATTTCATGCTTTTTAAACACTGAAGATGAGACATAAGTCTGGTTATAGGACAGGGACATAAGAAGAGAGGGGGAGGGATAGGTTGAAGGAGAATGTAACCACTGAAAATGATCATATCCTGATCAATTCTGAATATGAAATTTAATACTAAAGTGATTGAATGCTTACTAGAAATGAAGAAGTAAAATTGAATTGCAAGATGTCAAATATGAAGATATAATAGAATGATCACTCAGAATGGGCAGTGATGTATGGAACACATGTTTCCAACTACTGACCTTTATGTTCTGTTACCAATCAGTATGGAGGCAACTTCTGCTCTTTCAAAGCCAAAGGGCTTTGAAAGAAAGGGTGAGGGCAAAATTGTTTCACATTGTTTTTCTCCAGTTCATTTGATTGCATAATGAGGCCAACTACATTAATTCAGAGGCCTACTGTCAACAGCATTACAGCAACAATTCTTTTCTGTACAGTTGTAACTATGGATAACAGAACAGGAACCAGTAAAAAGCCTCTGCTTTGCTGCTGCTTTTCGGCTGCCATTGAAACAGGGAGGGAGGGCATAGTATTTGGGGAGGGAATCATTCTGTACTGGAGGACTGTTTATTGGCAGTTACTCTCACCATCTCTTTGTGCATGTGGAAGGGGGGGAGTTTCCCACCGAGGCCAACTGTCCAGCATTCCAACCTGGTGATGATTTTTGAAGATGTCTCCCACCTGACAGTTGGGTGAATTATGATTGGACTATGGACTGGGGTACCAAGGGGAGGGGAATGAATCATGTATTGATAACTATTGCTTTCGCACCTTTTTACTCAGATTCAGCTTTGCTTTGCTTCTCATCATTTATAATCAGTAAAAGTACACTTAATTCTGAAACATGGAGTTGAGTTGTTTCTTTCTTGGTTATTAAATGAAGGGGCAGTGACAGTTGAGTAGACAAGAAGAAATTCAGGAAAAAGATGACGATTGAAATGATTTTAAAATTCTACTACCACTAACTCATAGAAGAAGAAATAAGTCAGAGAAACAGAAGAATGCACAGCAATACCAACATTTCCAGCTAGGCTCTACTATTGCTAAGATATTACATGTCATTTCTGGGCTTTATTTCTGGTATACAGCTTATCTAGCCATAAAAGCTCTCATATTCTTAACTAAAACTAAGGAAGAATTGTGGTTATCAAATTGATTATCCAGCACATGCTTTTAGCTTTGATTTTCCTTAATATGAAGTTTTGCCAACAAATTATAAATTCCTGATGTACGTGCTAGCAACATTAGTCTCAAAAGTTTTTTTTAAAAGATTGTAAAGAACTAAAGCCTTTAGGAAAAACATTTCATTTGAAACACTTCATGTCCCAAATCTGAAACTACAATTCAGTTTAAAACATGAAATTTGTCACATCTACAGAACATTCCAAGGTGATTTGTTAATTGGTTTGCATGATAGCTGAAAACAAAGTGGGACAATCTTTGATTTTTTTTCCTTTTTAACTGAGCAGATATTGATTGATTAAAAAGTGCAAGTGTCATAATTCTAAGCAACCGTTAACGTAAGGCTCTAACCTACCAGTTTAAAATGAAAATGCTTCAGGATTATACAATGATTTTTTTTTTCATTAGACTATTAATCTAAACCTAAAGAAACATGACAGATTTCCTATTTTTTAATTCTGCAGAAAATGACAGGTTTTCTTAATTAGGGACCAACTAAATTCTATAACCATAATGATTTTTTTTTTGCTTCTAGCTTCCAGAGACCATGCATCCTTTCTCACACAAACCACACATAGGTTATAAATGATATGCTAGCTGATAAAAATATAAATATTACATTATTTATCAAAAATTAATAGCTTTTTCCCAAATTATAATTCATGATCCTACAATGTGCATTTGAAATGGATTGAATATGTGGAGAATGTATATATCATACATGTATGATGCTTTATTTTAAAATGTAATGTAATCTAATCTATTTCCTCTTAGTTGTAACCAAATGTATAAACCAAAAATCTGTATAAAGACTTTTGATCCATTGAGAGATTAACCCCATGGGGAGTGGGAATTTCCAGTCATTTTGTTTTAAAAACTTTCGTTTTTGCTAGTGAAAGACCCTGCCAAAATGACATATGCATTGAGTAGCCAACTGGTTGTCTAGCAGGTATCACACTCCATATGAGAATAGTCTACTCATTCATAATGAAAATAAGAAAAGGAGTTGAGTAGAAAACCACGGGGAACCTACTCAATGCAAAACTGCAAATAAAGCTTTGTTTCTATGGAAAATGATTTTTAAATAGAACATGTCTACACTATATAACAAATTGTACATAAAGTGTAAATGTGTTCCCAGAAATATACAACAGCTTTTGCTTAGTTTTTTTTTCCAAATCAAAACACCATCTTGCACAGCCATCTGAGTATGTTTTTAATCCTACTCTATATTTACACACACATTTAACTATATAATATCATCATCAAAGATCAATATCTGGCAGAAATATGGGTTACTGTTTATACAGACTTTTTAAAAAGATTAGAATAGGAGTAAGGAGACAAATTAATCACCAACAACATATTTCCCAAAAAGATTAAACTGAAGGACTAGTTCAAAGACTGGTAACTTAACTTCTGCAGCTACCTTCAAAAGGTAGGCTTAACATAAAGGAGAAGATTTACTGAAGATGGTCTATACTCTAGTTTATATAGTGTGCTTCTTCTGTTTGAAAGGCTGCCAGACAAACTACTGTTTGAAGACATTCCTTACTTAAAAGGTTATGTGGTCCAACTTCAGTTTAAAAATAAATGTTTTCTTGCTAGGTTATGATGGCACACTAAAAATATCCATCTCAAAAGGCTTCAAAGGCAAGGCCTTTCTTTGTATAGATATTGGATATATGAGAATTTGAACAGCTTAAAAATAATCATTTCCCCTCTTTTTATTCCTTGTTTATTTTAATTACCTAAGTATGAAATCTTTTAAATGAGAAGTTAATGTTTCTGCTATTATAGCCTCAATAAGGAACAATTCTAGTCCTCCTGTGGAGTTGCTTTTCTGGTCTAGTCTACCTAGTGAGTCTGATATCAATCTTGCAAGCCTCATTGTGCTTTATCTCCCCCCTTTCTTATATCCCAATGGATTAGGGACTGATTAAGATGCTTCTGAATATTTGCTTCTCAGGACTTAAAAAAAGCTTCAGTTCTATTTGGTTATATAATAGTTCTTCCATACTGTATTTCTGTGCCTTCCGTATTCTCCACAGTATTATTAATATGTACAATTAATCAAGCTGGGCCTAAAGAGAAAGTCTCAAATAACATTAGTTCATGGGAAGTGTGGGAACCATGAGCTGGTGATGGTACCTGAATCTTACTTCAGCTCTAGCTTACTAGAGAGACCTTATTGTGTATCACTTGAGTGAAAATTATGGGAGTGTTCATGTGGTAGAGGGGTGTCAAACTTAAGGCCCATAGTACAGGTCCAGTTAGCTCATAGGTGTTTAGATCTGGCCCATGGGGCCGCTCTGGAAACAACAAAGGATCAGTCTGTGTTGCCTCTGCCAACAAAAACAAAGCTAGTAGAGGGATGTAGGAGGCCATTGCAGCTGAAAACAGAGTTCATGAGGGCCGTGTATGGCCCCATGAGCTCCATTTTTGCTGGCAGAGGGTTTAGGAGGCTGTGACAGCCAAAAATGCAGCTCAGGAACCCGTTTTCACTCGGGCCACCAGAGGTAACCCTGACATGAATGATGTCAAGCTGGCCATACACACCCTGGCCCCCGGAGGTCAAACACAACCCTGATGCAGCCCTCAATGACATCAAGTTTGACACCCCTGATGTAGTATGTATCTCTTAATTGACTTGTTCCTTTATAAATTACACAGACCAGGCAGCTAGGATACAAAATCACAAATGCTGAATCTTTTTATTGTCCTTTCATCTATTCAGTTAGGCTAGTCAGTTTCAAGGCTTTCAGGCCACAGGTGAGCAGGTCAATTATTCCATTTTTCAATCACAAGGGGGCATATATAGGGAGCATTGAAGTGTACACTAAAGGAATCCAGAAATGATATACTGGCAATCTAGTGATGCTAGTTGGTGTTAGTTGGGGGGGAGAGATCGACCCCTAGGCCCCTAACATATGGGGTGCCGCAGGGTTCGGTCTTATCCCCCCTGCTATTCAACATCTACATGAAACCGCTGGGCGAGATCATTCGGAGGCACGGGATAAGATACCATCAATACGCCGACGATACACAGCTGTATCTGTCCGCCCCGTGCCAACTCAATGAAGCGGTGGACGTGATGAACCGGGGTCTTGAAGCCATTAGGGACTGGATGAGGGCTAACAAACTTGTACTCAACCCGGAGAAGACCGAGTGGCTGTTGTGTTTCCCTCCCAATAATTCGACCACTGTTCCAACACTCAGGCTGGGGGGTCAAATTTTACACCCCTCAGAGAGGGTTCGCAACTTGGGAGTTCTCCTGGATTCACAGCTGACATTCGACCACCATTTGACGGCTGTGACCAGGGGGGCATTTGCCCAGGTTCGCCTGGTACGCCAGTTGCGACCCTACCTGAACCGGGAGGCTCTCACAACAGTCACTCGGGCCCTTGTGACCTCTAGGCTGGAATACTGCAATGTGCTCTACATGGGGCTGCCCTTGAAGAGCATCTGGCGGCTTCAGCTAGTCCAGAATGCGGCCGCGCGAGTGATTGTGGGTGCGCCTCGGTTCACCCACATAACACCTATCCTCCGCGAGCTGCGCTGGCTACCTGTTAATCTCCGGGTGCGCTTCAAGGTGCTACTTACCACTCACAAAGCCCTTCATGGTAATGGATCTGCGTACTTGAGAGACCGCCTCCTGCCAATTACCTCCTTGCGACCGATTAGATCGCATAGATTGGGCCTCCTCCGAATTCCATCTGCCAGTCAGTGTCGACTGGCAACTACACGGAGGAGAGCCTTTTCAGTTGCAGCTCCGACCCTTTGGAACGATCTCCCCATGGAGATTCGTACCCTCACCACCGTCCAGGCCTTCCGCACAGCCCTTAAGACCTGGCTAGCTCGTCAGGCCTGGGGATAAGATCACAACCTGCCCCCTTCCGAATATTGAATGAATGTTGTGTACTATTTTATTCTTATGTATTCTTTTATGTTTATTGTTTTGTATTTCCCCCTCCCTTATTTTATGTAAGCCGCCCTGACTCCCCTCAGGGAAAAGGGCGGCCTATAAGTATTAATAAAATACTAAATACTAAAATACTAGTGGGTTTTGCTCACTTTCTGTGGAACACCCATTTAAGTCTGGCTCATGATCTTGCCATCTTATCCTATTTAGTCAAAAAGGAAGATTAGAAACCTGGCTTCTGCAGATATTTTAAACTTTTTTTAAAAGTGAGTTAATTAGGTGATATAGAAACCTTGAAATTGATCTTTCATGGGATCCTGATGTAGGAGAGGATGGAAGCATAACAAAGCAAGCCAACATAATATATTCATTGGGAAGTATCACCCTTCCAGGTAGACAAGACTAGGAAGCCACTTTATGAATACTAATACTACTTTTATTATAAAATTATATCAACAATCTTGCAAAGCTGAATGTGCTTTCTTCCTCCCATTATCTTCAAGGGAACTAAAGAAAGTCAAACCTAAGATGTTTTCTCAAATTCAATTTCTACATCCTACTCAAATGTTTTTGCTTTGACTTTGTCTTAGTTGTGGTTTTTCCAGCCCAATGTAAGTAGTCCAATACAAATTGGTTGAAGGGATGTGGTGGCTCAGTGGCTAAGATGCTGAGCATGTCGATCAGAAAGGTCAGCAGTTTGACAGTGTGAACCTCTAATGCCACGTAATGGAGTTAGCTCCCGTTACATGTCCCAGTTTCTGCCAGCCTAGCATTTTGAAAGCATGTAAAAATGTAAGTAGAAAAATAGGGACCACCTTGGTGGGAAGGTAACAGTGTTTCGTGTGCCTTTGGCGTTTAGTCATGCTGTCCACATGACTACAGAGATGTCTTCGGATAATCCTGGCTCTTCGGCTTTTAAACAGAGATGAGCATCGCCCCCTAGAGTTGGAAATGACTAGCACATACGAGCGAGGGGAACCTTTACCTTTACAAATTGGTTAGTTCTAATTATCCTGATCCCCCTTCTCCTGCAGCATAGGAAGAGGCAAAAACTCTCCTTACTGAAACATACTTAAATACATTTATCTACAACTCCATGATCATGTCATCTCATCCAGTCTAATCCACTAGCAATGGGAACATGACAGTAGTGGGTTCCGACCGATTCGGATTGGTTCAGCCGAAGCGGTAGTGGTTTTGCAGCCTGGATCATTGGAACTGGCAGTGACCCAGGCCTGCCATGCCTCTGAACCAGTTCTCCGGGCAGCACCATAGATCCCGCCATCTTGTTTTTCACTGTTTTTCACTGTGCACTGTGCACATGCACAGAACAACAACTGTCCAAGGGGCAGTAAACAGACCCATTGGACAGAAGCAGGTGTTTCAGGAAGGAGGGCAGAGAGGGAGGGGAGGGGAAAATCCATCAATTATAAAAAAGGTAACAACTTTCAATTAAGTGCTTGGAAATCCTTAAATTAGCTGCAATAATGGTCAAGTTTTGTTTTGAGAGCAAAACAAACTCTTGAAGAGTTTTGTTTTTTATACATGGATCCTGTTTTGATATTGCTAAACTTTATTTCAGTATGGAAATCTTTTCAGCTGGATCTCAGTCAGTGGTTTGGAACTGATAATGGAAAATACTTTCCTATGTTAATTAGAATACTTAAAGACTGTGCTTCAAAAGTGACTGAATTTCAAATAGTCTCAAACTACACAGATGAATTATTCACATGAAAGTAATTTAGGATTATGGTCATAATCTGCACACTATTATTAATGAGTATTTTTCTTGTGTCAGTGGTAAATTAATTACACAGACTAATATTCCCTGCTGCCTTCTAATGAGCTTTTAAACAATGAACAATAATCTCTACTTTTTTCTACTAATATTTTTTTCTAAATTTCTTTGCAATAGAAAATCTCTTTAATAAAGCCAACAAAACTCAACAGACCAAGTAATCAAAAGTCCAGTTTTTGAGCCTTTTGCTATTAGTAAGAAGAGGCAATCTTCCAAACAATTCAATTTACCATCATTCCATAAAACTCAGCAGCAAGGAAATATGAAGTTGCTTTCCAAATACATTTCTTCTTGCACCAATGATTGTATAAAAGAAAATTTCACTCCTTCAGAGCTATAGATGTTTGCTTAAGAACACAGTGCATGCTATATACTATGGATGTACTAAAGGACTTTCAAGGACTATTGCATATTCTATCTATCTATCTATCTATCTATCTATCTATCTATCTATCTATCTATCTATCTATCTATCTATCTATCTATCATCTATCTATCTATCTATCTATCATCTATCTATCTATCTATCTATCTATCTATTTATCAGAGAGAGAGAGAGAAAGAGAGAGAGAGAAGTATCATCGTAGTTTGATCACTTGTACAGAAAATCAATTGATTATCTATGATGCATGGGAATTTTCACTTCATCTGAGCTATGTAAACATTTATTTAGTGCAACTTCTAGTTTGTTTCAATCATATTTAGCTATAAGTACTTTAAGATAATAAAATATAAATCTGAATGTTTCTATATTGTACCATAGTTTTTCATGAACAATAAATAATCTTAATGTATACTAAACTAACATTATAACACTGGATCTTCTCTACCACAGTAATTTTTCAGTAGCAATCTGATCTTCTAAAGCCTTCCAAATAATAAGTTTTGGAACTATGAAAGAGGCCAGTACTGTCCCCAGTTTATGCTATTCTATAGCAAAGATTACCACAAAGAATACTTGTATTTACATCTCTCTCCAGTGAGCATACTGATGATTGAGAGGGACATCTTCAGCAGGTACTTATAGTACTATTCTTATGATTAGATGAGAAATGCAATACTGTATAGGGCTGTGTTGGAAACGAAAATAGAGCCTGTTATAATAAATAAGGCCTAAGTGGAAAAAGCAGGCCCTAAAAAGCTACATGAACCAAAGTTTTAGTGCATCAGAACTATTTGAAATCCTGCTGAGCTGTTGCTGTGAAATGTGATTTTGCGAAGTACCTAGTTTTGAAATATATCTGGACATAGAAGGACAAAACCACGAGAAATAAGGAACTGAAAGTAGCCGATGGATAGAGGTTTGAGATGCACACAGGTATATGTGGAGACTGTCAGTAAGAAAGAAAAAGAAAGTAAGTTGTGAAATGTGTGCAAAAAAGTATAAAAAGAATGTCTTGGGATGAGTTCAGAGCCACTGGCCATAGCTACTCCTTGCTGGACTCAGGTATGTCAATGGACCTCATTGCAATGAGTTATTGATATAAGTTGTGTTATGATGGCTTTTCATGTTCCAAATTGTGCATGAAATAAACATAATAAGAAATATTGTTTGTGTTGCTGTCTCCTGTTTCTTTACTGGGATATTTTTACAACAGCTGTATACTGAGTAGCACATAATTGTCTCAACACAGAATAGCATGTGCTTAAAAAATACCATCTCATGTCCAAACAATTGTTTAAAAACATAGCGAAATGAAGAAAAATGGCTACTTCTTTTAACAAGAATTTTAAAAAGAAGACAACACAGAAAACCAAAGAATAAATTTGTCCAGTGCAGCATGTGAACCGCTTTTAATATTCCACTCATTAAAACAAACTGGAAAAGTGAGGAAATACTCGGATATAGCCTTATTTTAGAAATGTGCAACCTGAGGTGTGAGACTCGCATTTGGCAGCCAGGCAGCTTGGGCTCAGCCCTCAAACCTTCTTATCTTTTAACATTGGCTATCTTTTCATTTGTTGAATTTGTGAACTTACATGCTGCATCAATTACAAAGTGACTCCAGGCAGCTTATACAATAGGATTAAAATCGTCAGCTGAATAACAGCTAAAGAAAACAAGACCCCAGGAGTACACGACACACATATTTTAATGTAAAAGAAGGGGAAAATTATTAAATACATGACTGGAGACTAATCATATTTATATTCCACTTCAGTCAAATAGAAATGAACATGAAAGCAAGTGTTGGAAATGGAATGAGAAGTGAGACTTGTCCATTTTGGTGATTATGGTTCCTAAAAGAATCATTCAGAGGGAAATAAAATCTTTGGCTCAGAATAAATTTGCACCTCTGTTTCCTTGGCCTTAATGAGAAATTGTCCTTGACAGCTGCACAGCTGTATAGTTATCAACTAAGTAGATAAATAGAGAATGAAATCAATTCTACTAGTTCATTTAGTATTTACATTCCTGGGGAATAATTTTCTCAGTCTGTATCTTGATACATGGTAGTGTGATTCTTGCTTCTTATTGGAGGATAGGTTTTAGTTATCAGAAAGAAACTCTATTTGTGGATAGAAAAAGTTTGTCAGATATCTTCCTTTTTCTCTACAGGTCTATCACCAATGTTTCTTTCAAACTATCAGTGCAACTGGAGCTCTTAAGAGCTTTTTGCATCATGCAGTTATTTAGGCAACATACTGCCTCCTTCAGTTGCCTTTTCAATGGTCCGTTAAATACAGTACTGGACGAATATCATCCTGTTGAAGCTAATTCAGAATGCTTTTTAAAAGTTTGTGTACATGGTGTGCATTTCAATCATTATCAGGGGATGTTCTTAATTAGTGATCCAAAGCACATTTAACAGATTGGGGGTTGGGGATATCCATGTTTTTTCCTTTCTTTTTTTATGGTAATTAAAATATGTAAAATTGGCCTCTCAGGCAAAGCTTCAACATGATTTTGGTATTGAAAAAAAATATTTAAAATGTTAAAGGACCAAATTGATTTTTAAACCTTTTCATGCTTCCATTATTCTTTTTCATCTTGCCATATGAAAGCATCCTAAAAATAGCCTGTCTCTTGAACAATTATTACAAAATTAATAAAATCTTCTAGAGAGAGTTTATCTTGGAAAGCAGTTTCTTTCAATTAAGGAGAAAATATCTTGTGTTACATTCTTTATTACTAATAGAAGTGACTTTAGTCATGGAGAAGATTGTGTAACCAATGCTTGCTTGTTATCTCCATTTGAAAATTGCAAACTGAGTGTGTTGGATAAAGAGCATGATGTAATGATACACAACCAGAAAAATATAACATCCAATCCATACACAGAGCCATAGAAGATAAATGAGTGACTTGGCCAGTCACTATTGGCTCACCCTGCTACTTCCTATATTTATTATACATTTAATAATATGTAAGCATATGGAATTAATTTCTCTATTAACTGTTAAGGTATTGAGATTTAAGAGCTGGCCAGCTGTAAAGCTGATGCAACTGTAAAACTGTAAAGCTGATGTAAGACTGATGAAATTAAGATGAATCAGCATTGGAATAGCTAGTTGAAGACTATGAAGGGGTCCACAAAAGTCTTTACCACTTTAGAAGGAATTTATATAAGGCAGCCAGGAGAGGGCGTATCTCTCTCTCTCCTTGTGTTCTGGTATCCATTGTTAAGGTCTCTGTGTAGAGTTAAGAAGATTGATTAATTGTCAGGTATTTGCTATCACATATATTTCTGAATATGTTGTATATAAACCACTGTTAAATGTCTAAGTCTTTGTTTGCTGTGTTTTGCTCCTGGGTTGTCTCCTAATAGTAGTCATGTTTATTAGGAGCATATCACATTGGCAAGAACTTGGTGTAATTCCGACTCTGGCCAGGATTCAGAATTACACCCAATAAAAAGCAAAAGTTTGACACCCCCCCCCTCCCTGAGTCACAATTGCCAATCAATTCTCAGTCCATCAGTCTGGTGACTCCAAACTCCACCTTCCTCCAGCTGCAGGTATCTTCTCTGTCCCCACGGGAAGGAATGCCACCTAGACATAACATTCCCCCTTTATCTAAGTAACCCCGCTTCAACAGAGTGGTGAGCTTGAAATGCCATTAAGTTCATTTACTTGCAAACCTAAAAACTAAGAAGAAATAGACAAAGGCTACAACAAAATATGGCTACACGTATGTAATCTTCAGGGTCGATATACATATGTAATCCTCTCCTCAACTCCTTAAAACAAGCATAACTTTTCTTGAAATCATGTGAATGAATGTATTTATATTACATGAAGTGGCAGGCTAATGCTGTATTCGTGCACTTGCATGTTCTGTTACATCTTTTTATCTTGAATCCAAAAAATTTCAGGCCTGAAATATATATGTTGATTCATGCTTAGATTTGAAAGAAATCAACTTACCCAATATGCACTCATTTAAACAGGCTAGGAATCTGTTACAAGCACCTGTTTACCCAAATTCTTGCTAATATAGGTAAAGACATTTACACTCACCACCATCCATCAAAATTAGAAGATAAGATGCAAATATCTCTTGTTTGTACTTCCTAGATAAATGGAATGTTAGTGTGCTGAAAAATAAATATACGGATTATGTGAGGGATGGAGTGGGAGAAGAGAGAGAGGGGAGGAAGAGAGAGAGACTGAAGTCAGAAGGAAATGGAGCGCAAGAAGTGTAGATCATTATAACTACATTAAAACATAAGGGTAAAAATTGCATTGGCCATTCAAAAAGCAATGGTGATGCGAAGTCAAATATCATGGCACTATTAAGCTAATTGCCATCAGAATAATAATTTTAAAAACTCATTAATTTGATATAGCGCATAGTCAATAGATCTGAATTTTTTTTTATAAGCTCTAATTCATCACTTTCACACCATATTTTCTTTTTGAAATTACTTGGCATAACATAACAAGTCAAGGTTCTGACAATACGGTTTAATTTGCTGGTACTATCTTTCAAGAAAGAAAGAGGATAAAAGCTGAGGATCCTTAGCATTCTAATTAAACAGGCTGGTAGTGAAGTATTTTAATTTGATCAGAATGACCCTAATTTCAAGTAGCAGTTTGCATAGGTGGAAATCTGTCTCAACAACTAATCTGAATAATTAATATCAACAACTGGGAAAATTAAGAAAGGAACTGATTTGAAAGATCCTCCCTAAGCAATTATTTTTCAGTCACAGTGCCTGACCTCATTTATTGAGATGATGAAAATAAAATAAAAGGGGAGGGAACCTTGATTGTCTGAATGGCAAAAGGAGACAAGTGCAGGTCAAGGAGCTCAGGCGACAGCTTCAGAAGAAAGCACCAGTAGCTTGAAACTATTCTTTTTCTTAATTTATTACAACTTTTGTTAAATTACAACTATCTTGTCTTCTTTGTTTGGGCAAGAAATCAAATAAAATGACACTAAATGCATCCTGCATTTATATTTTAAAGACATGCCTTTTGAGTTGGTGGTTATTAAGAATAAGAACTACAGGTCCAAACTTGGAAATGTCAATGAAGTACAATTTAAAGATTCCAAGTGACTTGAATCTTAGAAAAATATTATTTTCTCATATTAATTTATTCAATTTGTAGGGCTGACCAATTATTAAAAAACTCATGTTATCCTTGTGCCCATGATATCAAAATGGAGACAAATAGAGAAGAGTCAAAGTTCAGAAGGGCAGATTTTGGTGAATGCATGTGGAAGGCAAGTCAGATCCTATAGCCTGAAATTATGAGAAGGATGGGATTATGAGAAGAAAGCTAGACATTGAAGGCATAATTGCAAATAATTCCTATCAGAATGGAAGAAAATGAGAGAACAGGGTTTTCTAAGTTGCTGAACAAAAAAAGAAACAAAAAGGACATATAGAGGAAAAATAGGGATTCATAATCAAAGGAAGATATAAGGAAATAGCGAGAAACTGTAGGATTTATATTTTCTGAGATAGAGCTCAGAAATTTCTTAGGTTTGTAAGAAATGCCAGAAAAGAAAAGGAAAGGAAAGAAAAGAAGAGAGAAGAGGAGAAAAGAAGAAAAGAATTGTTTTTGGAGGAGGGAAGGGTACCAAAAAAATATACAAAGATCATGTATATCTTGATTGAATTGTTAATCATTGTAGGACAATGAAAAAGCAGAATGCCTTAACTATTTATGCATGCATGCATGCATGCATGCATGCATGCATGCATACATACATACATACATACATACATACATACATACATTGTTGGCCATCTCTGTGTAAGAGGAAGGAGGGGGATGTCACTCCTAGAGAGACAGAGAGAGACAGCAAAAGACAGCAAAATAAAAGATAATAGTAATGGGCACATACATTGGCAAAGAAATGGGGAAAACATAAAAAGTGCTGAAACAAGTAAAAACATAGAACAAAAATATGTCATAGCAATAAATAGTAACAATTCTATATATAACTTTTCAAATACAAACAGGTTACAAAGCAAGAGGCTGTGAATTCAGATCATGCCTTAGCTATGAAAGCCAACTGGGTGACTTTCCACTAGTCACTCCCTCTCAGCCCACCTCACAGGATTGTTGTTGTGGAGAAATAGGAGGAGGAAGGTGTGTTAGATATGTTTGCCACTTTATTTGTAAAAGTAATAAAGGCAGGATACGTGTGTGTGTGTGTGTGTGTGTGTACGAGCGTGCATGAATAAAATAAATAAAAGTTCTAATGCATTTGTACAACTATCTTTTTTTAACTTGCTGAATTGTGAATCCAATATTTCATATTATACTTGACTATACAAAATCTATATTTATAGACAGTTTGCACATACATACATACATACATACATACATACATACATACATACATACATACATACATACCAGTGATGTGCAGGTAGGGGAGGCAGGACCTCACCACTGTCATCATGAAAAGAAAAGAAAATTAAAAGGAAAAAGGCTGAGGTAGTTGCTGCCAGAGTCACAGTGGATGACTCTGCTTAGTGCTTAACTTTAAAGAAAAAGCCTCTAAAAAAAGTGCCCTCTACAGGAGGGGGTGAGAGAACCACGTGCCTCATTTAGTCTATCTTTATGATCACTTGAGCAGAGTTAAGCAAGGGTTAAAAGGAGAAAAATTTCTTATGTAGATGAGATACGTGGTTCTCTCGCCTCTCCTGTAGAGGGCACTTTTTTTAGAGGCTTTTTTTAAACAGTTAAGCAGAGTCACTTATTGGAGACTCTGGCAGCAGCTAACCCAGCCTGGGTTCAGCAGCTCTTGCCTTTTTCTTTTTACATTTTTACATTTTCATCATGGCAGACAAGAGCAGAGTTGAAATCCTCTGTGACACAGGTGGAAAAGGTATGTGGGTCGGAGGGAGGGGGAGGAATTCAAAATTAATGTAATTTGTAAGTAATTGTATTATTGTAAGTAATTTGTGTGTGTGTGTGTGTTTGTGTGTGTGTGTGTGGTGGCGTGCGGGCTGGCTTTAAAAGAGCCGAGGTGGCGCAGTGGTTAAAGTGCAGTACTGCAGGCCACTTCAGCTGACTGCTATCTGCAGTTCGGTGGTTCAAATCTCACCGGCTCAAGGTTGACTCAGCCTTCCATCCTTCCGAGGTGGGTGAAATGAGGACCCAGACTGTGGGGGCAATATGCTGACTCTGTAAACCGCTTAGAAAGGGCTGAAAGTCCTATGAAGCGGTATATAAGTCTAACTGCTATTGCTATTTATTTTTTATGTGGACATAGCGGCCGGCAGGGCTTTTGGATATAGCGACAGGGCAGCTTTTGCCTCTAGTGCCAGGGTGGCAGGGCAGCTTTGGTTCCATCCAGCATTGATTCTTTGAAACTTTCCATAGGTCCTCTCTGCTTTTAAAGTCTTCCATTGGTCTAAGGAAGTTTTTCCTCTATGGCGGACACAGTGCCGGACATACCGCTGGAGTGGCCAAAAGCCTGTTTCTTGAAAGTGCTGCCAAGAAAGAGGCTTTTGGCCGCTCTGGCGCTATGTCCGACATTAGAGGCGGGACATACCACTGGAGCGGCCAAAAGCCTCTTTCTTGACAGCGGGCAAGAAAGAGGGTTTTGGCTGCTCCGGCACTATGTCTGACATTAGAGATGGGATGTGTCCCGCCTCTAATGGCGGACATAGTGCCAGAGCGGCCAAATGCCGCTTTCTTTCTTTTTGCCTCACCAGCCATAAACCTCACCGCACGTCACTAATACATACATGCAGACGTAGTGTCCCTGGCCAAATGAAATTACATTGAAGGGTACTGAAAAGCTAGAGGATGTGATTGCAGAACTATTAATACTAATCTTTGAGAACTCCTGGAAAACTGGTGAAGCCTCAGATAATTTGAAGAAAGCAAATGTTTCTATCTTCAAAAAAGAGAAGATTAACCTTATTTCCTTTTTTGACAGCTTTACTAATTTAATAGATAATTGGAATGATATGGATATGGTGTATTTTGATTCCAGCAAGTCCTTTATAATATCCTCATTAATAAAATGTTAAACTTTGAACAGTTGTTTTAATTGTTGGTTGATAGCAGAGTTTAATATAAGATGAACTGCTAAATAAATGTTTTAAGCAAACAAATCAGCTGAGTGAATGTACCTAGAGAGTTCTCTAAAATTACCCTACATCTGCTTGGAAAGTACCACAGGAAACCTACACACACACGCACACACACACACACACACACACACACACACACACACACACTGCATTAAGGAGAATGATCGCCTGATTTATAGATAATATAAATTTAAGAGGGGTAACTAATACTTTGGAACAGAAGTTTTGTTTTCAAAAAGGAATTAGACACGTTGAACAGTGTACCAAAATTTACAGATTAAAAGTTAATTAATTTAAAAACTTAAACACCATC
Source organism: Thamnophis sirtalis (assembly GCF_051295495.1). NCBI lineage: Eukaryota > Metazoa > Chordata > Lepidosauria > Squamata > Natricidae > Thamnophis > Thamnophis sirtalis. The sequence goes on along the minus strand of NW_028261388.1, from coordinate 33,208,652 downwards.
TATGGAAAAAATGTAGGGCACAAGCATAAGTTGTGAAAAGGATCTGAGTGTTAATGAAAGTTGAACACAAGTTAAATTATAGTCAACAGTATGAGGTAATTACTAAAATAGTCAAATACTATTTTGAGATCTTTAATAGGAACGCAAAGTTCAACTCATGAGAAATAATTGCTCAATTACCGTTTGGAATATTTTTTCCAGTTCTAGGCATCATAGTCTAAAAAGTACAAGAATTCAGCTTAATTCAAGTAAGTGAGTTCAAAGGATAGTTACTAAAATAGTTATAAAAATCAGGTTCTAGACATTCTTAACCTGAAGATGAAAAAACTAAGATATATATTAGCAAATAGAAATATCTTTAAAAATTGTTGTACAAAAGAGCCATTAGTTCTCTCCTGTTGTGTCATAGAAGATAAGATCTTAACCAAAAGGGGTAAAATCAAAGAAGACTCAGATCACATGAAGGGACCAATTTCTTCATTATAAGAACTAGTCATTACTGGAATAGGTTGTGAAGAGGTCTGTGCCTCTTGACTGAAGCTTTTAAATGTTTAAGTGTAAACCTTTAATTGCCTCAAATCTTTAGCAAATCATCCACATTTCTCTCTTTCTCTCTTAAAAAAAAGTAAGAAATATATAAATGATATGGTCATTGGATCATACATATTTGTTTTGTTTTTAGCAAGCCAGACTTGCTAAACATTTATATTTCAACTTCACATTATTTGGATAGGAATTGCAATAGCACTTAGACTTATATACCGATTCACAGTGCTTTATAGCTGTTTCTAAGCATTTTACAGAGTCCGCACATTGTCCCCAACAATCTGGGTCCTCATTTTACTGACCTTGGAAGGCTGAATCAACCTTCATATCATATTGAACAAACCTGGAAGAAGAAAGTCCAAAAAGGAAAAAAAAATTCTGATTATTAGGTTAGTTAAAAGTAGCTTATCTCACTACAACTGATTCCTGCATTATCTTAGAAAATTCTGCTCTTCCCTCTTTTCAATAATACAATTTTATTTCCCTAGCCATGAAGCCTGGAAGTTTTCTTGAAATATGAAAACTTGTTTGCAAGGTTCATAGAAAATTATCTCTACCTGGAATTTCAAAGCATTTTTATATTATTTTGGAAGATCCCAGCATGAATTTATGAAACATTTAGAATTTAGATACCCAAGTGCGGCTCTAATTATAATCGGTGCTGTGTATATTGAAGTAGTCTTAATAGTCATGAATGATAGTTGTCAGTTTCTGACAAATGGAAGTGTAAGCCTTATTAGAATACAAAACTAATAAAAGGCACAAATGTGAATTCAGGAATACTTTAAGAAATAGAGGTAGATTAAGGATCATATTTTATCTTTCATTCTTCCCAAGCCACTTTTCCCACAATATATGTTATCAATTTTTTTTAGTTTCAGCACGTAACACTGCTTACATATAATAATTTCCATGATTAATCCTAACATATTGTCTCTTTACATCTCTATATATACTTGTATGCATGCATTAATGTACTACATATTATGCTTAAACATATGCTAATATATTTTGCAAATTACAAGGAGGGTTGCATAATAGAATAATGTGGCACAAAATGTAATTCTCAAACCACAAAATTACATTCAGTTTTGACAAGCATACTATTATTATTTTTGAATAATGATTACAAATAATGATGAATTGATAGTACCATAATTATTCTTTCTCAATTACTGTCTTATTCAGGAATTTAGCACTTTGTCAGAATATCGGTTATTTTATTTCTTTGGATTGATTGGTATAACTATCTCATTTTACAACAAATAGATCTTTAAAACTGCAGCTATTAAATAGTTTTTCTTAGTGGGTTTTACTAAGGACTTGTCAATATTCTCTGCAAATAATATTAATTTCAGAGGAATCAATTGTCAAAAGTAATGCAATCATTTTTTCAGATCTTTGGGCACAGATGTTCTGGTCATTGGGATATGTAGAGAAAGGCCAGTGATGAAATCTGCATCTTGACAGAATGATGCAAACCTGTGTCTGATTGTCAATTCATAGCATTTTAAGCAATTGAAGATAATGCTGGAAATTTCAGTTCAACAGATGTCCTTGCTAGAAGATATGCTCCTGAATGTAAACAAGGTGCTAAAAAGTGCTACAAAACTAAAATATCTTATTTCATAATATAATTACCTTGAATGCGGAATATGGACTTCAATGGACAGTGAATGATAGCTGGCATTTGTAGCAGAAATGGATTGCATTAAATAAATGTAGTAAAATTATATTCATTTATAAATAAATCAAGACAGGAAAGTCTCATTTCAAATCTAAACTAAGTGTTGAAAAGAGTGTGAGGGTGAAGAAATTCTTTTTGTCTCTCCAAGAGAATCATGTTTTAGTCAGGATTTGGCCATAATCCCGAGACGACACTGATCATGCTTGTTAGGTTCAGGGTATGGGTAGAGTATCCATCTTGACTGACCATGATCTCTCAGCAGCCTTTAATATCATTGATGGCCTTCTCGACCATCTCAGGAAATATAAGGAGTAGGAGGCATGATGCACAATGGCTCTCTTCCTTTCTCCCATGCTTGTTCCAATCAGGTTTGTTTTTAATAAAAAAAAAAAAATAGAAGACATTGGTTCAACCAGAGGGTTGTGCTTTGTGTGGGATTTTTCGTTTAATGTCTGATGAAAGGTGAACTTTCAAATCAGAACTGGCATCCTTATGGACTCACCACCATAGCTGCTGTCGGATCAAAAAGAAGACAGCAGCTATGGTGATGAAAGCAGGAAGGGGCTTTGCCCAGGTTCTTCTCTTGTCCCAATTGCTTATTCTTGCCCCAGGAGTTATTGCTACCAGTGACATGCTTCAGTTACTTCTCACTTTGAAAGGGACTAGCTAAAACTGATCCAGAATAAGTGTCAGGGGCAGTTATTGGCATTTCATGATTCATGCAGAAAGCACTAGTAGACTACTAAATTTAATTAAGTTTCTCGTAAAAACTGAAAAGCCTTATATGGTGTAGGATCAGGCTATTTGCTGGACAACTTGTCCTCCATTGCTTTTGCCTGTCCCCTTTGCCTGTCTCACCAAGTCCAGCATGGAGGAATGTTTAGGACCCCTTCCATCAAACAATATTTTCCTATTGTGGCTACACATGCCCTATGGAACAGCATTTCCCCATTATCCAGATGGCCCCAATACTTTTAGCTTTTGCAGGGTTCTGAGAACTGTATATTCCTCCAATTTTAAGGCCAGGCAGTTAGGTGAGCTAAGCGAGTGATATGATTTTGCTTTAGGGGTTATTGATGAACTAATATGTCATGCATTTTTATTGTTATTGTAGTTTTAATCTTTGTATTTCTCCCAGACTCTTTGCTGTGAAATCAGTAGCTTTATAAATTGAATAAGCAAATAAATACAGAAGGTCATTTAAATAATAATAGGATAGATGAGAAACAGACACAATGACAGCATATAAAGAATATTCCCCTGCATCTACCGTGCTCTCACAATTTTCCCTAATGGTAAAAAAAAATACTCCTAGGTAAAATGAGGTTTTGCAGTCTCCAATACCTTCTGGAATGCCAATGTTTGGGAGGGTCTATTTCAGAATACTTTATTCTTTAGAATTAAGCTCACATCATTGTCTGTTAGCCCTTATCAGTGCTTTTTAAGTAATTTCAATTAGCATTGGATTATCTGTCCCACTTTACATTTCATTCTCTCACCTTTATCCCAGAGTCTCAATAGAGATTGAAACTAGGTGAGTTTAATCTCCTTATTAAGAGGATATTAGATTTTCATGGATATTATCGTTGAGTGTTATGAAGCAACTCACTTTTACTTCTAAGTGAATTTTCTGATTCATAGTTATGATATTCAGGTGGCTTTATAATGAATATCCAATATTTCATGTGTTTTCCCTCCCCGAAGCTAGGGTTTCAATAACTTTCCAATTATTCTATTTTTTTGAAAATCATTTGTAGATTAGATCAAAAAGCTGCAGAACAAATCCAGTTCCATATTAATTTATGAATGGGGTTTCTTTTTTCCCCTTCCCTCTGAGCTTAGTTACATTGTCATGATAGTTTATTTTATTTTTTTTATTGAAAATTTTAAAAAAGCTATTACAAATATTTACCTCCCCTCCCCCACCCTCCACGCCCAAACCCAATGCCCCCCCCAGCCTCCTGCCCCCGGCTTCCCAGAGCAAATACAGGGTATAAATCTTTAACAAGAATATTCTACGATAAACTAAAAGAAAGTTAGTATCATCTTTCATTTGTGCTTTAACTCCTCTTTTGTTAGGCTAACTCTAAACACATTATCTCATTCCTCGCTTTTTTAGTCATAAACTATATGGAATTTCTTAGTCCCGTATTTATTTTGAATATAGTCAATCCACCTACTGCAGTCCATTTTATATTTCGCATCTGAGTGATCCTTAAGATATGCTGATAGTTTAGCCATCTCTGCTAGGTTTGTTACTTTTAATGTCCATTCTTGAATAGTAGGCAAATCTTCCTTCTTCCAGTATTGCGCCACCAACAGTCTTGCTGCCGTTATTAAGTACAAAATCAAGTTAGTCTCTCTAACAGTACAATCAGTAGTTATACCTAACAAGAATAACTCAGGAGTAAATTTTATCCTCTTTTTAAAAATATTTTGCATAATCCACCATATTTTTATCCAGAATGCTTCAACCTTTTTACAAGTCCACCATATATGGTAATATGTAGCATCAACACAATCACATCTCCAGCATTTAGGTTGTAAATTCGGATACATGCAAGCCAGTTTTTTAGGATCTAAATGCCATCTTATAAAAATTATCTGTCAGATTTTGGGCTTGCGTGAATTTTACCTTTTTTACCCATATCTTTTCCCATGTATCCAGCATTATTGGTTCTTCAAAATTTTGTGCCCACTTTATCATACAGTCTTTAACTAATTCTGTTTCAGAATCCATTTCTATTAATACATTATATAACCTTTTTATATGTGTTTGGTTTTGATCCCTAATTTGTTTTAGTAGATTGTCCTCATTTTGCATAACACCAATTTTCTGATCTTTTTTCCATCTGGCCTGTAACTGTCCATACTGAAACCATCTTTGGATTGTCTTTTCCTCTTTTAGTACATTCAAGGGTTTTAACTGTAATACACTTCTTTCTATAGTAAGAAGTTGTCTATATGTGGTTACATCCTATTTTTGTGCTATACTTATGTTCTCTATTGCATGTCTGGGAATTGCCCACATAGGTATCTTATCGTTTAGTTTGTGTTGATATTTTTTCCAGACACGCAATAGAGCATTCCTTAAAATATGACTTTTAAAATTCTTATCCACCTTCTTGTCATATATCAAATAAGCATGCCAACTGTTTACCAAATCATGCCCTTCGGTATTAAGTATTCTATCCTCTGTTGAATTGATCCAGTCACTGATTATTGATAAAACTACTGCTTCGTAGTATAGTTTTAAATTTGGCATTTTCAAGCCTCCTCTCTCACGTACATCTTGCATTATTTTAAGTTTTATTCTCGGCTTTTTCCCTGCCCATACAAATTTGTTAATACCCTTCTGCCATTCCCAGCATAGATAATTGTAGTTTTTCCCAATTTTTCATCTCTATCTGTATACTATTCCATAGGGGCTCGTAATTATACTTATATAGTTTCCTGTTTGAGGTTGAGATGTAAACTCCTAGATATTTAACCTTTTTAACTATTTCACATCCTGTTATTTTTTCTAAATCTTCCCTTTGATTAGTGTTCATATTTTTAACTAGCATCTTTGTTTTTCCTAGGTTTATTTTAAACCCAGATACTTGGCCATATTGATTAATCATATTCATTAAAACTTTGATAGATTTCCCTGGTTGGATTAAAGTTATAACCAAGTTGTCCGCAAATGCCCGTAGTCTATATTCTTGATGCCTAATCGTGATTCCCTGTAAATCATCTGACCCCCATATTTTATTCAGCAATAATTCCAAGGTTATAATAAACAATAATGGCGATAGGGGGCAACCCTGTCTTGTGCCTTTCTTGATTTTAAATGGTTCTGTTAAACTTCCATTGACTATAATTTGTGCTGTTTGTTCCTGATATATTGCTTTGATTGATTGTAGAAAATACTCTCCAATTTGCATCTTTTGCATTGTTTTAATTAAAAATTGCCAATTCACTCGATCAAAGGCTTTCTCGGCATCTAGAAATATAAGCACTGCAGGGATTTGGTTATTCTTTCCCAAATATTCCAGTATATTAACAATTTGTCTTACATTACTTCTCATTTGTCTCTGTTGTATAAAACTGGTTTGAACATTATGAATCAATTGCTGAGTAACCAACATTAACCTATTTGCTAATATTTTTGTAAAAATTTTATAATCTATATTGAGTAGTGATATAGGTCTATAATTTTTTGGTTGACTAAGATCTTGATCTTCTTTAGGTATCAAGGATATGAAAGCTGTCTTCCAAGATGGAGGTACCTTTCCTTCCACTTGGATTTAAATAATTCCTTAAGGGGTGCTACCATTTCTCATTGTAAGTTTTTGTAATAAACCGCTGTCAAACCATCTGTACCCGGTGCTTTCCCAGACTTTAACTGTTTAATTACCTGAAGAATTTCCCCCAAGGTTATTGGTTGATTCAATCTCTCCCTCTACTCCTCCTTGACTATTGGTATTTTTTCTTTGTCCAAGTATCTATCTATATCTAAGCCTTGTATTTTATCACCCATGTACAATCCTGTAAAAAATTCAAGGAAGGCCTTTTGAATCATATCCTATTGATAAATTTCTTTCCCTTTATAATATATTTTCGGTATATTATGAGATTTTTGTTTCTTCCTGGTCAAATATGCTAACCATCTACCTGGTTTATTTGCATTACAGAAAGTATTATGTTTTGCATATAACAAATTAGTAGCCATCTGATCTGACATCAGCATATTAAATTGTGTTCGTAATAGGGTAATTGCAACTTTAATCTTCTTATCTCCTGGGTTTAGTATTAACTCTTGTTCTTTCTTCCTAATCTCTTTCTCTAGTTCCTTTCTTTCCCCCCTGTCTTTGTCTATATAACTTATTTAAATTTATTAGGACTCTTCGCATGTATGCTTTACTTGCATCCCAAACCATTTCCATATATGTACCCTTATGCATGTTAAAAACAAAATATTCTCTCAATAGTTTTTTACATTCATTAACATTTTTTCTCATATCTAAATAAATTTTCATTTAATTTCCAACACCTTCTAGATTCCTTCCCAAATTCCAATTCCATCCAAACCGGGTTATGATCTGTTAAGGCTCTGGAACATATCTTTGTCTTCTTTACCCTAGAAAGCAAATAAGTTGTTGTTAATATGAAATCAATCCTAGAAAAAGATTGATGTCTATCAGAAAAGAATGTAAAGTCCTGTTCTCTTGCATTTCTTTCTCGCCAGATATCTCTTAGCTCCATATCATCCATCATATCGAAAAAAGACTTTTGCAGGAGACCCTTCTTATCTTAGTTGCCAATGCCGGCTGGCAACTACAAGGAGGAGGGCCTTCTCAGTAGTAGCCCCGACCCTTTGGAACGAGCTCCCCGTGGAGATTCGTACCCTCTCCACCATCCAGGCCTTCCGCACAGCCCTTAAGAACTGGCTAGCCCATCAGGCCTGGGGACAAGGATAGCCGCCCCTCCCGAATGATGAATGTATGTTGTTTACTATTTTATTATATGTTCTATGTCAATGTCTGTATTCCCCCTCCCTGATTTTATGTGAGCCGCCCTGAGTCCCCTCAGGGAAAAGGGCGGCCTACAAATATTAATAAAATCAAATCAAATCTTTCTTGGTGTCCAAAACTCCATTCCAGTCACCCATTAATATGCAAGATCTATAGTCCCATTGTATTAACTTAGTATGAAGCATTTTGTAAAATTTGTCTTGTTGTTGATTGGGAGCATATATTCCCATTAAAAGTATCTTTTTCCCTTCTAATACAAGTTCTATTGCAATATATCTTCATTGGGAGTCTGCGGCAATTAGTTCGGCTTTCATGTCCTTTCTTAGGTATATAACTATACTGTTTTTCTTCTTTGAGGCAGAGGCTACAAAGTGTTGTCCACGTCTTGGCATTCATCAAATATTTCTGGTCAGTTGTTCTAATATGTGTCTCTTGTAGGCAAATTATATCATTCTTAAATTGTTTCAGATACTGGTATATTTTCTTCCTTTTCTGTGGTGAATTTAAGCCATTGACGTTCCAAGTTAAGAATTTAATTGTAATCTTTAGCTCCCTGAAGCTTTTTAAGAGCTATCTGGAAATCCTGTAGTTTGGCTTTCGGCCTGGCTCCTCCCACCGCTTCTGAGCTAGAATCTGTAGCTTCTTTAGCTGTTGCATAAGTTTATTGCAAAACTTGTTGCTCCTTTAACTCTTGTTCCATATGCCTAGTGACCACACAGGTTTGTCTTTGCTCCTTCGCTCCTATAGGTCAAGCAGAGGTATCCGAACTTGGTCCGCCAACAATGATCTTTGGGTATCTGTTCTGTCCTTCTTGCTTTCTTTCTCTAGGTCCTGGAGGGAGGGGGATGTCCAGACTTCAGTATATTGCTGTAAAAATCTTTAGCCTTCCATACTGAGTTAAGATGATATCTTTGTCCCAGTTAATTGACTACTAATCCGGCTGGAGCTTCCCATCTGAACTGTAACTGACAGTTTTTGAGTTCATCCACTAAGAAGGCATAGTCTTTTCTAGATCTCAACATTTTGGGTGGTATTTCCTTCAGAACTATCACCTCCTGGCCCCCAATTTGCAATTTGGTTTTATAGGACTCTTGTAATATCAAATTCCTCATGTCCCTTGTGGCAAAATACACCACAATGTCTCTTGGAAGTTGTTTCTGTCTGGCAAGCCATGAATTAACACAATATATCTTGTCAATTTGCCAGTCAAAGTCCCTTCCTGGCCATCCCATCAGTTGATCAAAGGCTTCTGAGAAAATCTCCTTCAGATTTTCTTGGTTTTTCTCTTTAAGGACCCTTATTCTTAAAGCAAATTCCATATGTCTATACTACAACATTGTAATTTCATTTTCTGCAGCATCAACCTTGCCTTGAACCACATCCATTTTCGTTACCAGGTTAATATTGAATCACTAAGATCTTACAGTTTATCCTCCATTCCTGATACGTAGCTATATAAGCATTTAAAAGCATCTAAAATATCTTCTCTAATTTCTTGATTATGGATCTTGACCAAACCCAAGACTTCTTCCGACATCTCCTTGAAAGCAACAGAAATCTTTTCCTGTATTTTAATTTCCATCCTGGCTGCATGATCTTTTAAAGCATCATTTAATACTTTTTGCAATATTTCTTGATTCAAAGGTTGCTCAGCAGGATGGGGGCTGAGGGGGCAGCAATGACTGTAATTTAGTTGTCGGAGCAGGTGAACTCCCTGCGCTCTTCAAGGTGATAGGTGGTTTAACTTGCTTAGAAGCCATTTCCTCAGTTAATCTTATCTTGAGCCCAATTAATAAATCTAGGCAAGCCACTTGTTCCAGTTATTACTCTGTAGTTTGCTAATAAATCACTGCTGATTTAATGATATTTAAATGATCTTAAGCTCTATAATAGTTTGAGCTCTGTGAAAGTCTGTAACATCAGAGCACAACCCCACCTATAAAACTCTTTGGCGCCATCTTTGTCTTTCTGCCACGTAGTTTATTAGAAGGAATTTTTAGAAAAATGGAGTTAAAGTCTGTTAATACATACAATTGGAAGTTCTCCGGTATTTGTCTACCTGTTTTGGATTCAGGTATAAATCAATAGTTGAGCAAGGGGTGGACGTATGCCTTCGTTCTGCAAAAAGGCAGAAAAAATCCCGGGCGCGGAGTTTGCTGGGTTGTAGGGAGGCTCACACCTTCCACACCCCAGATTTATCTCCTGGGGAGGTTAGTGGAGCACTTCCCAAGCTCAGCTTCTCACCTTTGCCCGAAGGAGAGGTAATAAATCTGTCAAACAGCTGATGGATGCTGTTTAGACAGCTTAACGCAGCCTCGGGGCTGGAGCTGCTAAAAAAGAAACAGCCCCCTCAGGCAACACCCAAACCGGAAGCCATGCCAGTTTATTTTTTATCATAATAAAGAACATCTTGTAATGATATGCTCAGCTGAAGTATCAAATTATAAATTATAAAAAAGATTAAGCAAAAATTATTTTGTGTCTTAAAGGACTACTGTAGCCTATTATCTTAGATAAATTAAGTGCTACTACTAAGTTCCAGTAAATGTAAATGTTTATAGAAACACTTCTGAAAATAAACCTACTAAGCTAAGAATGCTTTCTAAAAGAAAGACTGGGTGATTTTGTGGGGTTTCCAATAAGAGTCATAGACTTAACTGGATAGATCACAGCATAGAAAAGGAGCCTGAATAAATTAATATAGAACATAAAACCAAGAAAACAGAGACATGTTAGAAGACTAAAGAAACACAATTTTGTCATCTCAGTCTATGTAATGAGTATATGCAAAAAGGTATAAAACAGTTATCTGAAAGATTGTGCTTATATATTTGTTGTTGTTTTTTAGATTAATCAGTTGATAAAGTTCAGAAACAATCAATGATTAAAAATCAGTGTTAATCAACAAATAAAACAAATATTTTATAAAGCTGACATCAGTGCATATTTTATAAAGCAGTTACCAGTGAATTCTTATAAAATATTAACTTAAAAAAAACTCAACTACCTTCAGGTTTTCCAAATAACTCTACTCATGTGAATATAAGAAAGGAGGAAGATGTAATAAATCTGAATGAAAATGTCTGATTTTGTGGAGTTTAAACATGCCCAGAATGGATATGTAAGTTTACTTGTGAAAAAAGGCAAATGTACAGCATAAAGTATAAGCTGAGGTTATCTAAATTCTTGTAGGAATTTATGAAAATAGGATTCTATAGGCTGGAGATAGTCAGGTGTTACATTACAGTGAAAAGTAATTTCTTTACTTGATATGAAATGGTAGATGAGTGGAAATAAGTTATTATACTATTCATGTATTCAAAATGAATGAAATATTCACTGCCTGATGAAAATGTTTCTTTTAAATAAATATGTCTATATATCCAAAAAGCAAAATTATCTATTTATCTGTCATCCATTCATAAACTGATTGATAAAACTCAGAAGAAAAATAGTGAAGGATAGATAGGTGAGATGAGAGTCAATTTGATGCAGTGGTTAAGGCACTTGGCTAGAAACTAGGAAATAATAAGTTCAATCTTGCCTTAGTCACAGAGCCAATTGGATGACTTTGTACCTCTCACTTTTTCTTAGTTCTAGAATATAAACTACTTCCAAAACCTTATCAATAAAAAGCTAGTAATGGTTCTGCTAGTCATGAGAAGTCAATGATGAAAGAATTACACCTCTGAGCCCCACTCCAATCAAAAGGAGACCAGGGATTTTAAATATAGTACATTTCTTTTTTCTAGAATAAAAATGGGTTTTAGGAAAATTGAATAAGTAAAGAAAAACTAGACAGTGAGATGATAAATAGAAACTGGAAATACTTGTCCAATGTGGAAAAATATGAGAAGAAAGATTAATCTCCAAACAGAATGAATTAGAAAAAAAGGGTGTGGAAACTGCTTGGAACTGAATAAAAGGAACAATGTTGCAGAGTTCCATGATAATTGAGAAGTTACATTTAAAGAGAAGGGATGGCTGGTAGAATGCCTGCCCACCCCTGTGTCTCTTGGGAGCAGAAAACTCAGGGAGCAGGTGTAAATAGGGTGAAAGCTGCCAGGTGTACTTATTTGAATGGAAGGGAGCAGAGGGATTTCAGAAAACTGGAGCATCAGGACGCTGCCCCTGCATTGAAAAGCTTGAGTTGATCTCATCTCCCTGACGGTGGGAGAATATTAACGATGACAAGCAGTGGATCTCTCCCCCCCCCCGGCATGAAATTCTTCTTGGATAACACGGAGTAAGTCTGAGCTGAGAATGAGACAGTCACAAGTGGCCACAGCAACCCCATGCCAAGTCGAAATGGCTGTACTGAGAACCTTATGATACTTGTTCCAAAGAACAAGGCAACAGGATTGGCTCTAGCGATCTGAGCCAAATTCCGTATTTCTTGCTTGCATTTACTTTTGATTTCATTTGTCTCCAAATGCATACATACATCCTCCCATCTCCCTTATCTCTTTCTCTCTCTTGCTTTCTCTCTTCCCTAAAGCCTCCAGAGGGCAAAAAACAGCCCTATGGGCAATCCAGAAGACCTGAACTTCCAGGTTGCCCATAGGGCCATTTTTTGCCCTCAGAGTCTTCAGTGAAGCCTCCGGAGGGCCTCTGGGGGTGGGGGTCGGGGGTTGTTTTTGTCCTCCCAAGACTCCTAGTAAGCTTCTGGAGCCTGGGAAGAGCAAAAAATGTGTCCATCTGCAAAAATGGGATGGGATCACTTGCACATTCGTATGTGAGGGTCACGCACATAGCATTATGGGTGTGGCACACAAGTGCATGACCTCCCTGTGCTCTCCCCGCTTTTGGCAAGCAATGGCAAAAAGGTTTGCCATTGCTGTCATAGACGTAAGCATGTTGGACACTATTCTGATGAAAGCGCATAAGAAGATAAAACAAACAATAATTTGGAAAGTCAGTATAGTTTTATACTAGGACTTCTCTTAAGAGAAGAGATTAGGCTTAGAGAAGAGTCTCTCCTTCTTAATCTCTCTTTCATGGCCTTACAGAAATATATGAATGTAAGAAAGTTTATTGCATATTGTTGGTTTTAAAAATGAATGATAAAATGAAGATAATGTTTTGCATGAATTTAGTCTTTAAGGTTTATTGTTAAAATATGAAAGGGGTTTGTGTATAAATACTTAATAGAAAAAAAATTACACTCAGGACCTCTGATTAATGTTACAGTGATATCAGATACAGGGAAGAGATCTCTGTGTAACATGTGCTGAATTCTCACTGTTTGTGGGCTCTGAGAGGAGCCAAAGCCACCTTGTAGGGGCAGTGAAGCCAAAAGTTGCAGTTCTCCTGTATGACCCAGGCGTCTTTTTCCCTCTCAGCCATGGTGACGAGAAGAGACAGCCTAAAGATGGCTGCCACAAAGCTGGGACAACCGAGGAACAATTAAGATTGGTGTTGGAGTGAAGTAGGTGAACAGTGACTGTAACTGGGGGAGAGGATTATTTTTTGCCTTAAACTTAACCCCAAGGAATAATTTAGAACTATTTGCTCATAACTATGTGTTAAAATGGTGTCTAAACATTCTGAGAAAATACCAGACCAGAAGGGAAAGACCAAAGAGAGAAAAATAATAAATCTTGAAACATACAGAAAAGTGGACTCTTAAATTGTGAAGATGTGGTACTCAGAAGGCATTTTAAAATGCTGTAATCATTTACTTATAAAACTTAGTCTGCATTTATAATAAATTTACAACCAAAATGACGATTGATTAATGGAAAGACTTAAATTTAAGTTGAGAGGTCCATCTGCTGATGAAAGGAAAATTATAAGTCTGGGATTACTTATATGAAGGACTGTGAAAATATTTACTGGGTTATTCCCAACTACCTCATGACTACTGGAATTTCAAATATGAAATAAGGAAGTCATCTAATGAAAGGAACCCCTGAATGTTATGCTAGAAGATTGAACCTGTAAATAGTACATCAAGAGGCTTCTGATAACCTTTGGGACTATTAAATGGAATTGATTGTTTACCTATGGAATACAAAGAACTGTAATTAGTGTACTCCTCGAAGGGCAATTTAAGGATTAAATAAATAGTTCTTGGACTGCTGGATGAAAGTTGAACTTTTTAAAATAATATAAGATGCTTTATAAGGAAGAAATGAGTGGAATCTTGAAGGAGATGGCGTTACTTTTTCAAAACACAAAGAACATCATGGAGAAAGGATTTAAGGAAAAATGGAAAATACTATATGAGAGATTATGATAAAGACCAAGATGTCCAGGAAAGGTAGGAGCCAGCAGTAGAAATGGAGGAAAAGACTGAGCCAAAGAACTGGAGAATAAAAGAAGAAGACAAGAAGGAGGTAACAATGAAAATAACAGTGACTGATGAATTAAATCAGGGGAAAAATATATTGAGAGTTGAAAAGGGAATTGGAGATACAAGGAAGATTCTTTTGAAAAGGAGACAGGAGCCTGGGCAGGAACTTTTGAAACTAGGCAGTGGAAGAGGGTAGAGATGGGAGAAATACATAGATTGAACAGAGACAAAAGATCCAAGGGAGGAATATGAGAGGCAAGTCAAAAAAAGCATAGCAATTAAAGTATTGAAACGATGGATAGATGATTTCTTTTTATTGGTATTGTTCTGATTTGCTTTTCTTTTTTCTCTCTCTCTCCCCTTTTCTTTTTTAGGTAGCTGACATAACTAGAAGTTAGGTAGGATAGAAAAAAACATCTTTTTATAAAAGGTGAATAACTAAAAGTTAGAATAAGAGACAGAAATAAGAGAAAGGGGGAATGTTAATGTGTACATTTTATATATTAAAATAAGAGTAATAAACTAGAGAAACATGAAATAACTGAATAATGACAGACTGCAATTTAATATAATTATCTATTACTATTAGAAACACATAAGCTGTTTCAATATAATAATCAGATTAATTTTATTAGTTTTATTTGTATTAGAATGTATGACATCTAGGTTCACACACTGTTCACACGTTGATCCATTTGTTAAAAAAAGAAAAAAAACTTTTAAAAAAGAAAAAAAATGCACTCTAAGTTAAGAACATAGGCTGTAACCTTGACTAATGCATGTATTTATGTGTATAAGAATGATGACTTGGGGACATGGATGTGTAGATATTTTTATATGCATATGTTGCCATGGTGTTAGATGAGACCTGAAATGATTTGCAGGAAAATTGAATAGAGATTCTATTTTGGAACATAAAATATGGATTGAAAAGAAAAGTGCCAAAGCCCAAAGTGACTGCTTTTGTTGATATGAAAATAAAATTAATATTGCAAGTAATAAATACATTGAAAAACTGGAGAAAAATAAATGGATTTTATTTTACTAAGATAGAATATGTCCTAAAAGTTACTGAAAAATATTAAAATGTGCAAATACTTGTAGAAAATATTGGGCAAGTTAGAGTCTTTTATAAGGAATTAATGTTTTTTGAAGAAAATGACTATGCTTCAATGCATATTTTTCATCCACTTTATTATTAGGAAATTATAATTGAATTAGTCCTTGACTTATGATCATTCATTGAATAACATAGGTCTGGGACTAAAAAGCTGTTTGATTATTTTCATCTAATTTCCATGTATTTTGGTGTGCTGAAAACAAATAAAATATTGGGGGGAAAAACTCCTAGACGTCATGATTGTCCATAACATGCAAAATTGTCTTCAAATTTATCATTTTTTAATTTTTTTTGTATTTTTTATATTATGGGTTTTTAACCAAATTTAAAGTCCAAATTACTATTAATCAATTCACATAAGTGCATTTAAGATATAAAATGCCAAAAAAAACTTAAAGGGTTTGTCCGAGTTATGTAAAAAAAATATAGCACTGTAAATCTGCTGGTCAGCAATATATACATAAGCTAAGCAAGTTTTAAGTCTGTGCTTCTAATGGTAGAAGGGGTTAATCTTTCCTGAAAAATCCAGTGGGAGAGAGACACAGGCCAGATAGCAGCATCTCCGATCAGTGCAGGGGCGTGGCCAGCACTGTGACATCTCGTGTAGAAACACAGAGCTGCTCTCTTCTGCATGCCACACTTGTGCACGAATTATCATCAGGTTCTTGGTTCTAGGCTGTTCACACTTTTTCATTGCAATTCATGTTAGCTCATCATTCTTCAACCATTATGTTATGGCTCCACAAAAGTGTATTAATTCACCAGACAGTTTCTGTTTCATCTGTGGTGAACATATAGTGTTGAAGCAACAGCAGAATATTATAGACTTTGTGAAAAAAGTATACTTTGCATACTTTGGACTAAAAATTGGAGATCAAGATAAAGTTTGGATGCCTCATAAAGTGTGCAAACAGTGTGTTGAGGAGCTCCGAAACTGGTTCAAGGGTAAGAAAAAATCTTTCCGTTATGGGATTCCTATGGTATGGCAAGAGCAAAAGAACCATAGTGATGACTGTTACTTTTGTTCATGCGATATGAAAAGATTTAATTCCAAATGGAAGCATTCCATTTCATACCCCAATCTTCACTCAACAATTCGTCTCATCCCCCATGGCACAGATATACCCGTACCCAAGCTCCCTACTCCCTGCAAAAAAACATAAAGATTACATGGAATAACCAAAGCAGCTCTCGAAAAAAAATTTTTTTTGCAGACCTGTGTAATGGTATGAAATTATAACATCCTAAGAAAAAGATTTGGTTAAGCAAATTAACCACCATATATTCACTTTATAATCACAGTAAAAATGTTCCTAAAACTCATCTGATCATATGATGATTCACTTTATGACCACATTAATTTGCAATTGTAATTCCAGATCCAATTGTGGTTGTACACTGACTACTACTTGTATCAGGAGAAACATAAAAGTAAAGTGGATGTGTGTGGTAACAGAAAATAGAGATAGAATGAATTGATGATTAAAAGTAATAGGAGGTTGGGGGGAAAAAAACCCAAATTGCATGTTGGGTGGCTTGCAGGTATAATATGAATGAAGATTGAATTGCAAAACACAAAAATGAAGGAAGAGTGAATGAATTAAGGGGAAGAGGAGGTCCAAGAATCCTCAAAGTGTGTCTGAGCTGAGGAATTAAAAAACAAAAAGATATAAATGGCTGTAGCGAAATAAAAAAAAATATTTGCAAGGATAGAACAGTATGGAAATTAGGTACATGATTCTTGTGTAAACTAGATTTAGCTACCGTATTTTTCAGAGTATAAGATGAACCAAGATTTTGAAGAAGCAAATTAAAAAAATAAGTTTTTGCACTCTCCAGACCTCCCCCAAATGGCCCTTTGTTTGCAAAAATGGCCCTGTTTGTTTTTTTCCAAAATATGGCATGAGTAGCCTTTAGGAGGCTTGTAGGGTGCTCCTGTGTGGGTGGGAGGCCCAAAATGAGCAAAAAAAGACCTATTTTTCACAAAGATGGGTTTTTTTTGTCAAAAAAAAGGGCACGCATAACCTTTAGGAGGCTTATAGAGTGCTCCTGGTGGCGGGGGGGGGGCAAAATTTAGCAAAAAATGGCCTGTCTTTCACTGATTTCTGCCCTCCCCAACCCCCAGAGCACTCTGAAGGCCTCCTAAAGGCTATGCACAGCCATTTTGGTGAAGTAGGATGGGTTTCAGAAGGCAAAAATTGTTGTATTCAGTGTATAAGATGCACCCAAAAGGGAAAAAGGTGTGTATTATACTCCGAAAAATATGGTATGTTTCTTATATTGTTTCCCTATCTCATGTGTTTAATTTATTGTATTTACTTTCTATATTTACTATACTTTCTTATTTATTTTCATCTCTTTAATATTGCTTATTCTGAAAGATGGATGGGTATATTGAAAAAATGATTTGGTGTTATTTACCCTGAAAGTGTGATGGGTATGTGTATGTTGAATAGACAGATTCATAATAAATTGTACTTTGCCAAATCCATCTATGAGGTCAACAATGTACAGTATTAATTTATATTTCAGAGCTTGTGCTATAGTTTATGTTTGCTGACATAATGCTAAATAGCTATCCAACTGATTTTAGCAGTAATAGTACTAAAATGCTATAAACAGTTTTAGGAGCATTCAGAGGAGAAAAGAAAAGAGTATGGCAACCACATACAGTAGGTGCCTGTGAAGAATCCTTATGGATTATCTGTTTATTGACTAAACAAATCTTAAATAGAAGATTCACATTCAGTCAAGTTCACTTCAGAAGAAGTTCAGATATATAATAACACTTATCAGAGATGGCAAAATGCTAAAACTGCTTTACCAAATTCCTGGTAGAAAATTAAATGAAATATTTCACCAAATTTGCCTAAATGAAATGTATTTATAATTTGTTGTAAAATTATTCACTAAGTGAATAGTGTTGTTCCACAATAAATAACATAAACTAACAAATGCCACAAGAAATTGGACACATCAGACAAAATGTATATTTAAAAGTAAACTCTGACGTACATTTTCTAAAGGAGAGAAAAAGACAACAGCTACAACACTTTTCGTATCTGGTGAACTGAAAAGATCCACTATGAAATTTGGTGCACTTCCAAAGAAATACCTAATATTCTGAAGAAGCAAATTACAAAGAAATTTTGATTTGGTCTAACTTCAGGTTAGAACATCTGAAATAACTTCCATTAGAGTTATCAAGCTATTGAGTAGTAAAAATAAAAATGTTAGATGCCTATTGTAGAGGATAAAAAACCTGAATATATAATTTTGTAAAAAAAAAAATCCAAGGGAGAGGGGTGGTTAAGAAATATAGAATATTAAAAAATCATAGAAAGTTTAAATAAAATAGTGTTATTTTTCATTGATTATGTGCCATCACATGAGTATCAATTCTTACCAACTACATGGATAGATTTCCTCCATGATGATCAGGCTCCAACCTGGTTTTCAGGTTTTCAATTGGTGCACAATCACTGGTAACTGAATACATCCACTTTGATGCTGGTTGTCCTTTTCTTCTCTTTCCTTCCATCTTTCCCAGCATTACATCTTTCCCCAGAGAGTTAGGTCTTTGCATAATTTGTCTTAACTAGGATAATTTCAGCCTGGTCATTTGTGCCTTGAATGAGAACTCTGGTGATTTGTTTAATGATCCATTTATTTGTTTTCTGGCTGTCCATGTCATTCTCAGGAGTTTTCTCCATCACAAACTTCAAAAGCATCAATACACATCTTGCTTTTTCAAAGTCCAATTTCAATTTCCATAGATTGTCAGAGAGAATACTTTGGCTTTCAAGAGTCTGACCTCTTGATTTCTCTGTGGAAAGATTCAAATATGGATGGAAGGAATGTCGGTGAGAAGGGAAGGAATAAAAGGAGAAAGGGAAAAGGAAAGGGAGCGGAGGAGAGGAAAGGGAAGGAGAAGGAAGGAGAAAGGGTTGAGAAAGCCGGACTTGTTATTAGTTTGGTATTAATGTCATTCAG
This sequence comes from Thamnophis sirtalis, assembly GCF_051295495.1. Taxonomy (NCBI): domain Eukaryota; kingdom Metazoa; phylum Chordata; class Lepidosauria; order Squamata; family Natricidae; genus Thamnophis; species Thamnophis sirtalis. The sequence goes on along the minus strand of NW_028261388.1, from coordinate 33,189,495 downwards.
GGATTTTATATTATAAAAGATGCTGAGAGCTAAAAAAAATTAAATTCTCTGTTATTTTACATAGATTACCATTTGCAGATGTTAGACATGATTAAGAAAAACAAATATCAATTTTTGCATAGGTAAGGACTCATCTATTCAGCTGAATTTAGTCAACAGGCAAATAAATCCAATACAGGATTATAAAATGCCATTTATGTGTACATAAGAAGTTGTCAACATCTAGAATTTGCATAAGAACCCATCCAGAAGCTGCATTAATAAGATGTTTGCAGGCAAAAAAAAAACCTCTTAAAAACAAACTGTATTGCTTCCAATTTTCAAAGAACGTAGACATCTAAGAGCAGAACAATGTGTGACAGTTTTCTAATGCAGTACTTTAAGAAGACATTTCATTCTTTAATGACTCATCACAATGCAAGTTTATGCATGTATATTCAGTAAGTTTCAATGAGTTTATGGGCTTATTTTATGGTAACTATGAATGCAATTGTGCCATCCTTTAAAAGCTTAATCATAAATAACTGGGCATAGAAATGTAGCCTTAAACATATATAAACTTTGAAGTGAATTTTTTCTGCATTTCCCAAGATTACAATCTTCAGGAAAGTTTCATTGTGCAATAAAAGACAAATTTCCAACTTCAGGATTTATTGATTTTGCAGTTTGAGGAAAATGCAATTGTGTATATTTATGGGGATTCCTGAGACAAGAAATGTAACCTGTGCAAAGATTGGTGAAGCAGTTTTATAACTGTAACAGAAAAGAGCAGCCAACTAATGACACTCTATAATGAGGACCATCGGAGAACAAGCATGCCATGCATCCATGCCTAATAAGACAAAGACCAAAAATAAAAACATATAGAAAGCCAAAGGGGAAATATTTAATTATCTACCTGTGCAATACTGCTCGTTGTGGTCAATAGGTTATGAAGGGCTGAGAATTCAGTGCCTTTGAAGTAATATTTCAACATTGCTTTTCATTGGATCATGTTTCCTCCCATAATTTCCATCATTTCTAGGGTTTTTATGTCTTCTCAGAACAAAGGCTTAGTGAATGCATTGCCAGCAACTTTTTATACTATCAGTATTTCCATTCAACAAATCCCTCTAGCATTTTTCACATAATAATATACAGTATACTAATAATCTGTGTGCTTTATCCTGCATGTCATCTCAAAAAGTTGAATATATTCTTAATTGTCCTCAAATAAAACTGTTGATTGTGTCCATTTATCTGTCCCATAAGAGTTTAAGCAGACTCACAATCTCTTAGCAGATCTTCTGTCTCAGTTTATTGACTACCTACTGACAAAGAATTGACAAGCTGATAGACAAGAAGCAGATACAGAACAAGTAATTAATTCTCTAGCCACATCTGACAGTCCCTTGTGGTTAGCTATGGTTAGTTGTTTGTGGGATGCTGAAGAGACAATACTATTGAAAACCTATTTCCAATATTCAACTCATAAAACGTAGAGTTTGAAGACACTAAGGACATATAGACATAAGGCTTACACAAGTCTTATTTCTTAACCCATCTTCAGATGAAATTAAAGATAAAGATAGATTTTTCTGAACAGCAGGATAAGAAAATTCTACTTGGTAAATTATTTTTTCTCCTGAATTACAATAGAATAATAAAAAGGGGCTTTTTAAGACTTAAAAAAGTTTTTAGGCAAAAAGCTTAACAATAAGACAATTTAAGAAAGTTTAAAATGATTATTTTTCAGTAAAAGTGCTTTTGAACACTTTCAACCAATTTCTCTGTATTTAAGTACAATGACAATAAAGATTATACTTATACCTTTGAACAAATTGGAATTAAAATGGAAAAAACAGATAAGACCTCTGTGAAGATGTATAAAGGAAGTAGCAGCTTTTTCTTTTCATTTTTCTTTTTACATTTTTCTTTCTTTCTGATATCTTTTTTCTTGTTGATTTCTTTTTCTCTTTTTCTTTTACTTATTTATATTATTTTGTATTCCTTTTTATTTTAAAAAAATATTTGATACAACATTCAAATACATATACTATGTATATATCTACTTTTACATCCACATCTGCATACATACATAAAGATGATGAATTTGGAATTGCATCTCCTTTTGCCACTCAAATGACAGAACTCAAGATGACTGTTGGCAGTTTGCCATCCCTCTTTCTTCAAGTCATTGACAGATGATAATGGTTGAGTAAAGGTTGCTACATCAGTCATCCCTTTCATGCCTTTTTCTGTTTTGTAGGTCAGTGAGTTTTTAACCAGCAGGCATCTTCCTTCTGTGCAACCAAGTGTCAGACTGGATTTCATTCATATTTCTCTCTATGGGAAAAATTGATTTTTTTAAATAAAGCTTTCCTCTGTCTTTCCAAGAAATGGAGATAAAAGAATAGCTCATCTCTCTGAACTATATTGGCTGGATTCACATGACAAATTACACTTGGCTAAAATTAGATTCAGTGGCTTATGATTCAGCACATTATTAGATGAGTCCATACCCAATGATGCTAACTAATAAAGAAAGATAAAAATGGCTACAATATTGTAGGTCACACCTTGCAAGATAGATGACAGGGCTGAAAAGTTTATTGCATGTATGGGTGCAAAGACAACCACTACACAATTCATCTATTTCATTAGCTACATCAATGTTACTTATATGGTGGAAATGTAATATATACTAAACAGTCATTAAGGACTGGAATTGTCATTTCCCCATTTGAAGTTCCCTTGGCTTGCATACAGGAGATCATAATAGAGACCCTTCATGTGTTCACATTTTTGGCATGTTGTATGAACCATGCTAACACACTGTTCTGAGATATAGTACATTTGTTTGGATTTGTATGTTTTACGTGACCCTAGCATGTGGGTCACAGCAGTATATGATCACTGATATATCTAATTGTGTTATAACATATCTCAGTTATAACAATTTGAATGAGCTATATCAGATAACATAAGAACAACTTACTCATTGCTAAAGAGAGAATAGTAAACTAAATATAAATTTAGTAATAATAATAAATAAGAATTTATTATTCAATATTAGATAAAGGAAAATAGATAGCTCACTAGAACTACAGCTTACATCTTTTGGACATGTGATACAAAGCCAAGAGTTTCAGAGAGAAAAAAACTGTTGAAAAAAATAAAGGCAACAGAAAAAAGGGTGATGAAAGATAGGTTGGTTTTATACAATACTGTGATATGAGTTTACAAGAATTTACTATACATTGGCCAACACTGACAGATAATCCTGGAAAACTGTTGCCCACAAAGTCACAGAGAGTTGGAAGCAATTGAATGACTGAACCACAACAAAAACACCCTTTATTAGCATGCTGTATGAACTTAGCTATTGTGAACAACATCAATTAGTCCATGCTAGAAAGGGACAAATTAAATAATTACTGGTCCATTTCATTAAAAAAAAACTTTTTTACTCATCCACTTTTTTCTTGTATAAAACAACCAATAAAATCCAGGCTGAAATATGTTTTAAGATTGGATATTTGACAAAAATAGAAAATGCAAAAATATTGGATGACTAATTTTTGCAGCAGTTTTTATTTTGCTTTATTTTCAAAGAATTAAGAAGTATCACTAATTCATGCAATCCAATGACAGCTGTCATTTATGCTTGAAAACTTTCATTCAAAGATGCTTGTATTTGTAAAAGTTATACTTTATAAACTGTATTTAGTTGAATATAACATTTATTGATGATAATTGCATACAGCATGACACATCTAAGATTTTATTTTCAAATTTTTTAAAATGAGAAATATCTGAGAAAAAGGAATAATTCATAGCTTGAAGTTTTCCTTGAAACAGTTTTAAATCTTGATGATTTTATCTATGTATCAGGGGGTTAGAGGGAGAAGAAGTCCCTCTTCTCCTCTCTCTAACCCCCAGATTTCTCTCCAGCCCACTGCAAACGAGGTGGCTGTCAAAGAGAATGAAGCATGGAGCTTTTTCCAACAGCCAAGTCCTCTGCTCCTATTCCTTCCTTGGCTGTTGGAAGAAGCCCTGCACTTCATTTTCTTCAACAGCTGCCTCATTTGCAATGGGATGGGGAGAAATCAGGGGATTAGAGGGAGGAGAAGGCCATTCCTAGCAGAAGCTCAACTTTCTCCTCCCTCTAACCCCCTCATTTATCCCCACCCCATTGCAAACAAGGCAGCTGTCAAAGAGAACAAAATGCAGGGCTTCTTCCAACAGCCAGGGAAGGAACAGGAGCAGAGGATGGCTGTTGAAAGAAGCCCCACACTTCATTCTCTTTGACAGCTGCCTCATTTGCAATGGGGTAGGGACAAATCAGGGTGAGAGGAAGAAGGCTGTTCCTAGCAGAGGTTTTCCTAGTCTCTCATAAGTTTATGCTAGGAGTGGCCTTCTCCTCCCTCTCACCCCTATTTCTCCCCACCCTACTGCAAATGAGGTGGCTGTCAAAGTGAACAAAGCATGTGGCTTCTTCCAACAGCCAAGAAAGTTACAGGAATGGAGGACTCAGTTGTTGGAAGAAACCCCACATTTCATTCTCTTTGACAGTCGCCTCATTTGCAGAATGGTGGGGAGAAATTGGGGTGAGAGGGAGGAGATGGCCGTTCCTAGCAGAGGCTTATGAGAGACTGGGTGAAAGTTAGGAAAGGAATGGAAGAGAGGAAAGACAATTCTGCCAAAGTGGGAAAAATATGGGATGAATCTCCTAGCAATAACTTGGTTTTCTCCTTCCTCTAACCCCCTGATTTCTCCCACCCCACTGCAAATGAGGTGGCTGACAAAGAGAATGAAGCACAGGGTTTCTTCCAACAGCCGAGGAAGGAACAGGAGCAGAGGACTCTGCTGTTGGAAGAAGCCCCGTGTTTCATTCTCTTTGACAGCCACCTCGTGGCAGACATGAGGGAAATGTGTGTTTGTGTGTGTGTGTGTATGTGTGTGTGTGTGTGCACGATGACACACCTACCATACTTGCATGAGTCAGTTAAGACCCAGTAATCCCCACTGACAAGCAGGAGTTCCCCATATCCCCACCCCTTTGTGGCAGAGCTGCAGTGTTGGAGGTGAGGTGGGTTTTTTTCCTGCTGCCATTCTGGAAGAAAAGAAATCTAGTGCAGGAGAAGGAGGAAGGGTGTCGTAAAGGAACACCACCTTAAACCAAAGCCTCTGAGTAACTGGGAAAGAAAGCCATGCTTTTCGAGCAGTGGTTTTTGGCAAGCACAGCTTTCTTTACGCTGCCCCTCCTCCTCCTGCAAGCAACAGGTGCCTCAAAGACTCAATGGGCAGCTCAGGGGAGACAATGACCATGATAACTTCACTCCCCAGCAATGTGAGGAGCTGCCACCGCTGCCACCACCTAAGCCCTCCTCCCAGGAGCTGAGCAGAGCAGGAGCCCTGAAATAAAAACATTTATCCTGTCCAGTCATCACTGCCTGTTGGCCCGATTCCCCAATGCAATTCATGGGGCCGCTTGCCCTCAGGAAAATGTGGGGGTGGCAGTTTCGGCATGTGGAGACCAAAAAAGTGATGCTCATTTTTGGCAATCCCCTATAATTTTCAGGCAATTATAGCCTCTGCCCAAATCAGGGAGGAAAGCATTTTCAGGCGGCAATTTCCCCGAAATTCGATTTCCCTGAATCCAAAAATGGGGCGCACAGCCAGAGCTGCCACCTGAAAATATCCCCCCCCCGTTCCCCATTGTGCATCGCAGAGCCGCTCAACTTCCTCCTCCTTTTCCGCAGACTCCACTCTTTCCCCCGTGGCCAAGATCAAAAGCTGACTGCCCTCTGCCTGGGTCATGTGGAAAAGGGCAGGCAGAGCTGCTAGCTGCCTTGCCTTAAACCTGTGCAGCACCCACTTCACCAGACCTCTATGCTTCCCTTCCCAGAATCAGGTTCAAAGTGAGGCAGCAAAGACACAGAGGGCTTGTTGGGAAGCCTGGCACTGTGTTTATGAGATGGCATCATCCAAGAGGACTGAAGTGCTGCATCTCTATCGGGCCTTGCTTCAAGAAATCCAGGTTTTCAATGCCTACGGTTATAGGTAGGAAGATGGGGGCATCTCAGGAGTGGAGCCTTTGGTGCCAAATCCTCATTCTGCCCCCATGAAAATCACCCCCACCCCACTCACTCCCGTTAAATGTGCATAGGGTGATAGGGTTTGTTTTAAATACATAGTGAGGCTTCTTTGCCAGCCTCCCAGCTGACAAAACAGAAATTTTCACCAAGTGAAAGGGATCTGTGTGAGGGGGGGGGGGAGAGTGAAAGAAAGAGAAAGTAGGGAAGGAAGGGAGAAAGAGAAAAAGAGGGAGAGACAAAGATAGAAAGGGAAAGAAAGAGAAAGAAAGAAAGAGAAAGAAAGAAAGAGGGAAAGAGACAAAAGAAAGAAAGAAAAGAAAGAAAGAAAGAAAGAAAGAAAGAAAGAAAGAAAGAAGAAAGAAAGAAAGGAAGGAAGAAGGAAAGAAATAAAAAAGGAAGGAAGGGGGAGAGAGAGACAAAAGAAAGAAAGAAAGCTAGAAAGAAAGAAGGAAGGAAGGAAGAAAAAGAAACAAAGGAAGGAAAGAAAGATGGAGAGACACAAGAAGGAAAGAAAGAAAAAGAAAGGAAGGAAGGAAGAAGGGAGGGAGACAAGAAATAAATAAATAAAGGATGGAAGGAAGGAAAGAAAGAAAGAAAGAAAGAAAGAAAGAAAGAAAGAAAGAAAGAGAAAGAGCACTTATGATCACAATTGAGCCCAAAATTTTGGTTGCTAAGTAAGTAATAAACTCACTTATTAAGTGAGTTTCACCACATTTTACAAGTTGGCCACACCCACCCAGTCACATGACCACCAAGCCATGCCCACAAAATAGGCCATGCCCACAAAATAGATAGTAAAAAAATTGAAACCCACCTGATACATACATACCTACATACCTACATACATGACAGAGAGAGGGGGGAGAGAGAGAGCGAGATAGAATGAGAATAAGGTTCAGGAATATATGGAAAATTGACAAGGACTGTATATGGATTGTTTCTATGTATTTCCAATTTATATGTCATCCTTGGATATGTGAATAAGATCAGTTTATATCAGAATGTCAAAAGAGCAAGTGGCCAAGACTTCTGTATCTTCAGATGATACACGTATCACATATTTTCTCTATGCTATAAAAACATATTTCTCATTATTTTTACTGCATCTTTATTTACTTATTTAACCTAAGAGCAACAATTTTAAAAAAAAATACTAGTAACATTTTTATTCTCTCTCTGTAAACATAGAATGCTTTCTGTATTAGCATTTAAAATAATTCTTTGGTTTAAATGGCATTATTTCATTAGGTTAAGACATCATTCCATGTTCTAACCATAATGGAAACTAACATCAGTGGCCTCATAGTCAATTCTCCCACTAAATTATGTATATATAAAATATCCTTGAAGCTTATTCTGTCCTTCAGTGGTCTTTTGGAACCTGCATTTGTGACTGTATAATTTACTGGCCCCATAAATAAACTGAGAAAGGAAATAGAGGTTATAGAAATGGTAATTGCATTGCAAAAAGACTTTTTCCATCATTCCTGCTTTGCTATATCACATATTTTACATGTGTGTGTGTGTGGGGGGGGGGCTATGCCTTCCAGGAGTGGTTCTTCAAGCAGTTTCCAAAACTATTTTTTTAAGTACCATTTGTCTTTAGAATTATGAAATGTTAGCCTCACTTAGAAAAAAAAATTAAGGATCCAAGTAAATTCTTCATCAACATACTATTGCAAAATTAATGGCCAGATCATTGGTTCTTATAATCTGGATTTAATTTTACAAGCCAATTTTACCATTTTTTTTACTATTGTTAACTAGATGCATATAAACTTTGGGGCTTCATGTGGTCCTTAAGGCCTTGTTCTTGTCCTTCATATATCCTAAAGCATTGTTGTAAAAATCCACTTTGAATGGGACTGATATTATTATGTACTCTATGTACCAGCAGTGAGATTCACTTACCTTCCCTACCAATTCACAAATGTAAGTGTGTGTATGCTCACTTAGATCGCGACCACTGTATCTGTGCATGCACACCGCCTTCTTACATCGGGGTGGGTGGGCTAAGCCTCCCATAGCCACCGCTACCGGTTCATCCCAACCGGAGAGAACCATCTGAATACCACCTCTGCCTATACTGATGGTGTTATCCTGCCTGTAAACAGCAAAATGTAATCTTTTGGATTTTACCCCATGCTTGATAAACTTATAGTAGTTGATAAATCACCATGTTTTATACTTCTATAGTTTTCTCATTCATTCATTCATTCATTCATTCATTCATTCATTCATTCATTCATTCATTCATTTATTCATTATAGATAGCCTTACTAAATGTATGATTCCTGATGACAAATAACAATTGAAAACCCCATAAAACATAAATAGTTTTAAAAAAACAAATAAATTCATCACATACGTACATAATCAGCAAACAAGATGAAAATAAAACCACCTATGACAAATCAACACAATTATTGCATGTAATCTATTATACATTTACATCACGATATTCAGTGATAAAACAAAGGTCTTGTGAAACTCTAGTAGGGTTCGAACCTGATCTTTTCACAAACATATGTATATTCAACCAGAATATAATTTTATTTGTAATAACAGTACCATAGCATTAGTGTTCCTAGTAATATATCTATTATCAAATTTGTGTGGCCATCCATACAAAAAAAAAAGTAATTCAATCAATTTCAATAATTTAAAAAATGTATAAACATTTAGCCAACGTTTCTTTCAAATATCTCCGTCAAAGCATACTACTATATCTCCATAGTAAAGACTTTTTTCACCTTCAAGAAAGCCACCAGTCAAATTTCATGAGTGCATAACAAGAATATCAATGAACAATCCACTATTATCATACACTTATTAATCTTTTATAAAACCAGTTTGTTCAGATGGATAAATGAAGATAGTATAACCTGTAATATATGAGCCGTAGCTGCTATCAATATTTTGCTGTCAACATATAATGCAGAAATAAGGCAATTACTTGCAAGGTTATATATGTCTAGCTATAGGAAAACATGTCATTTATTATAAACTTTCAACAATATTGAGACAAAAACATCAATGTATGTCCTGATATAACAGATTTTCTATTTTCATAGATTTGAGGGTATCCATTATTTGTTGAGCAGAGAAATGTTCAAAAATATATGTATGCAATTATAGGTAACCTTTGTAAGAACTATATTACATTACAATGAATTATAATAATATAACACAATAGCAAAGTTGGAAGGGACCTTGGAGGTCTTCTAGTCCAACCCCCTGCCTAGGCAGGAAACCCTATACCATTCCAGACAAATGGCTATCAAATATCTTCTTAAAGACTTCTAGTGTTGGGGCATTCACAACTTCTGGAGGCAAGCTGTTCCACTGATTAATTGTTCTGTCAGGAAATTTCTCCTGAGTTCAAAGTTGCTTCTCTCTTTGATTAGTTACCACCCATTGCTTCTTGTTCTACCCTCAGGTGCCTTGGAGAATAGTTTGACTCCCTCTTCTTTGTGGCAACGCCTGAGATATTGGAACACTGCTATCATGTCTCCCCTACTCTTTCTTTTCATTAAACTAGACATACCAGTTCCTGCAACCGTTCTTCATATGTTTTAGTCTCCAGTTCCCTAATCATCTTTGTTGCTCTTCTCTGCACTCTTTCTAGAGTCTCCACGTCTTTTCTACATTGTGGCGACCAAAACTGAATACAGTATTACAGATGTGGCCTTACCAAGGCATTATAAAGTGGTATTAACACTTCACGTGATCTTGATTCTATCCCTCTGTTTATGTAGCCTACAACTGTGTTGGCTTTTTTGGCAGCTGCTGCACACTGCTGGCTCATATTTAAATGGTTGTCCTTACTACTATTGAGGAAGATACCACCTATACTGTACATGTGCATTTCGTTTGCCTAAATGTAGAACCTTACTTTTTTCACCATTGAATTTCATTTTATTAGATAGTGCCCAATGTTCAAGTTTGTCAATATCCTTCTGTATTCTGGAGTGTTGCCTATTCCTGCCAGCTTAGTGTCATCTGCAAATTTGATGAGTTCCCCATTTATTCTCTCATTCAAATCATTGAGGAAGATGTTGAAGAGTAGTGGGCCTAAAACAGAGCCTTGGGGTACTCCACTGCATACTTCCCTCCATGTAGATGCAGTTCCATTGAGGACTACATTTTGAGTATGGTTGGTCAGCCAGTTACGAATCCATCTGGTGGTGACACTGTCTAACCCACATTCTTCTACTTTATCTAGAAGTAGATTATGGTCTACCTTATCAAATGCCTTACTGAAGTCCAAGTAAACTATAGCGACGGTATTTCTCTGTCCACTAATTTTGTCACTTTGTCAAAGAATGCAATAAGATTAGTTTGTCATGATCTGTTTTTGACAAACTCATGTTGGCTTTTGGCTATTACTTTGTTTACTTCTAGGTGTTCGCTAATTTTTTGCTTGATTATTTAGAATCTTTCCTGGTATTGAGGTCAGGCTGATAGGTCTAAAGTTTCCTGGATCTACTTTTTTTCCTTTTTTGAAGATGGAAACCACATCAGCTCTTTTCCAGTCCTCTGGCAGTTCCCCAGTACTCCAAGATCTCTAAAAGATATAGTTCAGTTGTTTTGAGATCTCATCTGCCAGTTCCTTCAGAACTCTGTGGTGTAATCTATCAGGTCCTGGTGATTTGAACTCGTCTAAGGTAGACAGGTGCTCACTTACGATTTTCTTCCCTATTTCAACTTGTGTTCCTAATCTGATTTTTGTGGTGCTGTTTTTGATAGGTTGGACTGTTTTATCCCTTTGTGTAAATACAGATGCAATGAGTTAAATAGTTCTGCTTTCTCTCTGCTACTTGTCACCTTCTTGCCACTTTCTCCCAGCAATGGACCAATTGTTTCCTTAACCTTTTTCTTGTTTTTAACATGTTGGAAGAAGCTTTATTTTGGTTATTTTTTTTTACTTTTGTGGCAAACCTTTCTTAATTGTGAGCCTTTAAATTTTACTTTGGTTACATTTAATTGTATTATATTAACAGAAAATAAGAATAAAATCTAATCAAATTAATGTATTAATTGTAGTCAGTATATACAGCATGGTTTTACCCTACCTGCACTTGATAATAGGAACAGCATCACTATTTGAGTATATTGATTCAGACTGTTGCACAATTTTTCCCAAAACAAATCCTTGGTGATTTCATTGTTTGTTTTTATTTGTTAAATTTATATCTCATGATTTAAAGTGACTTATTACATATATAGGATGTAACATGCAACTATCAGCATACAATAGATCCTCATTTTCATATTTATACAAAACTACAGTCGCTAGATGACAACAATTCATGTACTTTAACCTATGCATTCATATTTAAACCGATACATGTGCTCTGGTTTATCTATCCATCACTTTATTCAGTCTGCCTTCATTCAAATCTTCCTCTTCCTCTTTAATTTCATGAACATATACAATTTATATTTTTACTTTACCTTACCTTACCTAACCTTACTACTTTATATTCTTTATCACTTTGCCCTCTTCAATTTCAATTCAGAAATCATGCTCTGATACACTAGATTGTCCCAGATATATTGATTTCCTGTAACCTTATGATTTTGGTGAAATATACAGGGCGGGGCATAACCTTTTCCTAGGGGGTCACAGCAAGATCGACAGCAGTTTACAACTTCCGCGACACCTCATTTTAAAGCCCATAAAAAACTGAATTGAATGAGCTATTAAATGTTAAATTTGCTTTAAGAATGGCTGGAAAATTCGATTTGGAAGAACAAAGGATCATTGACAGAATAAAATGCATTGCCTTTCGAGAGGCTCGCGATGCTGGAGCGACGTTTATCAATCGAAAATGGATTGCAAACAAATTGAAACGTCATCCGGATTGGGTTACTGATAATTGGAACAAAACAGCCCAAGAATGTTTCACAAAATTTGGAGAAGGGCGTCCTCTGCAACTGTCCCAAGAAAGCAAAGCCATCATTGCAACTGGCAGTCGCAAACAACGAAAAGGAAACCGAAAAGTGGCCCAAGAAATCCTTCAAATTCGTGGAAAACGAGTTGATCAAAGGACAATCGGCCAATATCGAGAACGAGAAGGTTTGAAGCCATTCCACGTCATTTGCAAACCATTGAAAACTCAAACACACGTTCAAGATCGGCTTTGGTTGTGTGATTGGTTGTCTGAATGGACCGAGGAAGATTTTCTTCATTTGGCGCCATCTGACGAATTCTTCGTTTATGCCATTCAAAAACCGAATTTCCAGAATGATCGAATTTGGGCTAAAGACGTCGACGACATCGCCAAACATGAACGATATCGACAAATCGTTCGCAATCCGACTTGCATCGGGATTTTCGTCATTTTCACAGCCAAGAAACTGCATTGGGTTTTGAAGGATAAAGGGGAATCCTGGGATGGCAGTTATTTCCGTGAGAAAATTTTATTGGAGAATGTCATTCCATTTCTCAGTGATCCAGACAATGTCTTGGTGGTTGGTGAGGCTGTCTTTCTTCATGACAAAGCTCCTTGCATGCGTGCAAATGCGACTCAGCAATTGTTAAAGGAAAACAATGTCGAATTTTGGGGCAATGACGTCTGGCCGGGAAATTCGCCAGATCTCAATCCGGCAGAGAACATTGGGGCCATAATTAAGGATGAAGTGGAAGCTCTGATGATTCAGGAGCAAGGTCAAAATCGATATTCGGTTGAAACTTTGAGAATGAATTTGGAAACTGTGTTGAAAAATCTGGAAAATCGAACGGAACTGTTTGAAGATTTGTTGTGTTCTTATCCACCTCGTTTGAATGCTGTTCGAAGGGCTAATGGTGGTCATACTGACTATTAAATCGTGTCAATAAACTCAGTTTTTGATGGGCTTTCGAATGGTGTATGAATTATTTGTGTTGTTATTACAAGTGTTGCTGTGACCCCCTAGGAAAAGGTTATGCCCCGCCCTGTAGGTAGCCCTCGACTTACAACCACAATTGAGCCCAAAATTTATATTGCTAAGTGAGAAAATTGTTAAGTGAGATCTTTCTCATTTTTTGACTTTTCTTGCCATAGTTGTTAAGTGAATCACAACAGTTCTTAAGTTAATAACATAATTGTTAAATGGATTTGGCTTCCCCAATTGACTTGGCTTTTCAGAAGGTCACAAAAAGTGAGACATTGCAACTGTCATAAATATGAGTCAGTTGCCAAGCATCTGAATTTTGATCACATGACCATGGGGATGCCACAACAGTCATAAGTGTGAAAAAAAATTCAGTGTTGTAACTTTGAACTGTCACTAAATGAACTGTTGTAAGTCAAGGACTACTAAGCCTTTGTAGTACGATAGACATGGTAACCAGCCTGATCCATACTTATACTATAATACAAGTAGCATACAGCAATAGCACTTAGACTTATATACCTCTTTACAGTGCTTTACAGCCCCCTCTAAGCGGTTTACAGAGTCAGCATATTGCCCCCAACAATCTGGGTCCACATTTTACCAACCTTGGAAGGATGGAAGGCTGAGTCAACCTTGAGCTGGTGAGATTTGAACTGTCGAACTACAGCTAGCACTCAGCTGAAGTAGCCTGCAGTGCTGCACTCTAACCACTGCACCACCTCGGCTCAATATCTTGCTAAAATAAGAACAACAGTAGTTAGTATTGTCACTTATTTGCCGATATATCACAAGAGCAGGAGATACCAAGTCTGCTCACATTTTAATACATATACATATACATACATTATAAAATCTTTATGTATGATAGTATCTCTACTCTAGAGACAAGTTTGCAGCTATCATGATTTGTTTCTCATCCATCATCCAAGAAGTACACACAATTAATGTTTTCTCTGTTAATTGGCAAACTGCACTATACAATTCTATATATAGTAGTGAAATAGACTTTTTTTCAAATGAAGTAGTTGAATAGAGAGAACGTAACTGTATATCTTAACCTTTGAAAAAAATATTTTATTTTTTATTCATAATTACTAGCTGTTTTAATTATGTTTCAACATGTTTATTCAGGTGATAGTATAAAAAATAGATTCTATCACTGGTATAGCTTCAGTTCAGTATAAAAAACGATAAAGAATTTAGAGTACATCTAATAAAAGTACATCTAAACTGAGTTCCTGCTTGGTGAAACTTTATGCTGAAAGTTGATAATTTCAGAAATGGAAGGCAGAAAAATGAAAATATTTGAACATTATCACTGGAAGCTTGCTAACCATTCCAGTCAATTAACAGGAAAATATGAATAGAAGTGGGAAACCATGACATCAGTTAGGATTGTGTGTACATGAAAAAAAACCCTACAAAAATATAATACACTTCTTTGTGTGTTCACAGCATATAAGCTATTGAATATGTTAACATTCACTTTAACATACCTAGTGTTTTTATCTTTTTTCTGTGATACAAACTCTTAAAAGGTGTTTTATATATAACTTTTTTTATGCATTGACAATTAGAGATAATACATATATATATATATATATATATATATATATATATATATGTATGTATGTATGTATGTATGTATGTATGTATGTATGTATGTATGTATGTATATGGAGGAAAATATGTCACTACAAATGAAGTGTAGAATAAGTGTTTATTTTATCTTTAGTGTGTGGGATGGGAATCTACTAAGATTTCTTCAGGAAAAACTGTTGTTCATAATAACGAATTTAGGTTTGAAGAATTTTCTGTTAATCTAAAATAGCCTGCAAGAACATGGTATGAAAGAGATAGAATGTGACAGAAAGAGAGATATCATGGAACAGTTTTTAGCAAGACTTTGCACGAAAACATTTCAATAATTTATTGAGCAGTGCACTATACTGCTCAATAAAAAAACAAATTCTTTACTCCAGTGATATTTATAGGTAGACTAGAGCAACCTCCAATATTGCAACCAATATTTATCACTCTTCACATAAATAAGTAAGGATAATTCAAATCAATAGTGTGAATTGATACTGTCTTGTCTGGTGCAACTTTCCTTTCCTTTCATGGAATAACTTTTTTTATTTTTTTAGCTTCTCTCTTGAATGCTTGAATAATGCACATGGTCATCTGCAGAAGAGTAAGAGGAGGCAAATGAAGAAATGTGTGATGACAATTTTCAGTGGAAAATTTCTACTGCATTGACACTGATTTTTGTGATGACTCCCTCAGATGCAAAGATCTGTCCAACATCTCTTGGCCACTTTCAGCTTCACTGTGCATAACCACTGCCCCTCCATGATTTTCTCTGTGGCCATGTGCTGCTTACTTGGATAAAACTTGGTTTTCATATAGAGTTTATCATATAATCCCTAGATAGCACTTTTCAAATGGGTAATACACAGCCTTTAATTAATATAGCAGCAAGATCCCTGTAAAGATTAAAAATCATCATAAAAATAGGTAAGGAGTAAATCCCAGACCTCAACCAGTAATCACTCCTTGGTCCTTCCTGCTTTGTTCCATGATATTTCACTATTGTAACAGAGCACCAACTATTTTTTCTCTATTTCTCTTCTAGAAAAACACTAGACATATGTTAATTACGAGCACAAGTAACAGTCTACATACATACCTGTTGTGGCCCAGCAGGAGCTGTTGGAACTGCATATGGACTCCGATAGCGAGGAACCCTATGAGTCAGCTATGGAAAATGTGGAGGACCCTGGGCAGGGTTCAGATTCAGAGCAGGGACCAGAGAGGCTGGTTGGCCACCAGGAGGCGCCTGAGGCATGGAGCAGTGGGAAGACTGGGGAGAGAGTATATAAGAAGAGACTTTGGGATGAGTCCTTTTGCAGGACACAACCGTTTGTAGTAATCTGGAGAACTCCTTGTCTGGTCTGCCTTGTGTTCCTGTGTCTGTTGGAGTCGGGGTTGCTGCCAATGTCTTGCCAGTGAGTCGTGTTTGGGCTTTCAGCCAACAAGATTATAATTGCTGTGAATAAAATGGCAAACAGCTAAGCCTGTGTCTACGTTCATTACCGGATGGAGGGGGGAGCAGAACACATACCTGCTAGTGACTTGTCATTTAGACAATTTGAAAGTTGACGTGTCATTTATTTTATTTTTAATATGATTGTTAAATTATCATCATGACTATAATAACTGATAAAATTACTTTGAATAAGATACCCTTTCTAGAGGGCAAATGCAACCATCAATATTACTCTTGATTTTTTACAAGGATAATATTATAAGGGTAAGGCAATATAAGTTGCCAGTCCTGTTACTGTGGCTTGATGGTCTGAGCAGAATACCATACACCAACATCTTTTTATACTGCATTATGGATTGGAGGAAAGCACGTTGAAATTGGTTGTTTGGATTAGTTCTGTTGTAATGTTTCCTTTGATATATGATAATGATGCAAAATGGATAGGCTTTTCAATAAAAATATTAATTTACATTTCATATCTTCTACCAACTGACATTCCGCCCAATATATAATAAGTATCAGTTAATGGAAAAAGAAGGTGTTAAGAAGCCACAACAGAAGATTGGTACTAGACTGGAAATTTTACCTTTAATATGGTAAAATACTACATTTAATACCTAAACTTTCTTATTTTAATAATAATTGTTATTGACGTTTAAACATATACACATAAAATATAATACAAACTAAGATAAATATAAACAAGTGCAGAGTGAAAAATAAAAAGAGGGAAAGGGAAGAAGTGAATATATGTGTTTATAAATATATATGAAATATATATATTTTCCCTTCATCAAGAGGAATACAAACATTTGTAGTAAGTTAAGACCTTTTTCAAAAAAATTAAACAGAAATCTCTTCATTAGTTATTTTTATTCAGCCAAAGTCAATTAGGAGCTACCAGGAAAAGTTATATATTTTTACTCTAAAGTTAAAAAGCAAAAATAATATTCTTCCCGTGTCTCATCTCATATCTATAAACAAATTTTTTAAAACTTCATCATTCAAATTTAATCAAGAAAAATTCCATTAGGAGCTACCAGAAACAACAACATATTAAAATTTTTAATCTTTAATCTCTTCAAACTGTATCCCACAAATTAATGTCTTATCATCTTCTCTTCATCTCCTCTGAATTTTAATACCATAGCTTATCCTTTTCTTTAAAAATTCAACAAAAACTCTCTTCCTCCCATATCTTATCTATAAATAATTTTTAAAGCTTCATCATTTTGTCCTAGTTAAAAAAACCCATTAAAACTGCTAGGGAAAAGAAACAATCATATGCATTTTAATCTTGGTTGAATAAGCCAACTTTGTAAACCTTTGTTTTGTTTTTAAAAGTCTTAAGTTTATTTCTTTTAGTAATGTCCCAAAAACTGGTTTCTTTTCTTTTTCTCCTTATCTTTCCTCAGGAATTTCTTCATAAGTATGACATATCTTTGGATTTTGAAAATCCAAAATAACAAAATTGTCCAAGTCTCTTTCTTGAGTTAAAATACATTTTTTCCAAGTCATTCTTCTGATTCGTTATTGGTATGTGTCTTTTAATTGTTAAAATCTCAACTTTCATTTCTAAGTATATATAATGTTATTGTCAATATCATTCTTGCATCTTCGCAATTTTAAAACTATATGCAAAACACCCAGTATGATGTTATCTTCTATGTCTTCTTTGAACTTCTCAAATGAAAGTTCCTGGTATTTTGTTGCCAAATATCCTTGGATTCTTCTGGCATTAAAGTACTTTCTCCCATTCTATATTAGTGGCTCTTTTTTAATGACAGGTAATTCTCAACTTACAACCACAATTGAGCCCCAAATTTCTGTTGTTAAGTGAGACATTTTAGGTGAGTTTTGCCCTATTTTATGACTTTTTTGCCACAGTTCTTAAGTGAATCACTGCCATAGTTGTTAAGCGAATTTGGCTTCCCCATTGACTTTGCTTGTCAGAAGGTTGCAAAAGGTGATCACATGACCTTGGTACACAGCAATGGTCATAAGTATGAACTAGATGCCAAGTGTCTGAATTTTAATCATGTGACCATGGGGATGCTGCAACAGTCATCAGTGTGAAAAATGGCCATAAATCACTTTTTTCAATGCCGCTTGAATTGTCACTAAATGAACTGTTGTAAGTTGAGGATTAGCTGTATTATAAATCAATTGATACAAATGATAATATCAGGAATATAAACTATTCCAAATTTAATTTCAAATTCCTGTGTATCATAGGTAATGAATGTATTGTGTGCATATATTGTTAGGTGTAAAATATTTAGCATTCATAATTATGTTTAGCAAAAATAAATGACCTCACTCATAACGTCTCCTCTACTGCTTAGGGAATTTTGAAAACTAAATTATTCCACTTATCGTATTGATTTTCTGTATTATTATTATTTCCTTTTTTCATTTATGTTGTCGTTTCGATTTTCCTTTTAACCCAGTAAAATTTGGTTGATTACAGCAGGGAATAAATCCAATAAATAATGATAAATAAAAATAAATCTCAATTAAAGACAGAGTTGTAGCAAACTAACAGTCATATCAATAATTCAAATTGTCTACATAAATCTGGAATTAAAGGCAACAAAATTTAAAATGTATGAAACTACATTGAGTTCATTTATTTTTGTCTGTTTTATCATGCAATTATCAAGAAGATTTTAGCACATTTTACAAGATCTCACAATGGTTTTGCCACTTCATTGTTTATAGCCAAGAGAGTTGCATGTGACAGATGATACACATTTTGCTTGCATGCATAATAATGAGAACAAGGTCTCCTGTATCCCCTTGGCTCCATTGGATTTTGTCTAATATGTTTATGTATTCTGCATCAGTGAAACCTACTATTACTTATTCCGTCTTTTCTTTCAGTTCCTATCAAGATAGTACAATAGTTAAACATTTCCATTTATTACTGACAATATGCACACAGCAGGGGGAAATCCATCATTTATTTTTTATAGTATGCCTACTAATTTTCTGATAATATTATTGCAATTCTGTAAAGCACTGCAGTAAGATTTTTGTCCTTCACTGTAGCCCAGAGGCATTCCACATTTTTTCCAGTTGTTTTCATGTTACAATGACTTAAAAAAACAACAACATTAAAATATTTGATTTCCACCCTGTCACCATGAAGATACAATGTCCTTTTATACCCTTTTATGCCCAATTATATACCAATGATTTTTTTAAATCTTTCCCTGTAATAGTTCATGGGAAAGACCTTGGAGACTGGACCTATATGTCCATCAGCTAAGCTAGACTTAGCCTGCAGATCGATAATGGGCAAGGCAAGAAGGTCAGAAGAGACTGCCTCTAGTTTCTCAAGCTGAAAAGAGATGGGAGCAAAGAAATGTACTTTCAGACTTGCAAAATTCTGTAATGTGATTTTGACGGTAAAGTAGAATTAGTTTACTTTGTCTTGTTTCTCGTCTGATCCACCTAATAAGACTGACATATTATTCTCAAGGTATTTTTGCACTGTATTTTGGGGGCATGAAACTGGATAAATGTGATTGTTCACATAACTGATAACCTTTCGTGAGATTTTCTGCCTCTCCACTTTATTTCCAATCTGTATAGAGATTGTTTCTGTATGTACTGTATATCTGTGTCTAACTTATAATAGAGCCGAGGTGGCACAGTGGTTTGAGTGCAGAACTGCAGGCTACTTCAGCTAACTGCTAGCTGCAGTTTGGCAGTTCAAATCTCACCAGTTTAGGGTTGACTCAGACTTCCATCCTTCCTAGATGGGTAAAATGAAGAGCTAGATTGTTGGGAGCAATATGCTGACTCTGTAAACCACTTAGAGAGGGCTGTAAAAGCACTATGAAGTGGTATATAAGTCTAAGTGCTATTGCTATTATATGTGTGTTTGTGTGTGCATGTTTTATTTTACTTTTAGTATCTCACTTATTGGATTTATATGAAATAATGGTCATTTAGTCATATTATCTAAGTTTTGTAAAATTGCTCCTTTAAATGATCTGAAATGTAAAAAATGAAAGCTATCTATTTTTGAATTGAACAAAAATAGTCAGCTTGAATGAGGATAACTTCCAGGTTAGAGACATAACAGTGTCTAAGTATCTTCATTAAAAATTACCTCAAACTCATTCAATCTAAAGGTGAAGCTGATGTTTCCTTATTTAAACCCTACCTCCTGAAGGGGACTCTGTCATCACAACCATTAATTGTGATCTGAACCAAAATACAGTACTCTGACATTTTCTTCTAAGTGGCAGAAAAATGGAAGAAAGTCTGGATAAAAAAATATATATTTTTACTTGCAGTTCAGGTGTGCTAAGGTGTTTCTTCTCCTGTAAGGATAGAAAATAGTGATTGATTAGCATAAGAGAAATGTGTGTTACCTAGGAATTTATGACAGGTAACACTGTTCCTTTTCAGTTGTTCTAATAAATCATAGTCTGACTATCCATCTAGGTTTTGAAATACTTGAATATTTATCCTTTTGCATATTCTTTCCTTCTGGTTTGCTTGTATTAGTACATTTTGTATTTTCTTCATTGGTTATGGTGTTTGAAATTTCCAGCATTTGACAGCTGTTGAATGTATCTCACAGTTTTAAAGTCTGCCACTGCAAACTTTAGTGGCAAATTTTAAATATTGTATTGTATCTACTGCAGCATATTTCAGTTTTCATATCAGGCTCTTGTCCAGTTCCAACTGTTTCTCCCATTACTGAAAATTTAATAGAATGTTAAATGGCTGCTTTAACTTCTTTAGACAGTTATTTAGAACGTTTTGGGGATCTAAGACAATATTTGGGTTTGAACAGTGATTCAAGAGCTGCTCCCCAAAGTGCGGAGAGCCACTTTAATTAATTACAATCAACATAATTATCCTTTCAGGAGATTAATATGGCAGGTGGGCTTCAGTAGCTTCAATAACTGAGTGATTGGTAGCAGGATCTCCTGGTGGCTAATGCATTCTATAAAGTTTGAAGGGTAAAAGAAGAGGGGAAAGATTATGAGTAATTCAGACTATGGGGGGTAACTGCTGGAAAATGTCAGTCAGTTGAGAGAAGTGTGCAATTAGACAAGCAATGGGATAAATGCTGGGAGCAGTGCCAGTGCTAGCCATGGGAAGTCCCCATTCCACTTCATCCAGTCAGTCCTTGAGCTGATATAACCAGCAACAGGAAGGAGCTATCAAAGCCAGCAATGTGTGTCCAATCATCACTGGTTGGCCTTATAGATAACAGTGGTTAATATTTCAGAAGTTCAGCAAAGCCTGGTCTAGAAGCAGTTGCCCTCTCTTTGCAACTAATTGCCCGATGAAGCAGCAGTAGTAACAACCCATTTGAAGGGAATGAAGCTATGATATTGAGCTAAAAGGTGGCACAGTGGTTAAATGCAGCACTGCAGGCTACTGCTAGATCAGCAGGTCAGCGGTTCAAATCTCACCGGCTCAGGGTTGACTCAGCCTTCCATCCTTCCGAGGTGGGTAAAATGAGGACCCAGATTGTTGGGGGCAATATGCTGACTCTCTGTAAACCGCTTAGAGAGGCCTGAAAGCCCTATGAAGCGGTATATAAGTCTACTGCTATTGCTATTGCTATTGAGCAAATTTTTAAAAAATATATCTCAGAAGAGTTTTAAAAAGTCTGAAGCACAGGATAACCAAATTAGAATATAGACACAAGTAAATTAAGGTTTTGATTCAAAAAATTAATACAGAAATAGAAACAAGTTTAGAGTTATATAAGCATGAAGGGAATAAATAAAGACGAAACATAGACTTAAGAAAATAAATATAAGAGTAATACACGTAGTCCTTGAGTTACGGTCACAACTGAGCCCAAAATTTATGTTGCTAAGTGAAATATTTGTTAAGTCATTTTACCCCATTTTATGAGTTTTCTTTCCACAGTTAAGTGAATCGTTGCATTTGTTAAGTGAGTAACATGGTTGTTAAGTGAATCTAGATTACCTCAAGGATACTGCAACCGTCATAAATGTGAACCAGTTGCCAAGCATCTGAATTTTGATCATGTGACCATGAGGATGCTGCAATGGTTGTAAGTGTGAAAAATGGTCATAAGTCATTTTTTCAGTGCCATTGTAACTTTGAACGGTCACTAAATGAACTGTTGTAAGTCGAGGACTACTTGTAAATCAATAGATTCTAGCCAATAGACTTATAAGAATAAGCATAACCTTATTGGCATTTTATTTTCTAATAAACTATTCCTTTACTAATTGATTAATAAATCAGACCCATTCTTAGATTAAAAACTTATTATGTATTTATGTGTCACATAATTCTACATCAAAACTTGTGACACACAGATACAATGGTAGAAGACACCGAGGGATTGTTATGATTATGCCAGAACATAGAATATATTAATTTCAAGAAATGTGCCTGAATAACTGATTATTTTCTGAAGAATAGCAATAGCAGTTAGACTTATATTTTCAGCCTACTTTCAGCCCTCTCTAAGCTGTTTACAGAGTCAGCATATTGCCCCCAACAACAATCCGGGTCCTCATTTTGCCCACCTCGGAAGGATGGAAGGCTGAGTCAACCCTGAGCCGGTGAGATTTGAACAGCCGAACTGCAGAACTGCAGTCAGCTGAAGTAGCCTGCAGTGCTGCATTTAACCACTGCGCCACCTCGCCAACAAGCTCCTGTAAAAACTGAAACTGGAAAAATAGACAAGTTTGGAATAGGAAAGTGAGTGAGACAATTACCCTGATTGTTCCCATACTCGTATAACATTTCTAGCAAAAAATGTATATTAAAAGAATTTAAATATTGGAAAAAAAATGACTGCTAGAATCAAAATATAAGGTCAAAATAGTAGTGGGAATTTCAGATAGGCAGTTAGCATTAATTTATTGACTATAAATAATATTTTAAAAGAGAATTCATTATGAAAATTAAATTGAAATTTTAAAAGTTTAGTTACTGTTCACTATCAGACGTGACCAAGCTTGCTTACTGAACTTACAATTGCCTTTAAGGAAACAAGGGTAATAAGAGTTTTTAATGTGTTAGATTCCAGAAGGGCTAAAGATGAACCATGTGGCAAAAGAAAAAAGAAAAGAAAAAGATTAATCCTACTGATGAACAATGCAAACATGGCCAAGATCATGAATAATAAAAATATTATAACAACAATAAACAGATAGATAATACGATAAGTATTTGTCTCAAAGCAGTGTGTTGTGATGTACAATTCAGAATCTAATTCTGACCTTGACTCGATGTTGGTGCTCCAGCTGAGCCGATGCTTCAGGATTGTCAGCCTAAGGAATCCGTAAGGCAGGATTCAGTTGGGACTGGTCAGTCACAGTGTGATTGGGTATAAGAATGGGCAGAAACCACAGGCAACTCCTGTTCAGAGCAGACAGGTGATGAGGCATAAACCCCAGGCAGGAGGGATAAATGCTTACAGAGGTGAGCAGAGCAATGAGGTTCCGTGCTAGGCAAAGGACAGGTATAAGTAATGCAGCCAGTGTCTGCAAGCAGATTTAGATTGCTGCTTTGCTTGCGTCTTTCTTTAAACCAAACATTTGGATTTTGTAAGTTTTATTCCTTTCTCTTCTTTAAGATTCTTTGACTAGATGACTACATGGTTTGGCTTTCTGTGACTCTCAGAATGTATTTGGATCAAGCTATTGCTCCTTGGACTGCAGTTGGTGTTTTTTAGGCAACCACTCTCTGCTAGGCATTTGAATTACCTTCCTGTCTGTTGTTATTCAGAATTAACAGAATAACAGAATTGGAAGATACCTTGGAGATCTTCTCGTTCAACCCTCATCTATGCTTCTTGTTCTGCCTTCAGATGCTTTGGAGAATAGGTTGAAGCCCTCTTCATTTTGGCAGCCCTTAGATATTGTAACACTGCTATCATGTCATCACATCCTTCTTTTCATTAAACCCATTTTTTTCAACTATTCTTCATATGTTTTATCTGCCAATCTCCCAATCATTTTTATTGCTCTTCTCTGCACTCTTTCTAGATTCTTAATCTCTTTTTTATATCATGGTGACCAAAACTGGATGAAATATTCAAGTATGGTCTTGTCAAGACATTATTCAGTGGTACTAATGCTTCACATATTCTTGATTCTTTGCCTCTGTTAATGCAGCTCCACCAAAAACCTTTAATTGGATCCAGAAGTAGACTGACAACTAGTCCAATTCACAGAGCAGAGGTTTAATGAAAGAGGAGCATAAATAGCTGCTTTTGTCAAGCTTATTAGTGCTCAAAGCTGGATGCCATCCTACTCAAGTTTCTACTAGAAGCATGCAATATTGAATAAATATTGAAATTGAACAATAGGTAATAATGGTGTGTTTAGGTCTTCATTTGATATATTAATGAAAAGAAAATACTATGGCTTTCTTCTGCCTATACATTTAATAATTTATACATAATGATCCTATGCTATTTCTACCAGAGATAAAATTCTTTTTCAATGACCATCCATTACTGTTGGAAGTTATTACAATTATTACCATAATTTCTGTTAACTATTTAAAATCTAAAAAGGAATATCATCCTCTGGAATTTTCCTTTATTAGTGAGATCAAATTCTAGTCTGGAACTTGTCCTCACCTTGTCGTGCAATGGTTTCTGTAAATAGGAAGTTTTGAAAAGTGTGAACAACATTATTGATTTAGCTATTTCAGGAAAGGATAGCATTTTGTTGACTTCTGATTTTCTACTGAGTTTAAGATCCAATTTTAAAAGTTCAAAGCAATCATTTTACTGGTATTGTGTAGAATAGAACATTTTTTTCATGCAATCTTCATACTTTTTAGGAATTTACATAAGTTCAAACAATATAGGACAGCGATGGCAAACCTTTTTTGGCTTATGTGCCATAAGGGGGGAGCACATGGGGAGTCGTGCATGGGCATGCCACACCCATAATGCAATATGCGCCCTCCCCAGTGTGCATGTGTGCATGACAAGCACTCCCCCACATTTTTTGCATGCTTCAGAGACTTCAGGAGCTTCCCTGAAGGCTCCGGAAGATTAAAAATGGCCCTACGAGCAAACAGAAAGTGACTTCCAATTTGGTCGGAGGGTCATTTTTGTCCTCTGGAGCCTTCAGAGAAGACTCCTGAAGGTACCTGAAGGCTCCGGAGAGCTAAACCGGCCCTACGAGCAAACCGGAAGTCCGTTCCCGAATTTCCGGTTTGCCAGCAGGGCTGGTTTTTGCACTCCGGAGGCTGCAGGGAAGCTTCTGAAGACTCTAGAGGGCCCTCAGGGGGCGGGCGGGATAAGCTGTTTTCACCCTCCCCAGGATCCTATAAAGCCTCTGGAGCCTGGGGAGGGTGAAAAATGGCTTTAAAAAAAGATTGAACTCAGCTGGCCAGTGTGCACATGCGTGCTGGCCAGCTGACAGGGCAACGCCTGATAAATGGATAAATGGTGCCATAGGTTCACCATCCCTGATATAAGAGCTTTAAATATGTATTATAATATTTTTAAATTACCAAAGGGATTGAAGACTACTGTTGTAGCAGCTAACTGGATAAGTTTATTGAAATACTGTGTTTCCCCAAAAATAGGACATGTCCTGTTACTAAGCCCAATACACATACACCTACACACACACACACACACACACACACACATACATATATACATACATATACATACACACACTTGTGTATTAAAGTTGCATTTAGGATGGAACTAATTAATGGAAAGAATAGTTAGTGAGGTTTTCCAGGTCACTTGTATTCTTCTATCAAGTATAAGCCTGTTGCCTGTAGTGCAGTGGATAATGTTATCCATTGTAAGTACTGAAGGCTAATTTAAGGGCCAGTAAAAACAGTTTTTCTGGATAGAATAGAATAGATGGGATATGGTGTCTTATACTAGGCACATACAAAACTTGATTAGAAAACAAAACAAATTGAAAATAAGGATTTGTTGTTGTTTGCTTTTATGGACTTTTGACTTTCTGAGTAACTGATGACTTCCACTATGCATGAAGAAGTAAATATATTCATCCTCTTTTTAAAAGCAATCCTCTGAAAATGACCAAGCAGAAAGGGAAGAATTACTTTAATATGTAAAGCTTAACTTCTTTGGAGCAGAATCTTATTTAAGATACCTTCAATTCCCTTATGATATTCTGTTACTCTTTCCTTGGTGCTTGTGCAGTGCTTCTTCACACTGTTAGGTACATGAAGCAGAACATCGACTCAGAAATAGATTACTTTGACAGAGGAGAAATAGTTTAACATTCTGAGGGAAAAAATAAAATGAAATCCAATGTTGCACTAGCATGGCAGAATGTTCTTCTTATCTGTTTCCTTTCCTTCTCAGAGAGAGAGAGAGAAAGAGGAGTTTCTCAATACTGGCAGCATTAAGGTTTGTGTACTTTAACTTCCAGAATTCTTCTACCAGTTGAAATTGGACGGGTTTGAGAAGCACGGTGTTAGAGTAATGAAAACTCTCTGGAGCAGTTTTGAAGGTCCATGTATCTACAAGTCATGGTTACAGACCAATAAATAAATAAATAAATATTTGCTTCTTCAAACAGGAAAGCTAAAGAAGTATACAACTAATTTTACCAATTCCCAATTTAAATCGTTACCATTTACTTCAGAAAATTGTAATATCATTCGGCAAATAGTTATAAATTAAGTTATATAAAATAAATTAACTTCATAATATTTATGGGCTAAAGAAGCAATGTTTGTTACCTTTATTTGTATGGAACTTATAACATGGATTCAAAGTCATTTCATCCAGACGACTCCTTTGTCAGAATGATCATACAGAATGAACTGTAAGGAAGAATGAATCGTCCCAATAGTGACAGATTACATTTCTTCAGTTTTTATCATTCTCTTAAATTTAACTCATCACATTCCTCCATCATTTGAGAAAAAATTGTCCCCTTGAAAAATACTTCTTTTGCAGTATCTTATAATATATTTTTCATATTTTATTTACAGTTCACAGTGCTTTTCTACTTTATTTTTGTAATGTGGCATTCTTATGTGCATTTTCCTTTAATACATCAGTGATGGGATTCAAGTAATTTAACAACCGGTTTTCTGTCCTAATGACAGAATGGTGGATAGGTGGGCCTTAGTGGTCATGTGACTATGTGGACGTGGCCAACTCAACATGACTTAGGTTGATGGGCACTTTGCCTTACCTGTTACAATGTAATAAGGGTTAACCGGAGAGGCAGTTTCTGTAAGCAGGGCAATAAAGATTAAACTAGAAACAACACCAGAATGCTTCATTTTAATTATTTATTTATTTATTTATTTATTATTTATTTATTTTATTTTATTTTATTTTATTTTATTTTATTTTATTTTATTTTATTTTATTTTATTTTATTTTATTTTATTTTATTTTATTTTATTTTATTTTATTTTATTATTTTATTTTTATTTATTTATTTATTTATTCATTCATTCATTCATTCATTCATTCATTCATTCATTCATTCATTCATTTATTTATTTATTTATTTATTTATTTATTTATTTATTTATTTATTTATTTATTTATAGAGTGTGTATGCCGCCCACTCGAGAGAGACTCAGGGCGGCTTACAGATAAAAAGGAAGGGGGAACATACAAAAATAAAAAAAACATTAAAATTCCACAACTTTCATAGCTTAGGATGGGGCTGGAAAGATCAACAGCCCCAGGCCTGCCGGAACAGCCAGGTCTTGGTTGCTTTGCAGAAGGCCATAAGGGTAGTAAGGGAAAGATCATTCCATAGGGCCGGAGCAGCTACAGAGAAGGCCCTTCCCCAGGGAGTCGCAGGCCGACATTGACTGGCAGATGGGATCCGGAGGAGGCCTAGTCTGTAGGATCTTATGGGTCTCTGGGAGGTAAATGGCAGGAGGCAGTCTCTCAGGTAGCCAGGTCTATACCATGTAGGGCTTTAAAAGTAATGACTAGCACCTTGAAGCGTGTCCGGAGACCAATGGGAAGCCAGTGCAGCTCGCGGAGGATAGGTGTAACGTGGGCGTACCTAGGTACACCCACTATCGCTCATTCTGGACTAACTGAAGTCTTCAAACACTCTTCAAGGGCAGCCCCATGTAGACCGTGTTACAGTAATCCAGTCTTGAGGTGACAAGGGCGTGAGTGACCATCCAAAGGGCCTCCCGGTCCAGATAGGGTCACAACTGGTGCACCAGGCAAACGTGGGCAAAGCCCCCCCCCCTGGTGACAGCTGACAAGTGATGTTCTAGCGTCAGCTGCGGATCCAGGAGGACTCCCAAATTGCTGCCTTCCTTACAGGATTAGCCCTGTAAAGCGTAAAAAAACCAAAAGAAGATTTCTTCCAATAACCGGTTCTCTGAACCTCTTAGAAAGTTAAGAACTGGTTCTCCCAAATAGGTGCGGACTGGCTGAATCCCACCACTATAATACATGCATATTTCTATACTTTTCATCTTTTTCTCTATAGCATTATGTTGAAGACATTTCATTATTAGTTTTACCTGAATTTCATAAAATCATAAAATGGTATTAGAAAAGACTTGAGATCTCACCCAGTTGAAACCCTAAAGTAATAAAAGCTTCTGTAGCTACATTCCTGAAAGATAATCTTCAGCTTCTGTTCAGAAGTACATTTTGTCAAAATCCTTCCTAAAATGTAGTGTTCAGAAGTGGATCCAGCATTCTAGATATGATCCAACAAATGCAAAATACAATGAATAATAACATTTTAACACTGCAATTCTTTTGATAGGGCTTAAAATTTCAATTTTGTTGCTATGGTCATTTGTTTGAGGCTGTGTCACATTATTGGCTCACATTTAACTTCATGATCCCTCTAATTTTACAAATGTGTTGTTTTTTAAATCTATCTTTTCTTTACCTATATTTTAGTTTTTGACTTTATTTTTGTATTTGTAAGCCGCCCGGAGTCCTACGGGATTGGGCGGCATATAAATTTTATTAAATTCAAATTCAAATTCAAATAATTCTATAATGCCTTCAATTTTTCCTACACAAATTTAGGACTTACCAAAATATAAGCTTCATTTTATTTGTTTCTGTCCATTTTTCCAGCTTTTTGAATCTTTATGATAATCTGTAAAGTCAGCAATAATGTTTTAAACACCTCATTTAAGTCATAAATATGTTATATTGCACAGTATCTAGAATGGAATCTTAAAATTTTAGCACAGGAAATTTGTTTAATGGCCTTTTATAATGATTTTCAGGTAGGTCCGTGTGTGTGTGTGTGTGTGTGTGCGCACACACACACACACACACACAGAGAGAGACAATAGTAATAAAAATAACTTCGCATTTTACCATCTTATCCTTTAAGGAATAATGGGACAGTTTATTAATGTCAAGGTACACTTCATCTTCTGAATTCCTGTCATAAAACTTGTCATGTAATAACAAGTCCCATACCACAGAACACAGTGATGGAAGCAAAAATTGCACGTACTTCAACAAATTGTTTTAATAGAAGAAAAACCTCAAAAGGCAGAATATAGAATCTTGGAAATTATGATGGTAACTTTCTACCAGCTTTTATTAGTAAACTCAGAAAGGAGGAAATGCTTTGTATGTTTTAAATCTCTTCTTTCTGGGATTTTTCTAAGTGGTATTCATCTGCTACAGTATTTACGAGATAGGAATCAAGTAACTAATAATCCATCTGTTGCTTGTTTATGTCTGTAGTTTTTTCTACTTATTTTTCAGTCTTCTTGCAGTCTTTCATAGAAGATGAGACTAACCTGTCATTACTTGTCCTGATAAACCCACGCTTGCTACCATGAAGCAATGCATTCTTTATTTTAAATGTTCACAAATTGACAGTTTGATAATATTTTCCAGTTATCAGTGTCAGCATGAGACTTAATTTCATGATTTCTATTTTTTCCCTATTTAAAGGCTGTTCTATATTTTAGGGCAATGCTAGTACTCTACAATTTCTTAAAGAATACATAAAGTGCTGGGAAAAAAAACCCCTTCAAGATTCTGAAATATAATCTCTATGGTTCAGGAAGTATACATTTCTTTATGATCCCCATGTAATCCCTTATTATCTCTTTACTTGAGTAACTTGTTCGACTTGTTCATCTGCACAACTTACGCTGCTTGGGACATCCTGGGAATGTGGCTACAGTTTCATCTTTCTACGTAGTATGTTTTGTGATATCTTTATTGTGCTGTGTCCATCAGAATATGTGTATATGACATAAATGATGTGTACAGCTTGGCAGAGCTTAACTTGACATGCCATTGTCAAATTGTTAAAATGTCTGTTTTGCCAAAAATCTGAAGTTAGGAAATAAATTATTAGATTAAAAATATGCAAGCATAGACAAATCTTCTGTCTTGGGCTACCTAGTTAATAAAATAACAATACAGATAATTAAGATGAGTCTATAAGGGATGCCTATGTGTTCTTTCCAAGTAATCTCCTTTACATTAGTGGTTTCTCTACCCACTATAATCCACTAAAATGTTATTAATTTTGCTACATAATTGAAAAAAAATCTGACAAATACTAATGCTTCAATTAGATTATTTATTGAAATACATTTATATCATGGTTGCCTGAAAATAGCCTTTTCTATAATATGACATGAATCTCAAACTTCTTTACCATCACTGTCATTATCATAAGCCTCATTAACCAAGCAAGCTATATATAACTGTCATATATGAAAATATGCAGCAGATATATGAGTTTCTTTTTATAGCTATTTTCTATAATGTGTATGGTTGTCTAAATATTATCAGTATAATATACTGCTACTGAGTATTTTTAATTGTGATCTGTTCTTCAGTTAATGCTGAAAGTGTCGCCTTTCCAGTTTTCAGGCAATTAATCTATTAAATGATTAAGACTGAGAGTCAGATTGCTATAATTGTTAAAAGCACTAGGTTAAAACTGGGAGACAGTGAGTTCAAATACTGGGTGACTTTAACTCCAGTCTATCTCAAAAAGAGGGCAAATGCTGGCAAGAAATTGCATTGATTTGTCCTGGCAATTGCCATAAGTCATAAATATCTTGAATGGCATCCCCAAACAATTATGACACAGTAGTTCCAAAACAACTGAATGCCATCTGACAGTTACACATGATCATACATTTTCTGCAGTGGCATGCACACCATCATTTTAATCTATGTTGACAGCTTATAGTTTACGTCAAAGTTTAGGTTGATTATTTTTTTCATTTGTTTAATTGAATAGTGTTTAACATTATTTTATATTGTTTTAACTGTTTTAAGTACATTATTGCTATGTTTAGTATAAGCTGCCTCAAGTTGCTTTCACATTTGATATGGATATCAAGTACATTTATCAGAGGTGGGTTGCTAATTTTTTTACTACCGGTTCGGGCATGCTCCCACATGCGCGATGCTTCTGCACATGTGCAGAATGTATCCAGATGGTCCCGCTGCCACTACTACTGATTTGGCCAATCCAGGCCGAACTGGCCGCAACCCATCTCTGAAATTGATAAATAGTCTTCACCCAGGTTATCCCTGTCAGATGGTTTACTAACTCTATCTCCCTCTGAGGGCAAAACAAAATAAACATACTGACTTAGACTATAGTCAGCTTTTCAAAGTCATCCAGAACAGGAAATAGATCACACAAGAAGAGCGCAGTGTGATTTTCTGGGTGAGGAAAAAATGAGGGATGCCACAGTCCTCTCATCATAAGTTAAAAAATATATGCCAACTAGTCTTTTTTGGACTAAGGGGCACTTAGTGGTATTCTTGTAAATAAAAATTGTTGTCATTAGCACTACAATTGCATGCAGAGGTTTGGTCATCTCCAAACATAGTGTACACATCAATACATTATTAAATAAAAAGAAGCTGGCACAACCTCTACATCACATAAAGTTACAGATGACGCATTTTCACACACTCTTACTACTTATATAAGACAACCATTAATCCAGTGGATGTCTCCCACTCATGTTCCCCAGCAACTGGTACTAAGATTTTGGAAACCATAACAATTAGTACTTTTATAATCCTGATTTTAACTTTCCAACCTGTTAACCATGTTAACCATAACCTAACCCTATCAAATGTATAATTTAGCTATGTGCTGGAGTGAGAATTTTTTCACTTAAGTATGCTTCATTGCCCATATTTTATGTTAATTGGATAATTTTAGGTTGAAAAGAAAATGATTCAGTTCTTCTACACAGAACAACTATATTTCTTCCTACAAGATCTTATTTTACTATTATTCTTCCATGTTAAAAATCATAAATGGATTCTTGCCTCATTAAAAATCATGCCAGCCCTTCACCTTATTTTTTCTTTTGTTTTATCACATCTAATTATTTTCCCTCCCCCCAAAAAAGAAGAAATGGATATATAAAGTATAACAAAGCAATAAAAAATATAAAAATGTACATCCTCCATAGAGGGAAAGGGATTTTTTTTTAATGAACAAAGCAAAATCCACAAAAATTGACCAGATTGATCAAAGTCACCTTCCTTGTTACTCTGTCAATTCAAAATAAAACAAACTCCAAAATTTATCAGGTTACACACATTGTTGCAATGGGTGTACTTTTTTTTTCTTTTCAATCTCATATAATACTTATTTTGGCATTTCTACATGCATGAAAAGTGTACTATTCTATTTGTTTTATTGCATTCCAAATCCTGGGGAAGGGACGTGCGGTGAGGTTTATGGCTGGTGGGGCAGCAATTTTTTTAGACTTGTGGACTTCCACTCCCAGAATTCCACAACTAGACATGCTCAGTTCTGATTTAAAGTGACAGTATTTGTTTTTTCTCCTTTGCTAAATACGTTTCCTTCTTTCTTTTTCTTCTCCTTTCTCCTCCTTCCTCCCTCTCTCCCTCCCTCACACACACACACACACACACACACACACACACACACACACACAGAGTTGGATTGGAGGGAGTCAGGGAGACCACAGGAGGAGACAGGAAGCCAGTCAAAGAGCCATACTGGAGCACACACACTTTTCCCCAGCCCCGGAAGGATCCAGTCCAGTTTCACTGATTACAGATTTGAAAAGACAACGTGGCTCTGCCTGGAATCAAACTACACTTGGGGAAGTAGAGCACTTCCCTCCAGCCTTTGCCCAAAGTCCCGCACTAGGAGGATGAGGTTTGAATTCCTCCCCCCTCCTCCGACCCACATGTACCTTTTCCAGCTGTTTCAGAGAGGATTTCAACTCTGCTCTTGCCTGCCATCATGAAAAGAAAAAAAATGTAAAAGGAAAAAGGCAAGAGTTGAGGTCAGGCTGAGCTAGTTGCTGCCAGATCACCGTGGATGACTCTGCTTAACTGTTTAAAAAAGCCTCTAAAAAAGTGCCCTCTACAGGAGGAGGCAGGAGAATGACGTGCCTCATCTACGTCAGGAATTTTTTGGCTTTTAACCCTTGCTTAACTCTGCTCGAGTGATCATTAAACTCCTAAAGTCAGATAGACTAGATGAGGCACATCGTTCTCCTACTTTCTCCTGTAGAGGGCACTTTTTAAGAGGCTTTTTTAAACAGATAAGCACTAAGCAGAGTCATCCACAGTGACTCTGTCAGCAACTAGCTCAGCCTAACCTCAGCTCTTGCCTTTTTCCTTTTACATTTTTTTTCTTTTCACGATGGCAGTGGTCTGGCTCTGCCTCCCCTGCCTCCCCTGATTGCACGTCCCTGTCCTGGGGATATAGCTAACTATCTATGAAAGCAATATAAAATTAGATTTAGAATTATGTGAATTTCAGTCTTAAAAATGCCAATAGTGTAACATAATAGATATTACTTTAATAACTTCTGTTAAAGTTAATGTTCGAAGTTCTGAATGCACCCAAACAATGGAACAACTGTATGCAGTTTTATTAACCATAGTCTGTGATGTTCAAAATACATGAAATAAATTTAGACAAAAATTATGTTGTATTCATTTTGAAATCAATAGTTAAGGCATTAAATCAAAACTTTAAAACTCATTATTCTAAACTCTTTCTCTTTCTCTTTCTCTTTCTCTTTCTCTTTCTCTTTCTCTTTCTCTTTCTCTTTCTCTTTCTCTTTGTGTGTGTGTGTGTGTGTGTGTGTGTGTATGATTATATATGCTATAAACGTTTTATAAAAGTAGGTTACTGGCTTAAGAATCTCAAACGTTTCCTAAAGTTTATTTTTATAAAAGAGTTCCACTTGAGCTAATGTGGTTCCAAATCATGAGATTTACCAAAACTTTGATTTACTAATGTACCACTGAATTGTAATGTTAAAAATATATTAAAAATACCTTATACCACTTCCTCTAAAATTACTTTGAAAAAATTAATTATAAGAATCATGACACTTGTACATTTAGAATGATCATTCATATACATCTCTTTTATGTTTTCTGTAAGAGCTGCTTATCCTCTGCAATATTATAAATGCTGTGTAGGAAAGCAATTTTCATCCCCGTTTAAAAGCAAACAAGCATACTTCAGATAACACCTAGGTTGAGAAACAGACCCTAGCCTTTTAATATCCATACTACAATAAAAACAGCCTTTAGAAACACAGAGGAGAAAAAAAGAAAAAGGAATAACTGTCTCTGTCTGAAAACTACAAATACTTCAGTAAAACATTTCTAAGCAAAAAGGCAAGTGCAACAGAAAAATAGTGCAAAATAAAAACGAACAAAAATATTTCTATTCAACATCTATCATTGAATAGTCATATCTGACATTCCCTTTAAAAACAAAATTACTATTATTTATATGGGTCAACAGAGAAAAATGGTCCATTTCTTCTCATTGGTTTATTGTATAAAAATATCTGAAATAATTCTTTAATGAAGGAGAGAGAGAAAAGAGGGAAGAAGAAGGGAGCTAATCACAGTTGCCAAAAGGGCTGCACTTTATCATCCTTTCCTGCTTGCAAAGGTCAACTGTGTAAGATAAATGAATGCCTAATTAGAAATTGAGGATAAACATTTTGGCAGGCCAAAGCAGAAAGTAAACACAATTCCAAAACATGGAAAGTTTTCAATCAGCTGAACAAATTGCATAGGAACTTTAGATAGTACCTTTATTTTTCTTTCAAATTCTATGCATTCTATCCAATGACTGAAAAAGTGACTGGATGCCTAATATTCATATGCTTCTCATTCTACCAAATATCTTTTTACATGATTTTAAAAGTAATTTATGAAAAAAAAACATAATACACTGCATAATCTTTCCCCATTCAATGGCACTAATACATGGGTCTTTGTGTAAGATTATACATCTCAGGGCAAATGCATGTGACTCAGTAGGACTGAGGCTTATTAGCTTTAGAAAAATATGTAATGGACTCAATAGCTAACTGATAATGTGAGGGTACTACTACTTCATATAGTAGTGTTTTCATAAATAAAGCAAGTAGATCCTTCCTTTTTCATTCTCTACTACACATAAATCACACAAATCAGACTGAAAGTCTAACTATATTTTTATACGTATAAAGTATAAAACACACACACACATACACACATACACAGACGTGTGTGGGTCTGTGTCAGTGGTGGGATTCAGCCAGTTTGCACCTATTCGGGAGAACCGGTTGTTAACTTTCTAAGCAGTTCGGAGAACCAGTTGTTGGAAGAAATCTCCTTTTGTTTTTTTCCCACTTTACAGGGCTAATCCTGTAAGGAAGGCAGGAAGGAAACATTCTGGTGTTGTTTCTAGTCTAATCTTTATTGCCCTGCTTACAGAAACTGCCTCTCCGGTTAACCCTTGCTACATTGTAACAGCTAAGGCGAAGCGCCCATCGACCTGAGTGATGTTGAGTTGCCATGCCCACCCAGTCACATGACTACCAAGCCACGCCTACCCAGCTGGTCATTCGGGCAGAGAACCGGTTGTTAAATTATTTGAATCCCACCACTGGTCTGTGTATTATATTTTATTAACTTACATTTGTTAGCAGATCTGCATAATGTTTCAGTTAACATTATTTGTTCTCAATCACAGTCAGTAAATTTAACATAGCTATAACCACTCAGCACCCTTGAAGCCTAGTCATGATATTGTTACATCCTCAAACCCTCACAGCTTCAACCTTAAACTGTCTACCGCGGACCTCACCACATTCCTAAGAGGTCCGTAACGGGGGCTTGCACAAGCGCACCACGGTGCCTACCGACCCTGTCCTACTGTCCCAATTTATTTGCATTCATTTCCTTTATTCATGACCATGTTCATACTTACACCTGCTATGTTGTACATGCTTGACAAACTAATAAATAAAAACAAATAAAAATAATATTTTCCTCCGTCACCACAGCTATAACTTTACAGGGAAGATGGTGGTTAAAATTTGTTGGGTGTCCCCCCAAAGAAATGACTGATTACATAAGCATATGTTGGCTCAATGTTTCCTAAGAGTAGAATAGAGAGGGTTTTTTTTTTTACATCCACATTAAATATCTGCTCCTCAGCACGTCTTCAGATCAGGAATGATAAAACTCCAATAGCTGAATGTGTACATGTGGCTATGGGGAAATGAAAGACATTTTGTGCAGCAAGTTCTATGGGGACATCAAATCAACTTACGTTCTCCCTCTATTAGAGAGATTTCTAGGGATATCAGTTCATTTCTATGCGAACCATCTTCTCCAGGACATAAATCTAGTCAACATTTGTAAAACAGGGAAATTTTGTGCTGCTGCAATGACAATAAGGAAAAACCAGTTAACTAACAATTTTATAGTTGTCAATATATAATTGCATCCATTTTTTTTCTGTCAATCCTGATTGTAATTGTTGTCTTTTCCTTCCTTTTTCATTTCATGTTGCTGGTCCATGACTAAATAAATCAATATCAATAATAATAATAATAATAATAATAATAATAATAATAATAACAACAACAACAACAACATGTTGCTTTTATAATGATAGCAATGAAATATTTTTTTAAGTTGATATCAGCATGTGCAGAGTACCAGCACATGCTGATATTGACCAAAAGTGCTATCCTGACAAAAAATTGGTTTTAGCACATTTATTGCCCTTTTCTATTTGTTTGTTCTAGACCCAAGAGACATCAGTTTACTTTAGCTGTAGTCTTGGAGGTCTGCACTTCAAAACACTGATAAATATATAATTTCAGTCTGTAAGTGGTTCTGCACACAATAGATTTTGTCATTGAATGAAATATAATAGACTGCTATTAAAAAGAGCTTTGGAAATTATTTCACCTTTTGAAATTTTGCCCTTGAAAATAGAGGAAAGGAAAGGAAAAGAAAAGAGAGAGGAGGCGAAGGGAAGGGGAGGCTAAAGGGAAAGAGAAGTGAAGGGGAAGGAGAGGAGGAGGAGAGGAAAGGACAGGATAGGACTGAGAATAGTTGCTTGTGTCTTGCAAAATACATTGGGGAGTAATAAATGGGAATGGCAGATATTGACTGCTTTCTATACTACCTAATGAAAATTCTTTCTTTTTTATTTTAAGGCCTTCAGCTGTGGAGTAGAAAAATCTCAAAGCAATTGAGCAATGTGAGAAACTAAGGTGGAGAGTGGAAATCCTGATGAAGAATCTCTATTAACACTTAAGTCTCTTGATAACACAGTGACAGCACGATAATCCTGAAGTTGACTTCAATGTGAGGAAGATTTTCAATTAAGCTGTGTATGACCAGGGGAGTTAGCAGTTATCATGAATAAGAGCCCAAGACAATTGCTAAGAACCAGTTTATTTACATTTTAATGCTTATTATAAGAACGTAGCAGGAAGATCATCAGTGAAAGGACAAAAAGCCACATACCAGACTTGTAAAATAATTCCTCTAAGATATAAATGATCTGCAACATTAATGAAATGGGAAAAAAGAAAACACTAGTTTTTCAGGGCATGTCAACAATAATTACCTTTGATTATTTTAATATATGAATAAGTTAACCAAGCATGGAGACACGTAGCAATCCATGGGAAAGGCAGAGGTCATGGAAATTTGCTGCTTTAATTGCCCGCTTTGGGTCACTACTCATGTTACCCATCCTACCTCAGAGAGACCATCAGAACCAATTGACTTATGAGAAAGAGCATTGGGGAGGGGGAATCAATTTGACTGTCCTACATGGCTGGTAAGTGACTAGAAGTAGGCAGATTACAAATAGCCACAGAAGACTAAGGGCCAGTGCTGTGAAACCAATAATCTCCAGATGAATTACTTCCTCTTTGAGGAAGGCAAGTTTGCCAATCTACTTCTTTCAAGGCTTGTAATTAAATTGTAAGCAGTCTGTTTCGATCCCAATTGGACGTTATAAAACTCTGAAACATTGAGCTTCACCTGAGCCAATTCCATTTCCCTAATATTTTTTTTTCTTGCTGTGATATCTTTATTATCATTTTAAGCCTAAGGGTATAAGAAAAAGAAATATGGTTGTTCCTTTTCTTCTCTCTTAATTCCCTTCCACTCTCATCGGCTGCAAAATAGCAGTCATTATATTAATGAGCATGTATATTTTGAACCCAGTGTGGTGCAGTGGTTAAGATCCAAGACTTATCCTTCCTTATCCTGCCGGGTGACTTTGGGAAGTTATTCTCTCTCAATCTTGGACTGAAAAGCAAAAAGAATCCGTTTATCCACTTGCACTGGGCCAGCATGGAAGTTTATAGTTCATGAACTTCAATAGGAGAGATATTTCATTCTGCAGTGGATTGATTCAGACTGATTATATATAATTTTTGCTTTTGTTATTTTTGGAACTTTGGTTATTCCTGTATGTTAATCCCTGTATAAATTAAAACTTCTGCCCCCCCCCCCCAATATCGATCTAAAAGAATATATTCACAGATAACTCAGGGATATATCACTGCCAATTAGGGTCCCCCACCCCTTTTTAGAAGAATTTTTAACAGTTGAAGTAGAGAAGGAGACTGATTGCTTCAGCAGGAAATGGTAAATCAGTTAAGGTTTCTGTTGATTTCATGGAAGTTTGCACAGTGGGTGCCATTCCTGTAATAACTCAAGTTGAAATTGTAACACTGTATTTTCACTGTGCTTTCCTGTTGATTTCTGAAGCTGGTTCTTCCAAAATTTGGATAAAACTGGTATCAGGAAGCCTACAAAGGAGATTACAAATTTTAGTTGTCTTGTTGCCATGCTATAGTCTGAGACAACAGCAAAGTATGTGCAGTTCTCAAGCCATTTGAAAGTCACTTGCCTTCCACCATATATCAACAATAATGACAAGCAACAAATGGCACTCCTTTCTACTTTTGTCTTAGCATTTCCTTGCTAAGAAGGCATTTAGAAATATTTGAGTGTTCCAAGATTCAAGTTCTGCAATAAATGCTACTTGAATTTTTGTGAAAAGCCAATCTATTCATAAATGGATTTATATTATATGTGGTAATGTAGAAAATGATACAGATCAGGTTCATTCATAGTATACAGTAATTCTGAGTTCTAATTTTCTTGAAGTAATGAATGGATTCAGATTTAGCTATTAAACAACCTTTACACTTGTATGGATGCTGCTATGAATTTCACAACTCAGAACATGCAAATAAGCCTGAAAATTAAGAGAATTTAAAAAAACCTTGAAAATGCAGAAATACAACAGAATGGACTTTTTGAATAAAATGTGCAAATGCAACATAGAAATAAATTCATATCTGCATGTTTTCACTTTCTGATTAGGGTGTATAGATAGATAAACTTCTAAATTCAATGTACTTGAAAAAGTTGACTTAGTAAACCAATTCTTACTTCATATCA
The DNA here is from genome assembly GCF_051295495.1 of Thamnophis sirtalis. NCBI lineage: Eukaryota > Metazoa > Chordata > Lepidosauria > Squamata > Natricidae > Thamnophis > Thamnophis sirtalis. The sequence continues at coordinate 33,149,765 of NW_028261388.1, read as the reverse complement.
ATATTCAGAAATATTGCTCTACCAACAGAATGTGGCTCAACTGCATTTTATAGTCCAGCAAGGCTCTACAGTGCAGTTTGTTATCCACACTCACAGCTCTATGCTGCCCTCTGCTGTTTGCTTGATAAGAGTGTTGATAATTGGACGCTTTTAGAGCAAGCTCTGTATGAACACCACAAATACTATGTTTGTTTGTTTGTTTGTTTGTTTTATTTATTTATAGGCCGCCCTTTTCCCTGAGGGGACTCAGGGCGGCTTACAATCAAAAAAGGAAGGGGAGTGTAGGACAATACGAAAAAAGAAATGTGCACAAAGTAAATTAGACAATAAAACTCAACATTCACTCAGCATTCGGGAGGGGCGAAATAAGATTATCCCCAGGCCTGACGGGTTAGCCAGTTCTTGAGGGCTGTGCGGAAGGCCTGGACGGTGGTCAGGGTACGAATCTCCACGGGGAGATTGTTCCATAGTGTCGGAGCCGCAACAGAGAAGGCTCTCCTCCGAGTAGTCGCCAGTCGGCACTGACTGGCGGATGGAATACGGAGGAGGCCAACTCTATGCGATCTGATGGGACGCAGGGAGGTAATTGGCAGAAGGCGGTCTCTCAAATAGCCAGATCCACTACCATGGAGCGCTTTATAGGTGGTGAGTAGGACCTTGAAGTGCACCCGGAGACCAACAGGTAGCCAGTGCAGCTCACGGAGGATCGGTGTTATGTGGGCGAACCGTGGTGCGCCCACGATCACTCGCGCGGCCGCATTCTGGACTAGCTGTAGTCTTCGGATGCTCTTCAAGGGCAGCCCCATGTAGAGCACATTACAGTATTCCAGCCTAGAGATCACAAGGGCTCGAGTGACTGTTGTGAGGGCCTCCCGATTCAGGTAGGGCCGCAACTGGCGCACCAGGCGAACCTGGGCAAATGCCCCCCTGGTCACAGCTGAGAGATGGTGGTCAAAAGTTAGCTGTGAATCCAGGAGGACTCCCAAGTTGCGGGCCCTTTCTGAGGGGTTTAAATTTTGTCCCCCCAGCCTGAGTGATGGTATGGTGGTCAAATTTTTGGGAGGGAAACACAACAGCCACTCGGTCTTGTCTGGGTTGAGTATCAGCTTGTTTGCTCTCATCCAGTCTTTAACGGCTTCCAGTCCCCGGTTCATCACGTCCACCGCTTCATTGAGTTGGCACGGGGCGGACAGATACAACTGTGTATCGTCCGCATATTGGTGATATTTTATCCCGTGCCTTCGGATGATCTCGCCCAGCGGTTTCATGTAAATGTTAAATAGTAGGGGGGATAGGACCGACCCCTGCGGCACCCCATAAGTTAGGGGCCTCAGGGACGATCTCTGCCCCCCCACTAACACCGACTGCGACCTGTCCGAGAGATAGGAGGAGAACCACTGCAAGACAGTGCCGCCCACCCCTATCTCCCGCAGTCGTCGCAGAAGGATACCATGGTCGATGGTATCGAAAGCCGCTGAGAGGTCCAGGAGAACTAGGATGGAAGCATGGCCTCCATCCCTAGCTCTCCAGAGATCATCAGTCAATGCGACCAAAGCGGTTTCTGTGCTGTAACCGGGTCTGAAGCCAGACTGGAAGGGGTCAAGATAGTTAGCTTCCTCCAAGGTACGCTGAAGCTGGAGAGCCACCACCTTCTCAACAACCTTCCCTACAAAGGGGAGGTTGGAGACTGGACGATAGTTATTAAGAACAGCTGGATCCAAAGACGGCTTCTTCAGGAGGGGTCTTACCACCGCTGTCTTAAGCGCGGTGGGAAAGTACCCCTCCCGAAGAGAAGCGGTAACAACCGCCTGGATCCAGCCTTGTGTCACCTCACTGCTGTTGGCAACCAGCCAGGAGGGACACGGGTCCAGTATGCAGGTGGAGGTACTCACAGCTCGCATAGCCTTGTCCACATCCCCAGAGGCAACTTCCTGAAACTCAACCCAGAGATGGTTTGCCAAGTTTTCTCCTTGTGTCTCGGCTGGATCTACTGGGGTGGAGTCCAGGTCCGCTCGAAACCGGGCAACTTTGTCCGCCAAGAACTGGACATACTCCTCAGCCTTACCCTGTAAGGAGTCCCCCGTCTCCCTCCTATTTAGGAGGGAGCGGGTTATCCTAAACAGGGCGGCTGGGCGGGACTCGGCGGACGCTACCAAGGAGGCAATGTATGTTCTTTTTGTTGTTCTTAAGGTCCGAATATACTCCTTGGTGCATGCTGTCAAAAGTGCCCGTTTCGACTCGGACCTATCGGACCTCCACGAGTGCTCTAGGCGTCTCCTCCGGCGCTTTACCTCCCGGAGCTCCTCAGTAAACCAAGGAGGCCTCCGGGGGCCGCTGACCCGGAGGGGCCGTAGCGGCGCAATCCGGTCTAGAGACTCCGAAGCTGCCGAGTGCCAGGCAGCGACGAGGGTCTCCGCCGAACTGTGGGCGAGGGTATCAGGAATAACCCCAAGCTCCGTCTGGAACAAATACTATCAAGTATTTGTGGTGTTCAGGAAAATCAAGGGCATTGTTTTCATGTTCTAAGATCAAGTGTTTCTTGATCAGCTGCCCTAGTATATTAAAAAGACTACTAATCAAGAATTCACTGCCTGCCTTTTTTATCAAGATACGTTTTGTGATTGCTGTGCAACATTGTTCTATCTTTTGTTATCTGCTCCCAATTTTCAGAATATTGCTTTACTTTCTTAAGCAGAAGGCTTTTGACCTATCAAATATATCTGTTCAGCTATGGAACAGCACAGAGACATAGAAGCATGCAGATTACATTGGGGATAGGATTGAAAAATTCCAGGCACATTATTAGGCACACAATTTTATCTTGCTGTAAACAAATCGCCTACGGGAGAAATAAAAAAAGGTTCCACTTGGTTGTCCACTGGAAAGCAAACAGAGCAAATTATATCCTGTGAGTCATCATGGAAATGACATGAATTATGTATTATACAACTTTCGAATCATGGCATCAAGACATGCTGGCACAAATCATACTGTAGTTTTCATCATTTGTGCAATGAAGTTATGATGTACATGGCATCATTATACCTCCAACCAGATGCTTATGGGCTTTCATTGACTCAGGGGTTGATAATTGATATTTTAAATCACATTACTTTTTTTAATCTGTCTATTTTATCTATTCACACAAAGGATTTCTAGTCATAAATTGTAAACTGTGTGAAACCGTTTGTCAAAAAATGGGGAATATTCTTGAGAGTTTGATATTTACAAATTCATACAAAAATAACTTTGGTAGCTAACAATTTTCACATTTTTACAGATGTTGCAATGCAGCCTCATTTTTTGAGAATTTACATTGATAGAAACTTCGCATTACAAAATTTAGAATTATTGCACAACAAAATAAAAAAAGAAGACTTATTACAGACATAAATTTTATATACTATAAAAATATTTGAGAATACTTTTAAATATAATAATTTATTTGTGGTAAGAATAAGTAATAATTAATGTTACATGGCAGAACATCATGTGTGAATCACTGTATAAAAATTCATTTATAAGTAAAGAAAGCATTGAAACAATATGCTACAAAGCAGACTGAAGAGATTTATCATAATTTTAGATCTTCTAAATTGGTGATGGATTAAAAAAAACTACAGGAAACAAATGTACAGGAAATTGGAAAAAGCTTAAGAAAATTATTGATTCTAATCTGAAAAGGAACTATTTCCCATAAGGTAGAATCTTTCCTTTCATGGAAAATAATTGCAAATAATAATTGATTTTCAGTCTTTCAGATTATCTAAGTTATCTATCCATCCATCTATCCATCTATCCATCTATCCATCTATCCATCTATCCATCTATCCATCTATCCATCTATCCATCCATCCATCCATCCATCCATCCATCCATCCATCCATCCATCCATCCATCCATCCATCCATCCATCCATCCATCCATCCATCTATCTATCTATCTATCTATCTATCTATCATCTCCTGTCTATCTTTTTACTAGTTATTCAACATGTGAAGGATATGTATAAGTGTACATGTGTATATGTATATATCAGAGATGGATTCCTGCCAGTTCTAATCTCTTCTATAGAAGAGGTTCCACAAATCTACCATGCCATTTAGAACCGGTGCCAGCTCCCTCCCCCCGCCCATCCGCACCATGCTTGCCCTGCCTGCTGCTCACTGATTGGCTGGCTCACCAATCGCCTTAGCCACTTCTAAGAGTCTTATCTAAACCTTAAAGTCTTAAAGCAGTCAAGGTTAAACATCCTTGGGGTCTTTTTTCTAAAGGGCTAGGGGTATAAGGGTCTTTTAACTTGACAGCTTTAAGACTTGCATGCTTCATATGCCAGAGTTTCTTGGCTAACATTTTGGTTGCTAAGCAAGAACATTGTTAAATGAGTTTCAACACATTTTACAAGCTGGCCACACCCACCCAGTCACATGACTGCCAAGCCACTCTCACTCGGTCACATGGTTGGCAAGCCACTTCCACCCGGTCACATGGCAGGCAAGTCATTCTCACAAAGCAGGCCACACCTACAGAAGAGGTTCTAAAATTTTTGAAACCCACTCTGGTATGTATGTATATATTGAATAGCTAGTGAACAAATAGATAATTATTAAAAAGAAATATTACAACAGTTTTAGATGTACAGAGATGTGAATTGACTGGTTTCCTCATGCTACAGGGTATCTTTGACATTATTAATAATGATGAAATCTGAAAAGGGCAGATGGAATGACCATACTGTAATATAAAATAGTAGAGAAACACCAATGTTTCTGGAGCTATTTCAGATATTTTATGAATGTAAAGTCCTGCCAGCTTCATGCTGTGAAGCTAATATCACTATCACTGTGAACACTTGTAAGGATTCCAGGCAGTGCAGAAGTTATTGCCTTATATTTCTGTTTAACATTGTTACCAAGATTTTAACAACTACTTTGGTGAGAAGATTACAGAAAATATTACGTGCAATAATTCACACTGGACAATATGATTTCTAGAAATGGTTCCAAATTTCAAGTAATATAAAGTGATATAATAGTTTTGTAAACTGATATATGAATGAATGATTCTGAAGTGCTAACTTTCTTGGAATCACAAAAGCTTTTGATATGGTTTAAATCAACTTTTTGATCTTTGTATTTCCTATATAATTTATTACCTGTGGTATAATTACAACATTCATGTTTTTGCACAGGTAAATCAGAAATTATGATTGGGTGCACAGTTTTCCAAATATTTAGACTGGCTATGCCATTTTTGCCTACCCACTGAGTCCTTCCCAAGCACCATGAACAGGCAGATGTTATTTGATTGTGTTCAAGGTATCTTCATAAGATTTAAGCTATTTTGCAATTGACTGTTGGTGTTCTTGTCAATGCTGATGGTGTTTGATGGGGCTTCAGATATTTTGGAATTACGCCCAAGTTGTCTATTAATGTGGGTACTATCTTTTATTTCTTTTTGCCACAGTTGTTCTACTTCTATTCGCAAGTCTTTGTGTTTTATTATTTTTCTTCAGTTCTTTCTCTTCCATTCTACTGTCTCCAGGTACTGCAACATACCAAATATAGGAACCTACTGGACTCAAAATTTAGATAGGAAACCTGAAGTTAAAACTTGAATCTAAAATGAGGACAAAGAATTTTTATAAAAAAGAAATATAAACAGACTTTTATGCCTCCTTCCCAGACTCTATCATATACATTTTAACGAGCTGAAAGAAACTGATAAGCTAACAATTTCCTTTGACAAGCAACAGATAAGGGAACAATATATTCATATAGTTATCTTCTGCAGTGAATACATTAGATGACAATGAAATGGTTGAAAATGAAGTGTGGGCATGTAGAATGTAATGAATTGTTAAGTACAAATGCCTGCTTCTTCTTTGTCTTTCCCCCCCTTAAAAATATTGGGAAGAATTGCATGCTCCCTACACATCTATTTAAAATGTCACCCTCAGCTCACAAGGAGAATATTATTACTTAATTAGAGTAAGAAAGTTGTTAGTTTTCTTGCATCACTAATAGAGACTGACAGAGGACTCACTTAGAAAATTAGAAATAGAATTTAGAGTACAGAGATTAAGGGGAAAAAATACCAGGCTGAGAGCAACTGTACTAGGAGAAAAACTAAAAGGAATAAAGATATAAGACTTGAGTAAAAATGAAGTCACACACATCCATGGCTTATATTAGCACTGAACCAGTGGTGCAATTTAGCTGGTTTTATCCGGTTCGAGTGAACCAGTAGTGGTGGCGGTGGGAGGCTCCATCCACCCTCCTGGACATCATCAAATTCCATGTTTGATGCTCTGCGCATGGTGGAAGGTCCTGCACATGTGTTCACATTTGTGAACCAGTAGCAAAGGTAAGTTGATTTCACCCCTGCACTGAACTCACAACATGCTTACTCTGACTAAAATGTGGTTGGCTACTTTGTGGTTCACTTCATTGTAGAAATGCAACTCATGTAATGTAAACATGACCTAATGCAAAAATCAATAGGAGCAGATACCACATGAAATAGAAATCAACATTTCAGACTGATAAATGAATGATGGAGTTTCTTTATGGGTTTATTGTTAACCTATAAAAAGAAAAAGAGAATGCCAAAAATTGCCATAGAAAAAGACAGATTTTTTTCCCCTATAAAATCCCTTGTAGATAGCCAGCCATTAAAAAGTCATGTCTAAATCTAGTGTTATACTCCTAGAAATTTATGAAACCTCTCAGAAATATGAGCCATGTACATGATGTCTTATCCCTGGAATTAGAATCAACTGGATAAACAATTCAGATTTAACATGGAATGGAGAAACATGTTAATATTAAATAAGCATGTAAGTGAGTAAAAGTTTTATTATTGTAACCATAATCATAACAATATACCACAACATGAAACAAAATAAAGTAATAATATAATAAGAACATAACGTAAAGTAATAAGGTGTTAGATATAGTTAAAAGAAAGTAAAGCCAGAGCTACAACTAAGAATTTAAATTTTTCTTCCAAATGTAAATGACAGAAAAGCAAAAGTAGCAACCTGACTATTAATACAAATGCAACAACATAGTTCAGCTGTTTGAATATTTTAGTACCCTTCTCAATGTAAGAATTTTAAATCCTGCTGATAGTTGATCACTGTTACAAATTCCAAGAAAACAGCATTAGGGATACATTAAATACAGTTTGTGTTACATGGTAAAGGTTATTCCTTCCATTTTAAAAAGTTGGATATATTGTTTAATATTAAATGATGACTTTCAGATATTGAAGTTTTGCCTGCATCTAAAAATGTTAAATATGACAGCTACAGTCTAAAATCAAATCCATTTGATTCAGGTCATATGAAGGGTTGATTTTAAATGAAGCAGGTGCCTCAGAGATATATCAGCATCATTTTATCTTCCATTAAGAAATAATAATAGAGAAAGGAAGAAGGAAATCCACACTTCTTAAAGCATATTCTCTTCGAGAACTGTGCAATGCAGGTGTTGGTACGGTAGAAATGCAAATTGTCTCTCAAAATTATATATCCTATTTATGTTCAGATGAATTTGGGAAATCATTTAATTTTTCCAAGTCTTTCTTATATGAGTCTCAGTGCTTACTAGCAGTAGTGTTTTTTTATTATGCTTGCTTTCTGATAACATAATTGAAAACAGCAGCAACACCCAGCCTTAAAGTGAGGAAGAAAGGGAGGGAGGGAGGGAGGGAAGAAGGAAGAAAGAAAGGAAGGAAAAGATGGGAATTATATTCTTAAAGAAGTATTCCATGATGTACTTTTCCCTTAGTCAAAGTAAGAAATCACAGATTTTCACACGCATCCCAACCACATGTTCCAATAATTTCATATTTTCCCTTGGATTGTATGATCCAAGTAGTATCTTTGGATTATACAATCATCTTTGTAGCTGCCATCACTTCCCTTAATTTCATTAAATTCCAAGAACCTCTTAGAAAAAAAATGTGATTATTTTTATAAGTTCAAGCATGGTGTGTTTCAAACTATTGCATTTGACTTTAATGTTTCCTTAAGGATAATACATTGGTGACTGTATGATAACTATAACTGTAGAAGAGCACATTGTTTAATTGTTTACCAGTAATACTTTCATTTGTCACTTCTGTTCATGAGATAAGTGTATAGTGAGAATAGATTTAATGATCAATTGATGCATTATGGTATATAATTTTGGTTGTAATTAATCATGCTTTAAATAGAATTAATGTTATTGGTAAGTAATTATTTACTCTAGATTAAAAGGCAGTCCCTCCTGATCAGCTGGGACTCAGGAGGCAGAGAATAGATGTGGTGGGGCCAGTCAGAGGTGGTATTTACTGGTTCTCCAACTACTCAAAATTAGATTAGAAGGCAGTATGGTTTATTTGTAACATGGATATTGTCATCTGATAAATATCAGATAATGCTAGTATACTAGTTATATGCTTAGCAGATGCGATCATTCATTTAGTAAGCTTTGGACAGCACTACTATATAGTTTTATTAGAAGATAATTTTAAATATAACATAAAAATATAAGAATCATTTCTGTTTGCAATTTATCAATATATTTTAAGGAACTTCAACATATGCCATAGAATTATCTTTTATAAAACCCATGGATGTTTAATTTGGTAAGAATATAAAGCAAACAAAATTTGAAAGATAGGAGCAACGCTAAAGGCATATGCATCTGATTACTATGCATAGATATCTGGAGGCAGCTCCAAGATATCTGTTGTTAGTGAAAATTTAGTTGAGATCTGTGAAAGAATTGAAAGAAGCAGGTCCAACAATGGTCATTATTTCATGTTATGTCACTATCTGTATCACCAACATAGCTACTATGGAATCATGGAACCTCTCCATGTTCATAAAGATAAGAAGAAAGAGAAAGAGAGATATAATAGCTCGGATCAGGGCTCAGTTCTCCCCTTGTCTGGGACTTAATATTAGACGAGGAGGCAGACCTGGCAGGTATAACTGAAACCTGGCTGGGCCAAGAGGGAGGAGTCCCCCTCTCAGAAATGTGCCCAGATGGGTTCCAGGTGCTCCACCAACCACGACACCAATGAAGGGGTGGGGGAGTAGCAGTTATCGTCCGAAAATTGTTAGTTCCTCGCAGGATTCCTGCCCCAGAGATTGTGGGGTGTGAGTATCTCCTCTTGAAGTTGGACCTAGGGGTTCAATTGGGCTTGTTCTTGACATACCTACCTCCCAGCTGCATCACGACAGCCCTGCCTGTGCTGCTAGATGCAATAGCCTGGTTGGCGGTGGAATTCCCCAGACTAATGGTACTGGGGGACTTTAATCTGCCATCTCTTGGTGAACACTCTGATGGGGCACAGGAGTTCATGGCCTCCATGAAAACCATGGACTTTATCCAAGTAGTTCAGGGTCCACCTCATACAGCAGGGCACACACTCGACTTTGTATTTCTCTCAGGGCAGTGGACACGTGATCTTGAGTTAAGGGGAATAGAGACCTCACCCTTGTCATGGTCAAATCACTCCTTGCTGAGGCTTGACTTCAGGACGCTACTCCTATATTGAAGGGAGGTGGAGCCGATTAAATGGTTCCGCCCCAGGCACCTGATGGACCCGGAGGGACTTCAGAGGGTGCTTGGAGAGATACCTGACTCCCTTGTCCGCAATCTGACCGAGTCCTTGGTCACTGCCTGGAATGTTGCAGCGGCTGAGGCACTGGATCGGATTGCCCCTTTGAGGCATCTCCGCGGCAGTGGATCCAGGAGGGCACCTTGTTTACCGAGGAACTCCAGGAGATGAAGCACCAAAAGAGACACCTAGAGCGACGCTGGAGGGCTAGTAACTCTGAATCTGATCGAGCACTATTAAGAGCCTTTATCAGGACTTACCTAGTGGCGATATGGGTGGCAAAATCTACACATTTTTCCGCTCTTATTGCGTCCACAGAATCTCGCCCAGCCACCCTGTTTAGGGTGACCCACTCCCTCCTGAAAGGCGAGGAGGCGGGGGAACCCCTGCAGGGAAGAGCTGAGGAGTTTGTTCAGTTTCTGTCGGATAAAATCACTCAGATTCGGACAGACCTTGACTCTACTTGGGCAATACCAGCTGAGATGCTGAGGGTGAGTCTTAATTGGATTTGCTGGGATGAGTTCAAATTTGTCACCCCTGAGGAAGTGGACAAGGCCATGGGAGCAATGAGTGCCTCCACCTGTTTACTGGACCCGTACCCCTCCTGGCTGGTTTCAACCAGCAGAGAGGTGACACGAAGCTGGCTCCAGGCAATTACTAATACATCTTTGCAGGAGGGGTCTTTCCCGCAACCATTAAAGGAAGCAATGATAAGACCCCTCCTCAAGAAGCCTTCCCTGGACACAGCTATCCTGAAAAACTATCGTCCTGTCTCCAACCTTCCTTTTCTGGGGAAGGTTGTTGAGAAGGCGGTGGCGCTTCAATTCCGACGGACCTTGAATGAAGCAGATTATCTAGACTCCTTTCAGTCTGGTTTCAGGCCTGGTTACAGCACGGAAACTGCTTTGGTCACACTGACCGATGATCTCTGGCGGGCTAGGGATAGAGGACATTCCTCTATCCTGGTGCTTCTTGACCTCTCAGCAGCCTTCGATACCATCGACCATGGTATCCTTCTGCGACACCTGGAGGAGGTGGGAGTGAGAGGCACCATTTTACGGTGGTTCTCCTCTTACCTCTCTAACAGGTTGCAGTCAGTGTTGGTAGGGGGCAAAGGTCAACCCCTAGGCCCCTCAAATGTGATGTGCCACAGGGTTCGGTCTTGTCCCCCTTCCTATTTAACATCTACATGAAGCTGCTGTGTGAGATCATATGACAGCATGGGATAATGTACCACCAATACGCAGATGACACACAACTGTATCTATCTGCCCCGTGCCAGCTCAGTGTATCGGCGGACGTGATGTGCCGATGCCTGGAAGCTATCAGGATCTGGATGGGGGTGAACAAACTTGTGCTCAACCCGATAAGACTGAGTGGCTTTGGATGCTGCCCCCGAATGACAGCCTAGACAGTCCATCCTTAACCCTGGGAGGTGAAAATTTACACCCCCCAGAGAGGGCCCACAATTTGGGGGTCCTCCTGGATTCGCAGCTGACACTGGAACACCATCTGTTGGCTGTGACCAGGGGGGCCTTTGCCCAGGTTCACCTGGTGCACCAATTGCGGCCCTATTTGGATTGGGAGGCACTTCAAATGGTTACTCACGCCCTTGTCACCTCAAGGCTGGATTATTGCAACGCGCTCTACATGGGGCTACCCTTGAAAAGCATCCAGAGACTGCAGCTAGTCCAGAATGCAGCCGTGCAAGCGATATTGGGTGTACCGAGGTACACTCCCGTTACACATGTCCTCCGTGAGCTGCACTGGCTACCAATTGGTGTCCGTACGTAATTCAAGGTGTTGGTTATTACCTTTAAAGCCCTACATGGCTTAGGGCCAGCATACCTGCGAGTCCGCCTACTGCCACATACCTCCCAATGGCCAGTAAGATCCCACAGATTGGGCCTCCTTCAGATGCCGTCAGCCAGACAGTGTCGGCTGGCGGCCCCCGGAGGAGAGCCTTCTCTGTGGCTCCTCCGACTCTTTGGAATCAGCTACTCCCAGTGATACGGACCTTACCCACTCTCATGGCCTTCAGGAAAGCTGTTAAAACCTGGCTGTTCCGGCAGGCCTGGGGCTGTTGACCTCATTGTTGAGGTCCACCCGTGATTAGAATGAATGCATGTGTTGTGATTTTAAACTGTCTTTTTCTTATTTTCTTTTTCTCTTTCTTCTTTTGTAAGCCACCCAGAGTCCTTCGGGATTGGGCGGCATATAAATTTTAATAATAAATAAATAAATAAACTGTCTTGGAATTTTTGTAAACTGTCTAGAGTAGAAGAAATTTAAAAAACTCAAATACATGCAAATATATCTTTGCATCTTTGAAGTTTTGAAATTATCAGTCTACAATGATAATATCTACATTTTAAGGATTTAAAAGTTGGCACAATCAATTAAACAAAAACAATATTGGATTAGATTGACTGGATTGGGTTCAGCAACACAACATGTTCAGTACAATTCATTATCCATGTCTCCTTTTTCACTTTAAAAATGTGTTCAGATGTCTAATAGCAGCTTTTGGGTGGTGGCGGGTGAGTGGGATGCAATTGTCTATAGAGGAAAAGGTGAGGTAAGACTGGGAAAAAATAGGATATGTCATGAACAGCATCTTATTCACAAACTCTGAGGCCAAGCCAATTATGTCTGATCATCTAATTATTTTTAATTGGCTTTCCAATCATTTTACAGACATCAAAATAACAACAAAAATTGTAGATGAAATGGAGAAATTAGTTTAGCATATAAATAACTTCAGACCAAAGTTGAAATGAATCATAATATTGGCAAGCAGTCCTGCATTATTATTTCTAGACTTCCATAATGCATTGAAAAGTTTCACATTGCCAGCAAGATGTTTTAGGTTTTAGGTTTCCCAGATGCTTACAGAATAAATAATATTAAGAATCAGATAATATTCTAAAATCCATAAAGCAACACATTTACAATCTTTATTAGTTTTAGAATTTGTTTGTTAATTATTTTTTTACAACCATCAGAAATTTGCCCTAATTTGCCCTTTTTTATATTCTAAAATTGTATAAGGTTTTTGGACAGTATTGTCCAGAAGTATTAGTAATTAATATTGTATAGACAATATTAATATTTAACATTGGTATTTCAGTTACAAGCACTTTCAAGTATATATGATCCATGGTGGTGCAGCTATTAGAATCCAGTACTGCAGGCTACTTCTGATGACTGCTGGTTGCCTGCAGTTTGGCAGTTCAATTTTCACCAGCTCAAGGTTGACTCAGCCTTCCATCCTTCCAAGGTTGGTAAACTGTGACCAGATTGTTGGAGGCAACATGCTGACTCTATAAATCACTTAGAGAGGATTGCAAAGCAGTGTGAAGCAGAACTGCTACTGCTATATACGTATATCTCACTGTATGTATATATCAGTGGTGGTTTTCAAAATTCTTTAGAACCTATTCTGTAGGTGTGGCCTGTTTTGTGGGAGTGACTTGGTGGTCATGTGACTGGGTGGAGTGGCTTGGCTGTCATGTGACTGGGTGGGAATGGCTTGGCGGTCATGTGATTGGGTGGGTGTGGCCAAGTTGGGAAATGTGGTGAAACTCACTTAACAACGCTCTTGCTTAGCAACCAAAATTTTGGGCTCAATTGTGATCATAAGTTCTTTCCTTCTCTCTCTCCCTCCTTCCCTCCCTCTCTCCCTCCCTCTCTTCTTTCTTGCATCTCTTTCCCCACTTATTTTCTTTCTTCCCTTCTTTCCTTCCTTCCTTCCTTCCTTCTTTCCTTCCTTCCTGTCTCTCTCTCTCTCTAACTTTCTTTCTTTCTCTTTCTCATTTTTTCTTTCTGTCTCTCTCTCATTCACACACACACACACACACACACACACACACACACACACACACACACACACACAATTTCCCTCATGCCTGCCACTGACAGCTCTCAAAGAGAAGGAAGGACACCTGCCTTGGGAAGGGGTTGGACTAGATTACTTCCATGTTCCCTTGCATTCCTCTATGTTCTCGGTCCCATTTAGTCACAAACAACCCCATTCACTTAAAGTTGGTCGCAAACTCCAATCACCTTGTGTGCACCCTGGTCCCACCCAAGGAGGTGAGCTATGGGGCAGGGGAGTCTGTGGCTCCACATCTTTCAATCTTCTTCCCCGCTTTGGTTCTGCAGGCAGGAGGTGGCGCTGCTGAGGTGGCACGGCGGTGGTGGTGGGGGAGTTGGAGTGTTGCCTGCTACTCACAGCGAGCCCAGGAGCAGTAGCCGCTGCCACCACTAGCTGCCCCATGCCGCCATCACTCACTCCCCCTCAGGCCCTCGGCTAGCATGCAGAGGGGGGGCATAGAAACCGCGAGGGCAGCGAGTGGGGGCAGCGCTTTGGTGGGTGAAGAAGAGTCGAGTTGAGAGGGAAGAAAAAGTGCTGCCAGGCAGGGGAGTGTGGCGGATCACTCCATGGCGGGAGCCTTTTATTATTTTTTTCTCTTCCCCTCACAAGAGTCACAGTGGTGGTGGCAGGAGGTGCAAAAGTCTGGCATGCGCTCTCAATCCGACCTTCATGAGGAACAGGAGGGGAGTTTGGCTGTTTAAAAAGCCCCACATGGAACTCCTCTCCTGTTTCTTCTTTTGCTGTTTGAATAGCCACGCGGGGCACATTGTCTTGTCTTTCACAGCTGCCTCATTTCCAATTGGGGGGATCCATGGAGAGGGACAGAAAAGATGGATTACTTCTCCCCCAAATTGGAAATAAGGCCACTGTAAAAGCAAGGGATCGTGCCCTGTGTGGCATGTTCAAACAGGAGAAAGGTGCAGCGCTGTCACCCTTACCCTCGGGCCTCTTCTTGCAGGACATGCTGGCTGGCACTGCTTCAGGGTGCCCTGGCTGCTGGCTCCTCCGTGCACAGCATTGGCGGCAGGATGTTGTTGGGTGGTGGACAGGGAGGAGGAGGGTGCTGCTCTGCCGCCTTTCTCCTTGGGGCTCTTCTTGCAGGACATGCTGGCTGGTGCTGCTGCAGGATGCCCAACTGCTGGTCTTCTGTGCACAGCCTGGCTCCCAGTACTGCCAGCATCCCATCCGGTGCCTGTCCTCGGCAGTGCGGTCCATTCTCCTAAGCAAAGGAAGTGGCAGAGAGCTGGGAGGAGGAAGGGGGAAACCCTAGTTTGGGGACTTCTACCCCTCATGCCGTACTTTTCAGCCACTGGAGCCCTGCACGGACCTCTTTGGGCTGCTGCTGGGCAACCTGGTTCTGGGGGGAGGGATTCCCAGAATCAAGTTGCCCAACACTCTGGCTTTACAGCTCTGGCGGCTGTAAAGTACAGCACGAGGGGTAGAAGTCCTCGAACCCAGTGGAGCACTGCAGTTCTAGCAGTAACAGTGTGGCCTCTTGCAGCAGCACGCCGCCCTGATCAACCTGCCTTATGGCACCCTCTGCAGCCTGCTCTGCATGGAATCAAGTTGGCAGCAGGCAGCCTTCATATGGGTTTCCCCCTTCCTCCCCCCAGCTCTCCGCCTCCTCCTTTGCTTAGACTCCCTGCTGGGTTTGGGGGCTTTTGCTCCTTGTGCCACACTTTGCAAGCATGGTGAGGCAGGGGGAGAGAGAGAGAGAGAGAGAGAGGGAGGGAGGGAGGGAGGGAGAGAGAGAGAGAGAGAGAGAGAGAGAGAGAGAGAGAGAGAGAGAGAAGCGACCAAGTGGGTTCAGGGAGTGAGCAATGGGAGGCAGGCGGGAGAGAGCATTATGGTACTGTCTCACTGGATGAACGGGTTCCAAAAGGTACTCGCTAAATTTCACAAACCGGTTCTGGCATAACGGTGCAAACTGGGAGAAATCCACCCCTGGCACAAACACATTTCACAAACACATTTCAACTATGGCTACTATGTATAATAATTTTTAATTTGTTAAATACAAAGATTGCATTTTTTTAGCTCATAGATTATTTTGTATTGTTCATGGAAGGCTTGGAAACTTGAAAAGGTCTGGTTTAGTTACATCATAAATTAAATTGGGTTTTAAAAATAATCCTATAAAACAGCAAATATCTTTCCTACTGTTATCAGAAATGAAGAATGGTTGAGTCTGTGTAGATATCGAGAGAAACAAGGATATATTTAATTGAGCAAATTGCTTTTGAAATATGGTTCCTATGTTTTTAATTATGCATATTGAAGGCATTACTTAGATATTGGAAAAAAATATTCAGTCAAATGTACTTACTATGGAGTAAATTTTACTCAACAGTGCACAAGTAGAAACTACTGATCCAGGAAATCATTTTAGGAGATAATAAAACTTGCACATTTCTAATTTTATTTACTTCCTACTCATAAATCACTTTTTGGAAAGGTTGATGTAGTTGTTTCATTACCTGGCAAATTCAGGATCATTGCAAGTTACTATGCAAATGTCAAGAGAAAGTGCTAAAAATGGACTTGAGTTAAAATTTATCATTTTCTTTTCAGGTACGTCTTATCTTCATAACTGATTAATGTCTGGGAACAGTTGATTCTAATAAGTCATTTGAATTTGCTTTGATTAAGGATAACTTTGATTTTTTTTTAAAAAAAATCACATGTTGGAAGCTGCACTATCACTCAGGAAATAATATATATTTCATAAAAGCTTCACTTGAACTGATCTCATTTAGGTAGGAAAGTTAATACTAGCAAATGTTTTCACTATTGAGCTTTATTCATTTCTATCCCATTTATCTGACAATTACTCATGAATTGTACTTTAAATAACACTAAAGATTAGACAGACATAAGTAGTTCCATAAACATTGTCAACTATCTTAGTGCATGAGATCATTTCATGCTGCCAGACCTGGAATGTTTGCTTTAGTATTGTAGACCTTAACACAATGTACCCATAATCAGAAACAGTTCTGCATAATTAGGGCACCATCTACTACTGGACTGAGTTCATACAGAGATGGCCAAATTAAATGATTCTCCTTGAAACAGGCCATTCTGAACTACAGTGAATCATCATTACATTTTTAAAAATTAGAGACTGTGAGATGAGATGTGCCAAAATATATTTGTGCGTGTGTGTGTGTGTGTGTGTCTGTGTTTGTGTGTATAAACTCAAAGGGTTTAAGAAAATTATCCTGATTGGGACATGATGGGGAGCGTAATTTGTGATTTCCTAGTGATTTGGGAAGGATTCTGAAAACCATATACTACAGAACTTGTAATTTAATTCAGTGTCCTGTAATAATTATCTGACCCAAGAACAGAAACTTCATTAGCATCTGTGGCACCTAGAAAGTCTTTTGTGAAAATGCCTGACAGTTCAAGTCTTTATAATGTGCTCTGATTCATATTTGTAATTTCCTAGTTGTGCTTTCTGATGTAGTGTTATCTCACGGAAAGTAAAAGAAAAGTAGTGTAATTGGTTTATTGTAACGTACTATATCATAGTTGCTTTAACTTAGCTGGAGACTTTCTAAAGAGAAAAAAATGATACCCATCTTCCCATTCCTAGTTTAAAGTTTGAAGTGTCTGTCTGTCTGTCTGACTGTCCATCTGTCCGTCTCTCCCTCCCTCTCCATCTCCCTCTGTCCCTCTCCATTTCCCTCCCCCTCCCTTTGTCTCCAAACTTAACAATAGTCATATTCAAAATTTCATCTAATTCTAAAAATAGCCAATCTTGAATTTTCTGATTTGACCTGAAGTAATGTGGTCTTATTCCCATTGTTGATACATATTCTTGATGAAAACAGTGCACTAAAGTTATTTTTTACATGGATATTGTTCAAAATATTAATATGATGCTTGTAAAAAAAAGCAAGTATTTTACAATATTAAATATTTTAGTAAACCATGAACTAAAAGTAAACATAAAAACAAATGACTTAATTTTTAAAAGTATTAATGGTGGCTATGAATAATAAAGCAATACATCAAAGATCCTGAAATGTGTGTATATGTGCACTACTAATGGTGTGCTAGTTTGTTATTTGTCTGTTTCTACTTTTTTAAAAGGGACAAATTCAGTACTCTCTTTTCCTATTTTCTCTTATGACAATAATTCTTTGGAATAGTTTGGACTGAGAAAGAATTAATTGGTAGACTTCCATGGCTTTGATTGAAGATGAACCTACATAAAGTCAAAATTAATATCAAACTTGAATATTATCAAACTTTCATAGCAACGCCAGCACCTAATAATAACTTCAGAACTTTTGATAGCTACTGCTGGTATGCTGCTATGCATGAATAGATGGGCACATTATTGAGTTTATTATTAATGTTTAGTTATGATTGTTCAGTTGTGGTTGTCATTATCTGGTTCTAAATTTCTATTGTTCATAGACAATTTCAATAAATACGGTTTATGATCCTAGAAATTCACACACACAAAATTGTTATATATACACACACAGTGTCTACACACACTCTCTCTCTCACACACACACACACATACACATTGTAACAATTTGATGGAAACGATTTTTGTGAAATTTCAGTTTCATTCAGAGTTTGGGATTAGCTTTTATTCTTCCCCTTTCACCTTGACCTTCTCTAATAACTATGAAGTTAATACTGAGTTTATAAAGCAGCTATTATTTACTTAATGGCCCATAACAGCTTCCATAGAGAATTTATATTTCACAGATCATTGATTTGATGGATCATGACAGGTCTTTTGAAGATGTTCTAGTCTACTGGGTCATTACGGACACTCTGCCTAGGCAGTAAATCTGTGTCCTAAATACCCTGGTAACTATTTTTCTGAAAACATTTTAATAAAACACCATCAAACTAAACAGCAAAGGCTTGATTCTTCACCTTGCTAAGTTTACATAGTTTTGACACAATTGGTACTTTGCCATCTATCCAATTCTACCCAATATGAAGAGACAAAAAAAAAAGGATGCTAAAATCCAGTTTACATTGAAAGGAAAGATTGGTAAAAATGCCTGCTGTACTCCTCTAATACCTGACCCCCATTTTAAATCCTAACACAGCTGCAGTATTTGGCATACTGCTATTTAGGACTAAAACTTGGAATTGTGAGCTTCAAATCATGAGATCATTTGCAAACATATTTCTTTTTCTTCAGCTTTAATTGTAATTCTTTTAAGTGCATGTGTTTACTACTTTAAAAGAGCAAAGCAATATTCAAAAGGACAAAATGACAATAAGCTCCCATTGATAAATGTTTTTTTCAGGCCTGCTGAAATTATTTTTTCTATACATATTGACTTGTAATTTGTTCAGCTGATATTTTTAGACACACTCTGTCATAAACACTAGAGTAAAGGTCCCTGCTGGATGAGTGGTATTTAACCAGTCAAAGGTCAATGCAAAACTTTTCTTTTTCATAATTGTGTAACAAATGGATCAAAGAAATAAATAATATGGCATCTCACAGAATATATGAAGCCAGTGTTATGATATATATAGCTAGTATATATATATAGTATGTATGTATGTATGTTTGTGTGTGTGTGTGTGTGTGTGTGTGTCTGTGTGTGTGTCTGTGTGTGTGTCTGTGTGTCTGTGTGTCTGTCTGTGTGTGTGTATCTGTGTCTGTGTGTCTGTGTGTCTGTGTGTGTGTGTTGTATTTGTGCTGATAAATAAATAAATAAAACACAAATGTAACAAAGGCAACAGTAAAAATATTGGGTTTCTGTCGTGATGGTCTCTATATACACATAATCAGTGACATGCGGTGAGAATTACGGTTGGTGAGGCAAGAGCGCAGCAGCGGCGAGAAGCAACATCCCCACCGCTGTGTCCAACAGGCGTCTCGCGTTTATGGCGGACATAAACATGAGACGCCTGTCGGACACAGCGGCGGGGGTGTTGCTTCTTGCCGCTGTGGCGCTCTGCTGCCTCACCCCCCCCACTTCCTCCGTCCCCGCCGCAGGGCATTCCGAAAGACTCGGGCCACTGAAAGTCAGTGTCTGACTTTCTACGGAGAAAGGCGCGTGGAAATCCACAATTGCAACCCGACAAATGTATTTAGGAGAGTGGGATCACTCCAGTTCGCGGGTGGGCAAAATTGGGGCGGGGGGGGAATCTCCCGGAGATCGTTCTTTAAATTTGCTTTTGCAGACAGGTTTTTTTGGTTTTTTTTAGTTGCATCGAGCCCTTTCAGGGTATACTTCACAGGGAAGTATTTAACCACTCCAGCTTGAAAATCCAACTCCCCCGGCGGCTTTTTCGGTTTCTTTTACCCGTTCTTTTGCCCTTTCGAGCATCTCCCCTGCCTCCGATCACTGTCAGGGGATCGGGAACCGCATTTTGCCCCTTTTATTTCATAATAGAAATATAAATAACCTGGGATTCGTTCATGGTAACATCGAAAACACGCTTGTCAACCCCACGTATTTAAACCCAAATACCAAAGCAGCCAAAAAAGTGACCTTGCCGAAGCGAGAGAAAACCCGTTTCCAGGACAGAAAAAGGCAACGCTCCAGATTTATTGCTGACAAAAATCACATTCCCCCCTTCCTCTCTCCCCCTATGTGTACAAGGGAGGGGAGGGGAAAAAGTTTGCTTTCCTGGGTTTGAATGCAAGAGAGTAACACGCATCCTTTTAAAGTCCCCAAACGCCAGGCACATTAACCAAAGAAGAAGTGGTCCCAAAGGTGCTTTTTTCCCCAAAAGGCGAGTTGACTTTCTTGGGGTATTCCCCCCCTTTGAAAACGTTTAGCTTCTTATCCATGAAGCTTTCGGTTTTTCTATCCTCTTGCATGAGAAAAGAAACATCTGAAAAAGTGGGGGACTTCAGAAAGTCCACTCGCTTTTGGAAAAAGCGCAGATCTGAATGATTGAGAACCTCTCCGTAGACATAATGGTAAAAGGTTGGAAAAAACAAAGAAACTTTACTTGCACACTGGAGAATTGAACTTGCTCGGAGCATGAACTTTTCCAACACAGGCGCGTTTTACAAGCAAGGGTCCTGCTGCTAGATTGCACAGTCGCTCAACTGCAAGGCATGATTCGCTGCTCTCAGATCAAGAAGCAGGAGAATCACGCATATGAAATTTTTCATTTTTTAACCCTTGCTTAACTCTTAAAAGGTGAAAAATTCCTTATGCAAAGGAGGCCCATGGTTCTCTAGCCTCCCCCTACAGTTAACACTAAGCAGACTCAAAGTCACTGTGACTTGGAGTCTGGCAGCAACCACCCTGGCCTTTTTAATTATTTAAAAAATTCTTTCCTTTTCCTCGCTTGACTGGTGAGGCCCCGCCTCCCCTGCCTCCAGTGACTGCACGTCCCTGATATGTGTGTGTGTGTGTGTCTGTGTGTGTGTATTTAGTGTCACAACCCCTGGTATGCCCAAATATGGGAGGAAGCCTACTGCTTCCTTTCTCTGTCTATCAGCTCATCACAAGAGACCATCCAGACAGAAACCCAATATTTTTACTGTTGCCTTTGTTACATTTGTGTTCTATTTGTGCTGATAAATCCCAGTAAGGGTATGGCTATCTGATGAGAGCTAAATAGCTTGAAATAGATCTAAATAGCTTGAAATAGATCTATACTAGTCTCCCTTTATTTATTTATCAGCACAAATACTGATACTTGAGAGACCACCTGCTGCCAATTACCTCCAATAGACCGATTAGATCCCACAAATTAGGCCTCCTCCGAATTCCATCCGCCGGCCAATGCCGACTGGCGACTACCCGGAGGAGAGCCTTCTCTGTGGCTGCTCCGACCCTCTGAAATGAACTCCCTGTGGATATTCGAACCCTCACCACCCTCCAGGCCTTCCGCAAAGCCCTTAAAACCTGGCTGTTCCGACAGGCCTGGAGCTAAAGAGCTGTTGCCCCCGTCTCGAATGGTATGACTGTTGTGTGTTTTTAAATTATGTATTGTTATGTTTCGTCTTTTAATTTTCTGTCTGTACTCCCTTCCCTGATTTGAATTGTGAGCCGCCCTGAGTCCCCCTTCGGGGGAAAAGGGCGGCATATAAATATAATCAAATCAAATCAAATCAAATCAAATACAATATATATACATATATACATATATACATATATACATATATGCATATATGCATATATACATATATACATATATACATATATACATATATACATATATACATATATACATATATACATATATACATATATACATATATACATATATACATATATACATATATACATACATACATACATACATACATATATACATATATACATACATACATACACATACATACATACATATATACATACATACACACACATATATACATATATATACATATATATATACATATATACACATACATACATACACACACATATACACACACACAATAGTATGTATGTATAGTATTGTGTGTGTGTGTGTGTGTGTGAGAGAGAGAGAGAGAGAGAGAGAGAGAGAGAGAGAGAGAGGGAGAGAGGGAGAGAGAGAGAGAGAGAAACTATAAATATAGTATCTCTTAAATTGATTATAGAATCCAGTATTTGAATCAAGCTCCATTAGTTTAAAAATGATCTTACAATCTTTGTGGAAAAAATAATAGGGGGAGAAAAAGAAAGACTAAATCACAATGATCTCCCTCTCATCTTCCCTTATCTTTGGTTCACTTCTCTCCAATGTAATGTCAGTAACCTACTCAATATTCACCTGAAAAAGTAAAAAGGCCTGTACTCATAATCTTCTCCATGGAAACAGTCTAGCTCTTTTCCATTTATGTGAAAGTGGCCATTTCATTGAGATTGGAAAAAATCAAAGCTTTAGGAGCATGCTTATAATCTAAAATTTTGTAATAGAAGTGCAAGGTATAATTTGGGTTCAAATGCCAGAATAAAAGGGAAAAAAAACAATAAATAAATGCATGATTTCTCTTGGTCAGCCTTCAACTTTTGAAAGTTTCATGAGATCCATTCTAAATTCCATTCAAGATACAGTGAACAAGCCTTTTGAAGATAATGGTGAGTAAAACTTTGCTTATGGGTTCTTTATGGGGGGAGAGGACTACAAAGAATAAAAGATTTTATGCCTGTTTAGGACATAACATTCAGGGTGCAAGGAATTGAACAAAAACACAAATTATTTATTAGCTATTGCTAGTACGGGAAATCAGGAGAAATCATTTCAAATTATTACAAAGATTTAGTGCAAGCTTAAACTGTCTACAAGAATCTGAGCTACTAACGGTCAAACAAAATGAGTGGGAATTAAGTAGGCATTCAAGGTGGACTGGACTTAGATCTCTTGCAGGCTTTCAGGAACTCATGACTTAGGATGCATTTGACCCCTTCCTCAGGCCCAGCCAGGCCATTGCTACATTAGTAAGATCTTTGTGGTAGAACAACAACTGTGAAGAAGCAGTATCCATCATAAAGTGCTATTGCATGTCCCTTAGATTTTATCTTATTACTTTAATCAATTTTTCTTTCTTTTTATTTACTTCTGCCTCATTGCTAATGTGACAACCTTTGTAACTACCAGAGTATAAATAAATCATAGAAATTCCACATCTTCTGTCCTTATATTCAGAATCATGGAAAAATGTACAAGGAAATAGCTTGAGTCATGTTCCCAAAAATTCACATTTCATCATTTTGACAAAATCTTATTTTACTACCACTATCCTAGTTTATCAGTATTTCAAATCTTAATAGTAGTGATAAATGCATTTAATATCTGCAATTTATTTTGAGTGGCGTATATTCATTCAGAGAGATAAAAGCAATATTCATGTTCAATGCAACTTGAAGGATATGAGAAACTTAATACAATATAAGGTAAAGTATTTCTCAAATTTTATTGTTCATCTTTGGAAGAAAGGTCATAATTTTCTTATAATGTCAATTTTAATTACTCAAATTACAAGCCACTAAAATAGAGGTTATCTTGCAAACAATGAGTCCTTGAACTGTAGATGTGTTGATAATATTTTATAATATTTCACTGGCTTAAATATTATTACCACAGATAGAGTTGAAATTTATGGACTAATTATGTAGCAACTAACTCATGATAAATGCATGCAAAATCAAAACAAGATAGAATGAACAGAAGAAATGATGGAAGGGTGTGGGAAAACTATTAATGAAGAGCTTGAAAACCATTGCAAGTAATTATATTTGCAAAAGAAAATAGTGTTTAGTTTTAGAAGTTTTCAAGTTGGGTACTTTGAAGCAACAGAAAAGAAACTCAAATGAGCTATTTTATTTCAAATTGATTGACTCGGTTCTGATAAAACTGTGTTCTCAGCTACAAAGCCATCTGGTACTATTAGCTACTGAACAGTACAATTCTCTGAATTTATAAGGTGTTTAGTCATAAAACTTTAATTGAAGAACACTAGCAATTTACAAACATGAATTCAAGAAAATTCTTAGTAAAACAATAATTATTCAATACATGTTAACTTTGGAATAACAACATATGGATATAGGTAATGTTTAGCAACAGGAATGAATGTTAAATTGTGAGAAGAAAGAGGAGACTATTAAAACTTAGAAGTATGCAGTGCAAAAATTAATCTTTTTGACAATATTGTTATGTTTACCATGAGTGATTAATCTTGAAATAAATATTGAATTCATATTATGAAATTATGTGTGATTGATTAAATCCGATATGTTATTCCCTGTGCTTTATTATGGAAGGAAAGTATTTTTTTCATACTTATTCTCAATTTTTATTGAATGTTTTCTATATTCCATTTTACATATTCCCTTTCCCTTTAAGGAGAAGGATAGATATCCTGAAAATTATCTTCATGGCATTGAGACTAGTATTTTAGGGCGGGATACTTTTTGCAGCTCTAGGAAGGAATAAGCAAACAAAGACAATCAGCAAAGGAGAAGGGCAAACCAAGAATTTTTCTCAGACTTTAGTCTGTCTCTGCAAAATCTTCCTAGAAAAGAGAAAAGCACAGAGGTCATGCATTAAATGGTAATGCCATTTTTCCAAAGTTCTGAAATACTGTCATTGTTTAAAACTACAAGAAAATTTGCTTTTCTTTTGTGTACCACTTCGTTCACTATGTACAATTTGTATGCATCTTTCCCACAATCTATACAGTTTTGAAAGTGACTAGTACCAATATATGCATTTTTATCATTTTTATCAACAAACATAGTTAATGCATTCTTATATAATGCTAAGGAAAAAAGTGTTAAGGCAGCCTTCTTGAATAAATGTTTTTTTTTCCTGATTAGAGTATTTCATTTCAAACAAAGCCATGATAGATATCCTGCATTCCTCATACTGAATCATAACTGCCTGAATTTGAGAAATCAGACCTGTGCCAAATTTTTATTTAGAATAAATAAACCCCCCAAAAATAAAAATCAAATTTTATTGAAAATTTGCATAGTTTTTACCAACACATTCTAACTCAAACGTATTGCTGTTTGTTTTGAGAGGATTGTGATATTTTGAATTATCCAAATGTGTTTGTGTGTGTGTGTGTGTGTGTGTGTGTGTGTGTGTGTGTGGTTGGGTGAGTGTGTGTGGGGGGGTATGTATACCCACACACCCACACCCACACATCAGCTTCAAAGAAGATAAGATGGTCTTCAACATATAACTTTATGTATCTTTATGACGGGGTCATTATAACACATTTTCCCTGAAAAAATATTAAAGTTTCTTTTCAATATTATGTTTAAAATGTGAAACACTGAAAACATAAACTCAAGGGCACAGTAAAATTGAATTGTATATCAACTTGAATCTCTGCACTCCAACTATAAGTTGTATGAAGTAAAAAATAAAGTCTGTTTAAATCAAGTTGACTATGGGGGCATATTCATATCATTCTCTGGCAGCAGAATATGAGAGTTTTCATGTTCTTACATGTTTGCCATTGCCTTTCAAAGAATGTTTCTTCAGCATGCAATTTCCTAATAGTGTCACATCTAAGCAAAACCAAAGCCTTTGTTTAGCTTTTCAAGATAACCCAAGTCAGTTAAGTGTTAAAGGACACATCTTATATGTCTTCATCTTAAAGCAGAATAAGATCAAAGATGAATAGACCTGTCAACTCACATTTTGCTGAAATGGTTTCATGCATAGCAATCAAGTACCTTAACATTTTTTCTTTTGTAATGTTACATATATATATATATATATATATATATATATATATATATATATATATATATATATATATATATATATATATATATATATATATATATATATATATATATATATATATATATATATATATATATATATATATACACTCATGCCAATGTTGTTTATGCAAGAAAGAAAATAGAAGAATAGTATTTCCTCAGGTCATTCTATATTCTGTTTCAAGTGGATTCAAATTATAAATCCAAGGAATATAACCTTCAGGCTGTTACTGTATAAAAATATTAGAAAAGTAGGATTTAAATTTTGCTAAATCTTAGTTACTAAATAAAAACTAGCTCTAGAAGGATGCTAGTGTCATTCTGGAGAGATTTAGCTTGTCCACAAGGTAAGAATATGCATTTTATTTATTTTTATTTATTTATTTGTCAAAACGTCCAAGGAAACAAGTATGAAAACACATTAAAAATGGTACAAATAAATGGATACAAATAAGCAAAACATAGCTATAAAAACATAAAAAGAGTACATATAAATGGGACATGAGGACAGGGATGGTAGACATGCTGGTGCACTTATGCACACCCCCTTAGAAATGTGTAAGGTCCACAGTAGACAGCTTAAGGTAAAAGGTATGTTAAGCTTCTCCACAAGGTAAGAACATTTAAATCTCATATTCAGGATATGTATTGCCAATATTTTAAAGCATGAAATCTAGACATTTTTAAAGATATAATCCACAATAATTACCATTAGGTTTTTATTGTACAATCATTTATGTTTCTACTCATAAGTCTGTTAAATTTAATAAATTTCTTCCCCCTGTGTTTCTAGGACTCTAGTCACCCCAAATATGATCTCAACTGATCAGTTTGGCATGCTATCTTTTCAGAAGCAGAGTTAGTCTGCCTTGAAATAAATTTATGATTCCCTTGGATATATTTCTTCTTATGATGTTTATGTTGAAATCTAATGTCACTAAAAAATAAAATATGAAACAAATAAAACAGAAGAAGACAACAGCAACAAAGTATAGTGCAAAGAGGAATCACACAAAACAAATCCACAGAGAACTATCAAAAAATGTATATTGAAACAAAAACATAAAGGTCAAATTACATGTATGAGTGTGTGTGTTTATATTCATATGTTCAAACTTTTCAGTACACACACACACACACACACACACACACATACAAAATGAAGCTAAAGAGAATTCTGAAACAAGAACATTTTTCTAAAATGCAGTAGGGCAGTCAAAAGAAAAAAAGACCAATTTTCGGTAGATATTCTCTGAAATGGCCATTTGAACCAGTTTTACTTTATGTCTAAAGCAGTGGTAGTCAACCTGGTCCATACTGCCCACTAGTGGGTGTTCCAACTTTCATGGTGGGCGATAGGGGTTTGCTGTAACTCTGCTTTATACATTTTATATAGTAAAGTTACTTCCCTACTTTATAAATCACCATTACTGTGGAACTGGTGGGCAGTTAGAAAATTTTGCTACTAACAGAGATACAAAAGTGGGTGGTAAGTATAAAAAGGTTGACTACCCTTGGTCTAAAGGATGTTTACCTGAACACTAGCAAGAGGCTCCATTGGGATTGTAGCTTGAAAACACTGTCAAATATTGCCGCCCTGCAGTTCACTTAGTAAGATTTAATATCCCTTTATCTCTAAATGAGATTCAAAGAACCCACTTAAAATAAAATTCTTGATTATAGTTACAAGTTTAAAAAAAGAGTGAAGACACAAACAAACAATTCTCAGATCAAAATGGCTAAAATGAACCCTAACTTATTCAGAAAAAAGTTTCTAAGGTTAGAGTAACCTAATCAATATAAGAAACATTTATGTATGATAGAAACTTATTCAATCATAAATTCAAAGGAATTCATGGTAAAATATTTAAATAGACAAATCCAGTCTGGTGCTTCCATAACTTACTGTAAATTTGTTCCACATAAACAGTATGTGCGTATGTATGTATGTATGTATGTATGTATGTATGTATGTATGTGGCTAAGATGCTGAGCTTGTCGATCAGAAAGGTTGGCAGTTCAGCGGTTCGAATTCCTAGTGCCGCATAATGGAGTGAGCTCCCATTACTTGTTCCAGGTTCTGCCAACCTATCAGTTCAAAAGCATGTAAAAATGCAAGTAGAAAAATAGGGACTACCTTTGATGGGAAGGTAACAGCATTCCATGCCCTTTTGGCATTTAGTCATGCGAGCCACAGATACGTCTTCGGACAGCACTGGCTTTTTGGCTTTGAAACGGAGATGAGCACTGCCCCCTAGAGTCAGGAATGACTAGCATATATGTATGAGGGGAACCTTTACATGTATGTATGTATCAGTGACGTGCGGTGAGGTTCACGGCTGGTGAGGCAAGCGGCAAAAGCCGCCATATGCCTGCCAGCACCAGCCGCCCCCGAAGCCCCGACATGTCTCGCTGTATGGCCGGCGCGCCGGCACTTTAAAGTGCCAGCATGCCTTCCGGCCATACAGCGGGTCCCCCTGTATGGCCGGCACAGCGGCATGAACTTTAAAGTGCCAGTGCACCTTCCAGCCATAAAGCGGGACATGTCTTCTAGTCCAACCCCCTGCTTAGGCAGGAAACCTTACACCACTTCAGACAAATGGTTGTCCAATCTCTTCTTCAAAACTTCCAGTGTTGGGGCATTGACAATTTCTGCAGGCAAGCTGTTCCACTGATTAATTGTTTTAACTGTCTGGAAATTTCTCCTTAGTTTTAGGTTGCTTCCCTCCTTGATTAGTGATCAAGGTGATCTCGTTTAGAGTTAAGAGGAGGGGAAAAGAGACAACTGGAGAAGGGGGGTGATCCAAGAAGAAGAGAAAGGTTATTATTCTTGGAAGGAGCCAAATCTCAAAAGGGATATTGCCAAGGGCAAATGGCTGTGTGGGTAGTCCTTGACTTACCACCATAATGGAGCCTGCAAATTACATTCGTAAGTCCTGACAGTTGTAGAATAGAATAATAGAATTGGAAGGGACCTTGGAGGTGTTCTAGTCCAACCCCCTGCTTAGGGAGGAAACCTTACACCACTTCAGACAAACGGTTGTCCAATCTCTTCTTCAAAACTTCCAGTGTTGGGGCATTCACAACTTCTGGAGGCAAGCTGTTCCACTGATTAATTTAAAGTGCCGGCACATCTTCCAGCCATACAGCGGGACACGTCCTGCTTTATGGCCGGAAGGCACGCTGGCACTTTAAAATGCATGCTGCTGCCCCAGCCGTACAGCGGGATACGTCCTGCTTTATGGCCAGAAGGCGCACCAGCACTTTAAAGTGCATGCCGCCACCCCAGCCATACAGAGGGAACTGCGGTATGGCTGGAAGGTGGGCCAGCACTTTAAAGTGCATGCCGCCGCCCCGGCTATACAGGGGGATCCGCTGTATGGGGCGGCGCGGCGGCATGGCTTTAAAAAATAAAAAATAAAGTGCCAGCCCACAAGCCAGCAGAGGCGGGTAAAACAGACACACACACACACACACACACACACAAACACAAATAATTATAATACAAATTACAATTATTTACAAATTACAATAATTTTGATTTCCTCCCCCCTCCCTCTGACCCAGGACCCACATACCTTTTCCAGCTGTGTCACAGAGTATTTCAACTCTCCTCTTGTCTTCCATGATGAAAATGTAAAAAATGTAAAAAGAAAAAGGCAAAAGCTGCTTAACTGTTTAAAAAAAAGCCTCTAAAAAAAGTGCCCTCTGCAGGAGGAGGCGAGAGAACCACATGCCTCCTTTGCATAAGGAATTTTTTGCCTTTTAACCCTTGTTTAACTCTGCTCAAGTGAACCTAAAGTTTCAGTAAAGGAGGCACATGGTTCTTTCGCTTCCTCCTGCAGTTAAGCACTAAGCAGACTCATCCACTGTGACTCTGGCAGCAACTACGTCAGCCTTTTTCCTTTTAAATTTCTTTTTCTTTTTCTTGATGACAGTGGTGAGGCCCTGCCCCCCCTGCCTCCCCTGACTGCACCTCACTGATATGTATGTATGTGTGTGTGTATGTATGTATGTATGTACTGTATGTATGTACTGTATGTATGTACTGTATGTATTTTCTAAAAATTACTTAGATTCCACATATTCAATAAAGGGAAAAGCAGAAGAATGGATATCAGAATTATATGTTTCTCTATCCAGTTGTCATGCCCCATAGATAACAAGGAAGAGGAATGTTGCTCCTGTAAGTTTCAATATTCAGTTAATTTTCTAGACTAAAGTCTGCAACTCCACTGAATACACCTCCCATACAGCACTCCACACTCCTAAAAAGTAGTTAGGGTCCAGTTAAAATAACAACAACCCTGTTTCATTACATTAAATCTGAATTCAATCAAACTTTAATTAAGCTAATGAAGTACCATTTCTGTATCTACTTTGTACGAATTTAATCATCTCTCCCTTTAGTCACATTTTTTAAAAAAATACTATTTGGCAACACCAGTGGGAAAGAAGGCACTACTGGGCCACATTCATTCTTGGTTGTGTACTAAATCTGCTAGAAATATCAGCAATAAGGTAAACGTGATTCAGTTCAATGAGCTTATTTCTAAGTATTTGGCATAGGATTATATTTTTGAACATATTTACCATTATTCTAAACATTTTTATTTATTTATTCAAGGCTGAAATAACTTATAGAATTATTGGTACACGGCTCTTTCCACAAAAACAATAAAACAGAAGGCAAACAGTGCATTTTAAAAGAGGGGGTTACTGAGATTTTTTTTCTTTTAGTATTGCTTTCAAAATTCGATCCATGTGGTGTTGGATATAGTTGGCTACACAAATGTTGCAGCAAATTCTGTCATGCTGTCCCATTTCAAGTTCTCTTTTACAGTTTGTAATAGCCTGATAAAAACTGCCAGAAGGATACAGAAACTTTCAAAATTAGTAATCAAGTGTATAAATTTGAATGAACAATGAATTTACATAAGAATCTCTCATTATTTTGAACTGTTAAAAATAATAAAGCTTTTCATAGTATCATCCAGGCTTTCTCTGAAATCTTGCATGGCTGTACCATATGCATATGTAACAAAAGCACTTAGAATATAACCGAAGAGAAGAGAAGAGAAAAGAAAGAAAAGAAAAGAACAGAACAGAATTCTTTATTGGCCAAGTGTGATTGGACACACAAGGAACTTGTCTTTTCATATGCTATCAGTGTACATAAAAGACAAGATACATTTGTCAAGAATCATAAGGTAGAACACCTCTAGTCCTAGGGTACAAATAAACAATCAGGAAAAAATCAATATGAATATAAATCGTAAGGATACAAGCAATTAAGTTACAGTCCTGCAGTCATAAGTGGGAGGGAATGGGTTATAGGAATGATAAGAAGATTAATAGAAATAGTAATGCAGCCTTAGTGAATAGTTTGACAATGGTGAGGGAATTATTTGTTTAGCAGAGTGATGGCATTCAGGAAAAAACTGTTCTTGTGTCTAGTTGTCTTTGTGTTCAGTGCTCTATAGCATCATTTTGAGGGTAGGAGTTGTGTTCTGTCCCTCCTTCTCCGCTCGTTAACAAACGGCAGGCAAACAAACTTAAAAGGAACTTTCTTTATCAGTTCTCGGCTCAGATTGGCTTCGAGCCCAAAAATAACATAAATACAGTCTCTGACCAGATAACAGAATACAAAACAAATCTCTCTTACCGCAACACAAGTTGAACAAAACGAAAGCAAAGCACTTCTTCCAAAGTTTCTACAAATCAGGGTTACAGAAATCAAATCACTTCTCCAAGTGTATCTTCTTGAATCAGGGTTACAGAAAACAAAGCACTTTTCCAAGTGTATCTTACGTAACCACGACTGATGATCAATCAATGTTGAACGAACCAAGGAACGTTGACTCCTGAAACTAGGGCGTGGCACCATCCGTCCTTTTATCCCCAAAACCCCACTAACGAGCCCCAGCTGCATCGTTAATCTTGCATTCCGAAAAGACTCACAGAAGACTGCTGCTGAGTCACAACAGAGTTGTAACAATTTAAGTCCAGGAGACGAGGGGACTGTAAATTTTTGACTTGTGCAGTGTACAGGTCCTCAATGGGAGGCAGGTTGGCAGTAATTATTTTTTTCTGCAGTTCTGATTATCGTGTGAAGTCTGTGTCTGTCTGTTGGGTTGCAGAACCAAACCAGACAGTTATAGAGTGCAGATGACAGATTCAATAATTCCTCTATAGAATTGTATCAGCAGCTCTGTGGGTAGTTTGAATTTCCTGAGTTGGCTCAAAAATAACATTGTTTGTTGTGCTTTTTTGATGATGTTTTTGATATTAGGTGTCCATTAGGTGTCCATTTTAGGTCTTGAGATATGAGAGAACCTAGAAATTTGAAGGTCTCTACTGTTGATATTGTGTTGTCTAGTATTGTAAGAGGTGGTAGTATGGGAGGATTTATCCTAAAGTCAACCACCATTTTTACAGTTTTGAGTGTGTTCAGTTCCAGATTGCTCCGGTTGCACCATGAGGCTAGTTGTTCAAACTCCCGTCTGTATGCGGCTTCATCATTGTCTTGAATGAGACCAATCACTTGGTATATCCAAGCTGCATTCCAACCAACAGAGTCATTACTTTTAAAACTCAGATATTCCATTTGGATGGGTGTATGGATGGTATATGGATGGGCTTCAACAACAGTTACATGTTTTCATTTTTAAGAAAAAATGTGTCGGTCAATCCTGAAGTTGGCTGAACTGTGGCCATTTTCTTTTTTGTAGTTTTTGGGAAGTATGTTTTCTCAGTGTTTCAGGGGTGATGCAATATGGAGTGATGGGGTCACTTGCAGCGGTGTAGAGATTAGCTGGGGTGTTGAAGCCTAAATAAAATTCTTTCTCCTGGAAATCAAGGACATTCATGCAGGTATCTACAGGAAGGAGACTGAGGTCATCTTGCAACTGGCCTGTATGCTGATTGGACCATGTGACTGAGACTCTGGGGGGAAGTGATGAAGTTTTATTTTTAATTGGGGAGAAAATGGTGCCCACTCAGAGCCAGTTTTCCACCAGGAATACTCCAAGTTGATATGTTCTAATAAAATGTTCTTGGAGGAACTTGCCTGCCTTGGAGTTCTTATTGAATGGGATGTATTACTTGGAAATCTGACAGTGTGCAGCATAGCTAATAGATAGGGTACACAGTGTCATTATGTAAAAGCAGAAGATATCTACAAAGTAGTATGTTAAATTACACATTCTTTTCATGATTAGCAGCCAGGAATCTATAAAATACACCCAAAAGCATTCAAGAAAAAAACTTTATTGTCCAGTGAATTCAGTTTACACAATTATGTTGATATGAGGGTTTTAACTTGTTTACATTGCAGCAAGACCACTGGAATTTATGCTTAGAAACACCTTTATAAAAACATTATTAGCGTCAGGTTGATTTGGGGCCACAGCTGAAAGAGATGACTTTTATCTCTAACTTCTTTAACTGCTCGGAACGTTGGCATGCTAATCTCTTATATGAAATTTTGTCAAAGGCTTTGCTTCCCAATACTATCATCCTGAGTGATGAGGCTGGTAAATAGGAGGAAATGTGCTGTACTGGATTTCTGTCTGGCTAAATTTTGTTCACCCAAACTTCTTAATGTTTTCATTTATTTGTTTTATTCTGTCACAGCTATTTTATCACTTTCATCATTCTATCATTATTTTTTATTGCTTTCTTAGGGAATCCTGATATAAATTAGATTTAATAGAATACTTTAATTGGATCTTTTATCATCTTACTTGTTAGCCACCTTGACAGTTTCATACTGAAAGGAAGGTTATCTATCTTAAAATCAGTCTATCAATCAATTGAACTAAAAAAAAAGATTTGCATTAAAAAGATTAAGACTAGGAAACATGATAGAATGTAGGTCTGACATTGTTATGTCAGTCATGTACCACATACACAGGAAATTCAGAAACTGGTAAGGTAAAAGCTGAACAATATTGCATGGAAAAGCTTTCTCATAAAAGCATCTTTATCAAGATTGCCGTGAGTTGTGAAGTTCAAAATTCCTGAAGCAGCACAGTTAAAGAACAGAGATATTGCTAATAATATTTCTATGTGTTTCAAGCTAGAGCTTTTCAACACCAGATAGCTTTTTGATGTAGTTTCATTGAATATTGGTATGAGAACCTTCACCTGGCCTGGAAAGATTATATAACAAAAAGTAAATATAACATAGAAGTAATATCTTTATCAAAGATAGAGTTTGCCCACACATTTTCAAATACTATTATAGATCTTAATAGAATGTCTCTGTTCTCTGAAATGAAATGTCTTACCATAAAAATATCATGACAAAAGTGGTTTTGTCTGTTATTAATCTATTGAGTGCAGGCAGTTGACTTTTTTAAATAAAGTAAAAGAAATGCACAAAGTCTCCCCTGTTATGGGTGCTGAAGTTTATTTCTGACTGATTTTTTTAATTGATTGGTTCCATTCCTGATGACTTCCATTGTTCACCCAAAGATAGGTAACAAGGATGGCAAGAGCAAAACTGGGGCAAAAAACTTACAGCTTTTTAAAAAATAGTTTATATTAAATTAAGATGTGTTTGCAGAAAGTCTTAGCCATTTGTAACTTTAATAAAAAGATGTTTCTATTCTGGCTCTCCAAATCAATTACGTAGCCAGAACATCTTTTCTCTTTTTCGTTTCATTTATTTACAGTATTTAGTATTTACATGGCCACCCATATCACAGCATGACTTGACTCCACCATGATGCTCAAATTTGCTCAAGAGAAAGTGTCAAAGTCAAATGTGAGCTATACTGCATCATCTCATGCTAATTAGCAGGGATTTACAGGGACTTATCATATAACTTAAATAATGCTATTGTCAGGGTTCCAAATAACATCCAAAATAAAATCAGAGTCCAAGGAAAAGTATTGCTCAAAGTTCGAATTTATTACGAGAGTCATGTTGGCATACCTGGGAAAACCCAAATTTGAAAGCTTCCCGGTTTTCCCTCCCAGTTGAAAGTTCAAGATCCTGCCCAGTTATCTGACATGGTGCCATCTGCTGAGGGAAGGCAGGCACCCACTGGCATCTCTCCCATCCAGGACCTGGGAAGGAAGACCACCTTGGTGATGCTTGATTCACAGGCTGTAGCCTAAACATTGGTGGCTGGCTAGGGGGAGATGTTGCTCAAGGCCCTTTCTGCTGGCTGGATTGATTTCCCATGTTGATGGGGGATCTGTCTGCGGCTCAGCTGCAGGGTAATGGGTCATTTCCCTTGTTGCTGTGTGAAAGGAGTAAAAATCTTCACTCCATTTGGCCTGCGGCCTGTGAATCAAGCACCACTGGGATGGGCTTTCTTCCCAGGTCATGGATAGGAGAGATGCCAGTGGGCACCTGCCTTCCCTCAGCAGATGGCACCATGTCAGATAACTGGGCAGGATCATGAACTTTCAACTGGGTGGGGAAAACTGGGTATTCAGGTTTTCCAGATGTGCCAACATGACTCTCTTAATTA
Source organism: Thamnophis sirtalis (assembly GCF_051295495.1). Taxonomy (NCBI): domain Eukaryota; kingdom Metazoa; phylum Chordata; class Lepidosauria; order Squamata; family Natricidae; genus Thamnophis; species Thamnophis sirtalis. The sequence goes on along the minus strand of NW_028261388.1, from coordinate 33,114,594 downwards.
ATTGGAACTTTGAGCAATACTCTGCCTTGGACTCTGATTTTATTTTGGATGTTATTTGGAATCCTAACAGCTATAACTAGTGCATGAACTTCCCAATTATCATTAAAGACCAAATAAACTATATGAAATCCAAAGTGATCCACCTGAATAAAAGTATAAAGTGAAGGAAAAAGTGATAACAGTGGCCAAAAAATAAAAACCAACCCATTATCCTAATAATTGACAATTAGCCACTCTTTTCTATTAAAAAAGAGAAGTAGGACAGAAACAAAATAGAGGACTGTTCTGTCTGTATGAAGGATATAAAATAACCAGTCTGATTCTGGGTAAGCACAAATACTTATTTTAAATAGTTAGATATAACTAGCTCAAATGTTCTTCATGAATGATAAGAACAAAATTCATGATAGGTTATTTTTAATTAAATCTAAATGTCCTGCTTTCATTCCTATTTTGGGAATGTGAACTCTATGACAAAAAATCCAAGTGGGGCCTCTTAATGGAAAAAGTTGGACAATATTGTCTGACTACTACATTCTAAGGTAGAGTAGTAATGAAGTAGTAATTTCAATTATTACATTATATAGCACCTTTATTGAATGCAGCAAGTAAGGAATTGCTGTTTGTTGCCATTTATGTTTCTCTATAGCTCAGAGAATAATTACTTGCTCATTTGTCATCTTCTTTGTCTTCATTGATTCAGCACTTTTTTAGTTTTTGGTTGCCTAAACTGCCCATAAAAATCTGATTAGAATTTTGTCATATTAAATTGCGAGTCAATCTCTCTTGTCAACTGGATTGGCAGGAGAAAGCTTTTCCAGACTTGTGTTGAAAGAGTAGATGTTTTATTATGATAACTTTTATAATTATAATGTAACTTTATAACTCTCTAAATTAAAGAAGCATCAGAAACAATATATAAGTACATTATAGTAGCTTGTATTATATACAAGTACACATCTTGTACATTTTGGGATTGTATATCCCAATGTAATTTGTCCCTATTATTACAAGATTAAATCAGAAATTCCTATTAATTTTCTAATACAATAGATGCTATCTTTTCTCATGTCTGCAAAAAAGGATATAAATCTAAAATCAGAATGTAAAAAAAAAGAAAAGAAACAACTTCAGTTTTCCATGAAACTGTTCTTTAAATTTTAGTAACTGTTCTTGAATAAGTGAATATTACAATATGAAATCGCCAAACTATAATTTTTTCAAATAATTAAATTCCTTGTTTCTTAAATTAAGAAAACTGAATATCACACAGCATATATAAAGTAATACGTACATAATTTTAAGATATTTGCCATCCTTTTTCCCCCCGACACTGACATAATTAAGCTCTTACAATTTTGCAACTGCTTGGAAACCTGCCAGCTTATGCTAGAATTTTATGATCTGGTAAAAAGGGGGATTAAAGTCATAGAATCATAAAATGTAAGGATTGGGTGGTATTATTGAGATCATATACTTTGATTCACAGAGCAGAAATTGGCTAAGCTTTCCCAATAGGGTCTATGACAATTTGCCATGGCCGACTCACCACAACCAATATGGCCAACTCCCTGCAGAACAACTTGCCCCAGCAATCTCGCCACAGGATAACTCACTGTGGGGCAAGAATTACACTAATATCAAAGAAATGGTGGAATAAAATCATTAAAGAAAATATGCAAAAGAACAGAATGAAATGTGAATGGCAAAAATTAAAATACAACTGTTCCATTGTCAAATTGTTGTTACCTTTAGAAAGCATTTCTTTGATTCTGGTGGAAGGTAGAAAAACCTGGCTGATTCATCAGGTTTGGAGGCTAATGTGGTATGAGTTTGATGAACATTATCAGCAATATCTGTTTATGAATTTTAGTATTTCCTGATGCAGTTAAATGTTATTGTTTTTAATGTTGGTACTATTTTTATTTACTTTTTTTTTGCTTCGTATTACAATGGTGGTTTCTATTATTTTGATCCGGCTTATGCATGTGAACAAGGCTACTGAAAAATGGATATAATTTGAGCAACATAATAAACAAGTATGACAAATAAAATAAAGTCAAATCTGGCCACTACTACAGCCTTCCAGTTTATCAAGTCCTCCATTTTGTCAAGAAGATACAGTGGTAGTTTATTCAATTAGACTTACATAAAAAGTGCTTGGGGAGGGACAATGACAAAAAGCTCTGGAAGATAAAAGAAAGCTATATGGAGCAATGGACAGACAAAACATGACACCCCAATAAAGACAAACTTCTACAAGATGAGCAGGAGCACTTTACAGAGTCTACAAAAGGAAGCAATCCTGCCACTTCCTTGATGGATTGTGTTGATTTTCTCTGAGAAGGATTGAAGCAACAATCTATTGGGCCAGAGTGTCTGTTAAGAAAAGTGTACTGTCTTACTAGACCACACACATTCAGAATGTGGCAGAAAGGCTTATAAGACTCTCTTAGTCTACATATAATAGTATTATATTTATCTATATGGAAATAAATGACACAACCAAACAGTTTTGAAGATGTTGCAATCGATTATAAAACATTGTGCAGGATGGTAAAGAAGATGGTGGCAATGGGGTTGTTTTGCCATCTTTTTCAGTTGAAGGATATAGCTCAAGAAGAGACAAAAAATTGTGGAAGTGAATAACTGGGTATCCAGGTGGTGCAAAAATGAATACTTCAATGTGCTCCCCCCTTCCTGAGTTCACTGACTCAATTTATCACTTATTCTAATGATATCAGCAACATAACATAAATCCATCCATCCCTTTTGGTTCCCAAATTATAGAACAATTGTTATGAATGTGGATAATATCTTTGCCTTACGTCATACTACAAAAATAATGTTAAATGTCATTACATAGCAAACATTTCAAGTCAGGATATCACTAACGTAAACAGAAGAAAAGGTTGGATTCAGCAGGGATCTTCTAATGCCCTACCTACAACTTTGTACAGTAAACATTTCTGTTTTATATAGTGGGTGAATAATCTTCCAACATGAGCTATATTGGGATATTTTGAGTTATAGATAGGATTTCCCTTGATTTCTTTTTATTCCTGACAAGGCATAGCTTATGCCTTGTTTATGTGAATTACTTTCTTGGAATACAAATTCAAACTTGGAACTCTCCCCTGGGTGCTGATGTGCACTAATCTATGAAGAGTATTTGAAAATTGGGGATGCTATCTCAGAATAAAGAATTAGATGAAATAACGTTCAGGCATTTCCTGCCTTGTCATTTGCCAATATGAAGTTTCCAAGACACTCATCATACTAAATCTTGAAAGCATGCAGCTGCAACAAATATTTTCTATGGTCCTTATGAAGGCTGAAAATCAAAGGGATAATTGAAAAACCAAGTAACTCCTCCTTTTGAATAAAGGGTAATTCATTTTTATCACAGGTATTTGAGACCCCCCCCTCTCTCTCATCCCATTTATATGGGATATTAAAATCATGCTATGCTATGTTTGTTTTCCAATTTAAACTGCGCTTTCCTCGCATAAACATTCCAAAGAGAGCAACCAGATGTATTAAAGGATAAATTAAATGAAATTTAATGTATATTTTAAATCAATTTATGCTGGTCTATGGCCATACTAAAGATTTGATTTGATTAAAATAAATGGACACTGTACGTTCAAAATTTTATTTATCCAGGTCTGTTAGCAAAGCGTCTATTGATAAGGCTATTGTCCAAATAGTGAAAGCAGCATCACAGTATTATATGCATCCAAAATTATCATGTACATATAAAAATATCATTGCTTGCATTATGATACCTGAGACTAAATTTATCAGCCTGATTGCTCTTTTCCTTAGATACCTATAATTATTATGCCAACTAGCGATGTACATGGAAAACCCCTTCAAACGCATAATAAATTCAAAGTATTATTTAACACTTGATCATTCAGTGAGCAAGATGCTTGTTGATATTTATACATAACATGTTTCCTTCTGCTAAACAAATGGAACATGAAACATTTCAATAGGCTCATATGAACTGAACTACAAACATCTGGAAAAGAGTGGTTGACCTGATTTTTACAGCTCAGATCTGATTAGATCTATGTTCTATACAATTTTACATCTACATGATAGTTTTAAAAATGGCTTTTGCATTGGAGTTACTATACTTTACACAGAAGATAGAATTGTGATGAAGATAGTTGGTATGAACTGAAACTTTTCTAAAAGGCTGAAAGAGTGTGGTTATTATTAAACTGCTATTTAACAGATACATATTAACATAATTAGAACTACATGATAATCTTTGGTGTGAATATATTAATATACATTTAAAATATATACTTTTTAAAATAGGAAGTGAACATATATTGTTATCAACACATCTCAACTATTGCAAGCAAAGCAAGTAAGTACATTTAAATAATATGTAGCAAATTATATCTGCAATTAAGTTTGTAAATAAAACTTGAGCTATAAATAACCATTTAATCACTCAACATGACTTTAAAAAAAACAAAACAGAAATAGAGCAAGGTCCCAATTATAAGCTCAGATAGGCCTGGATAGATTCTCCTTACATATTCAAACATATAAAAGTGGAAAACATCAGTTGTGAAAGGAATTACATCAACTTTCATCACAATTTGACCTTCAGATATGGCATTGGCACACTTTTTTAGGCATAGAAAAATGCTCTTAGAAATAAACAATATCAATTTGCAAGTATTTCTTAATGGCATGAATGTAATCCTTGTAAAATTATTTTGAAGATTAGTTTAATGTAAATTAAATAGTGTTATGTATGTGTGTGTGATGGGCAGTCTATTGAAAGTGCATACACTGAAACTAGGGCTGGGTTCCTGCCGGTTCTAACTGGTTCGCTAGAAGAGGTTCCATAAATCTAGCATGCTGTTTAGAAACGGTTCCAGTGGTGGAACCGGTTCCAGTGGTGGCTCTCTTACCCCCGGGACCCACCCATCTGGTCGCCGTTCATCTGCTCGTTCCCCCCGCCCATCCGCACCATGCCTCTAAGAACCCTATATAGAGGTCTTGGCTCTTTATTCCTGTCTGCTGAGGAGGTAAGTAATATCTTTGCTGGCGCAGTGGCTTTTGGGGCTAATGGGGCTTGGGTTTCCAGCCCAACATCCCCCGCTGCTTCTGGACATCTATTGCAGTCATGAGGAGCCGGAGAAAAGCATGAAGGTTCTCAGTGGTCTGGGAAGCTGTGAAAGACACTGGGAGAGGTGCGTGCCTTGGTTTAGCCTCCCTGGACGTCGCAGCAACAGCTCCAAGCATGCCGATCTCAGCATTTTTCACATCGGGGCGTGCTGCAAGAGGGAGGGAGTGAAGACCTTTTCTGTATTGCTGGTGGTGGAGATGCGGGCCCATCGCTCTGTGCTCAGCAAAGCAAGTCCAGGGAAGTCCTTTGCGCCAGCCAGAAAAGGTATTCACTCACTCCCTCTTGCAGCACGCCCCAATGCAAAAAATGCCAATATCGGCACACTTGGGGCTCCTGCGACATCCAGGGAGGCTAAACCATATTGCGCACGTCTCCCAGCCGCTTTCATGGCTTCCCAGAGCACCAAGAGCCTTGACACTCTTCTCGGCTCCTTGCAACTGCAATAGATGTTCAGAAGCGGCAGGGGCTGTCGGGCCGGAAACACAAGCCCCATTAGCCCCCAAAGCCACTTCTTGATGAAGAAGCCTAAGCAAAGAAGGGGTGGGAGGAGGAAGGGGGAAACCCTAGTGACGGCTGCTGGAGCTGCATTGCTGCACTGGGTTAAGGGACTTCGGCCCCTCATGCCATGGTTTGCAGCCACTGCAGCCCCGCCCAGAGCTCTTCAGGGTGCTGGGCAACCTGGTTCTGGGGATTTTCCCCTAAAAAAAGACTGACCATGCTGCCGAGGACGGACACTAGATGGGATGCCAGCAGCACTGGAAGCCAAGCTGTGTGCAGTGGAGCCGGCAGCTGGGGGGAGGCTGAAGCAGCACCAGCCAGCATGTCCTGCAAGAAGAGCCCTAGAAGCAAGGGCAGGATCACCGCACCCTCCTCCGCCCTATCCATCGCATGGCCCAGGAGGGAGTGGCCAATGGGGGGGCACTGCCCAGCCAGCTCTTCCTCAGCAGCAGTGGTGAGTTCCATGAGGTCACCTTCAAGGTAAGTGGCTGTCGCGGGTTGCCCTAGCCCAACTGGCAGCTGGCGTGAACTCCCCTCCTGTTCCTTCTTCTGTGGGGCACGCTGCCTTGTCTTTCACAGCCACCTTGTTTCCAATTTGGGGAGGGGGAGAAATCCTCTGCATGGATCCTCCCAATTGGAAACGAGGTGGCTGTGAAAGATGTGTGGGCTCTGGAGCCCATCCACGTGTGGAGGAATCTCCTTCACATTCTCCATCTTCCCGGATCAGCTCCGGAGTCATCGCCAGCCACGCAGAGCCTCACCGTGGCTCCACGCCACTGAAAACATAGGTCTGTGGGCACACCCTGTAAATTACAGCCTTGGAGACTTTCCCCCAGGGAAAAATGCTGCTGCCAGGTACTTTTAACCTGTGATTGGAACACAAGGTGACCACAGTATATGTGTCTGTGTGTTTGTGTGTGTGAGTGAGAGAGACAGACAAACAGAGAGAGGCACAAAGAGAGAGACAGAGACAGAGGGTGGGAGAGAGGGAATCAGAGAGAGACAGACAGACACATAGAGAGAGACAGAGAGGGGGAGGGAGGGAGGAGGAAGGGAGGGAGGGAGAGACAGATAGACAGACAGAGAGACACACACACAGAAAGACAAACACATATAGAGTGAGTGATTAAGTGAGTGAGAGACAGACACACAAACACACATATACACACAAAGCAGGGACGCGCAGGCAGGGGAGGCAGAGCCTCACCACTGTCATCATGAAAATAAAAAAAATATAAAAGGAAAAAGGCAAGAGCTGAGGTCAGGCTGAGCTAGTTGCTGCCAGAGTCACTGTGGATGACTCTACTTAGTGCTTAACTGTTTAAAAAAGCCTCTAAAAAGCGCCCTCTACAGGAGGTGGCAGGAGAACGACGTGCCTTATCTAGTCTGACTTTAGGCGTTTTATGATCACTCGAGCAGAGTTAAGCAAGGGTTAAAAGCCTAAAAATTCCTGACGTAGGTGAAGCAAGTCGTTCTCCTGCCTCCTTCTGTAGAGGGCACTTTTTAGAGGCTTTTTTAAACAGTTAAGCAGAGTTATCCATGGTGAGTCTGGCAGCAACTAGCTCAGCCTGACCTCAGCTCTTGCCTTTTTCCTTTTACATTTTTTTTATTTTCATGATGACAGGCAAGAGCAGAGTTGAAATCCTCTCTGAAACATCTGGAAAAGGTACGTGTGGGTCAGAGGGAGGGGAAGGAATTCAAACTTCATCCTCAAGTGTAGATCCCTCCCCAAGTGTAGTTTGATTGCAGACAGAGCCACGTTGCCTTTTCACACACACACACACACACACACACACACACACACACACACACACACCTGGATAAAACTATATAAGTCCAGCTTCACTGTTACAAGTTTGAAAAGGCAATGTGGCTCCACCTGCAATCAAAGGCTTGGATTGGCTTCTCTGCCTCTTCTCTCACCCCAGCCTGCAAGCAGGAGGTGAGTGGGTGGGTGGGCTTTATTGCATTTCAGGCATTTCCCACCCAGACAGCAGGCTGCATTTGCAATGGTGGAGGAAGGCAGCAGGAGAATTGGGGGAGGGGGTATGGCAGAGGAGCTGCTTTCAAGCATTGGAAAATATATCCAATCCAACTTCTGTGTTTGTGTCTGTTTGAGAGAGGGGGGAAGGAGGGAGAGAGGGAAGAAGGAGGGGGAGGGAGAAGAAAAAGAATGAAGGAAACTTTTTCACAAAAGAGAAAAACAAATGCTGTTACTTTAAATCGGAACTGAGCATGCTTGGCTGTGGAATTCTGGGAGTTGAAGTCCACAAGTCTAAAAAATTTGAAACCCACCACTGTGCCTCACCAGCCATAAACCTCATCACATGTCACTGACACAGAGTGACAGAGAGATAGAGGAAGGGAGAGGAGAGAGATACACAGAGAGAGAGAGAGGGAGGAAGGTAGAGAGACAGAGACAGACAGACAAAGAGACACACACACACAGAGAGAGAGAGAAACAAACAGACAGACAGACAGACAGACACACACACACACACAGAGTGACAGATGGGGGAGAGAGGAGAGAGAGACAGAGAGAGATAGACAGACAGACAGACACAGAGAGAGAATGATAGAGAGAGACAGAGAGGGGCGGAGGGAGATAGAGACAAAGAGCCACACAGAGACACACACACACACACACACACACACACACACACACACATAGAGACAGAAAGAGAAAGAAAGAGAAAGAAAGAAAGAAAGAAAGAAAGAAAGAAAGAAAGAAAGAAAGAAAGAAAGAGAAAGAAAACTTATGACCACAATTGAATCCAAAATTTTGGTTGCTAGAGCATCGTTAAGTGAGTTTCACAACATTTTCCCAGTTGGCCACGCCCACCTGGTCACATGACCGCTGAGCTACTCCCACAAAACAGGCCCCACCTACCGAATAGGTTCTTAAAAAATTTGAAACCCACCACTGACACACACACACACACACACACACACACACACACACACCACCTCAAACTTGGAATCCTGTAATGTGGGAAAAATAGATTCCACCCAGTTTTGAAGTATAGGAGAAGAAATAAACTATATTTTTTTCAATGGTTTTGATTTTTGAAGGAGCAAGTTATTGACCAGCAGAGTCACAATGTTTTCAAGTGGTAGGATTCATTGCCAATAATTTATGATTCAAAGTGTTTACAGTTTTAAGCAGGGTTAGGAAATAATTGACCCCGACTGCTCTTTAGAAGGCCAGATCCTAAAGATGAAACTTAAGTACTTTGGCTGCCTAATGGGAAGGAAGGACTCACTGGAGAAGAGCCTAATGCTGGGAAAGATTGTGGGCAAAAGAAGAAAGGGACGACAGAGAATGAGGTGGCTAGATGGGCTCACCGAAGCAATAGGTGTCAGCTTACCGTATATACTCGAGTATAGGCCGACCCGAATATAAGCCGAGGCACCTAATTTTACCACAAAAAACTGGAAAAGTTATTGACTCGAGTATAAGCCTAGGGTGGGAAATGCAGCAGCTACCGGTAAATTTCAAAAATAAAAATAGATACCAATAATGTTTTTGAATATTTATTTCAAAGAAAAACAGTAAACTAGCGGTGTATTCAATGAAATACTTCACTCACCTCATGATGCTGATGTCCCGCTGTGATGATGATGTCCCGTGCAGCCGCGGGAGCGATGTCCCGCCTCCTATGACACACGGCACAGTGATTCCTATCATTGGATCACTGTACCAGAGGAGGTGGGACATCACTATGTGGCTGCTTGCCATAACAAGGAGGAGGTGGGACATCGTTGCAGAGCGGCAGGAGGGGGAGGAAGGGGAATCGTAAGACAGCCCTGCATTACATTAGAACGTGAGGAGGGGGGATGGTGCGGTGCGCGCTGCGCGGCAAACTAACACAGAGGGAGGGGAAACTCACAGGGGCACTGGGCCATTCACGAGTGTCACCCAGCGGCATGGCCCCGCCCCTTTTTCTCCTCCATTTCGGGCAAATTTTTCACTGACTCGAGTATAAGCCGAGGCGGCTTTTTTCAGCCCAAAAAGTGGGCTGAAAAACTAGGCTTATACTCGAGTATATACAGTAAATGGACTCCAGAGGATGGTAGAGGACAGGAAGGCCTGGAGGAACATTGTCATGGCGTCTCAATGGGTCAGACACGACTTCACAATGACAATGAAGGAAATAGTTGTTTTCTTCTTTCAAACAAATGTTTTCTCTTTTGAATGCCAAACATCCTTTTAATTCCAATTATCTTAAACATCACTAAAATAAGGGGGGAGAAATGAAAGAAGACAAGCAATTTTAGTGCAGTTATAAGAAATGCATCCTGAATGGTGCATCCAAACACTAACTTGACAAATTCAGATACTATTTAATCATTACTGTATGACACTTCTTAAGCAATAACATAAAATCAAGATAAAGAACTTTCCAACTTCTGAAGTTTTCTTCTGTGAAAGAAAGTTTCTCTAGTCCGAGCATTCTAGTTTTTTCTTGTTCTAGTTTATTTAGAATTCCCACTGATTTTTGTGAGGAGGGAGTTGAAGATCACTTTAATGTTGGTGTTTTGTTTCTTCAGTTAGTCATCAATGTATTACTTCATAATATCACTTTTGTTCACACTTCTGAACTGAAAAGGAATATTAAGAAAAGTCACATTTTCCCTTGGAGTTGTAGTCAAGAATAAAAGCTGCATATTGAAGATAACATTATACAATAAAAGCCAGGACTCTTGGCTATACTTCTTAATTAAGATAACTACCATAACTCTGAATCACAATGATTTCTCAAAATGTTCTTCTCAAAATACAAGTTTAAACTAAATAGAAGTTTATTTTCTATTAAAATTAAGAAGACAGGTTGGAGGAATATTGCAGAATAAATTTTTGTTCTGCATTAGTATGGCAATACTTAAATCTTTATTAATGGGGAAAAATCACATCTATACACCGCAAAATTATAAATCAATACACTTTTAAGTTCAATTCCAGACTGCATTCTCAGATTTATTTAAGAATGTTGTATTAATTATAAATTAATACTTATGATCAGACCTAAGTAATGAGAATATAAAGATTTTTGGTGAATTACTAAAATGGAGCAATTTTGGTCTATCAACTGATCTTTTGAGCAGAGTAATCAATATATTCTGTACCTTAGAATCATTTTTAAAAGGACTAAAAGTAATTTGAAAAAGTTTGCCAGTAAAATAGCTTAACTAATGAAATAGTTATGATAATCTAGGAATGAGACTAAATGTTTTATTTGGTTCTTACTGAAATAAAAACCAAATTTATTATAATGCAAATGTATAGAAATGATAACCATGATTTAATTTTTTGGGAGCTTGGGAGCTAACAATTACATTATTTCACAGAACACATCTCTATGGAGACCCAAATTAAGTGGGACTGACTGCTTATCATTGGTGCTGCCTTTAGAGAACAAAAGATAGTTTAGACACAGTTAATCATGCTTTCTTAATCAGCAGATTATGCAATGTCAAAGCATATCATTCAATATTAGAATAATGTAGGGCTTCTAGGATTCATTCAAAACCATCCATTAGAACATTCCTTGCAGGTATTGGAAAAGATTTTTGCTAGCCTCTGATCCATTTTTGTGTTGCTATTTATTATGCATGAAGCCTTATAAAGTTTAAGTTCCATGCAATACATATCTTCTTACACGACCCAGAAGAAATTAGTATAAATATGTACTAATTTTGAATGTTTGCTGGAAAAGTTAAAAAATTAAAAGAGGTGTAATTTTGTGCCCTGTGGTCTTTTGTCTCCAAGAAGCGAACTGTTCCAGTTCTTCTGTAATCTGCTTCTTCATGTTGTTGTTATGCTATTTGATTTGCTAGTACAGATACTCTTTGTTTAGCGACTGTCTTATTTAGTGACTACTTGCGGTGACAAGTGATGAACAAGTAACTTTACTATCAATTCTTGCATTTATAAATGTCTGTTATAATATGTAAAGCAAAAGAAAGTTGAAGTAAGATCATAAGCACAGTTTTGGTTTCATTTAATGACCAAGTTTCTGATTTCAGTTATGGTCACAAAATAAGGACATAATATGTTCTCATATATTATGCAACGGCCTGGACATAATGACAATGATGACGATATGGCATTGAAAAACAACAATTACAATATTAAGAATAAAAACTAGGATTTTACAACACTGCATGCTTTGTAATATGTATTCTCAAGCTATTGATATAGTTGCTGATTATTCTGACAACAAAGAGCAGTGAGGGACAGTCTGGTGTAGTGATTAAGACACTACCAGGTCAAAAAATATGAATTCTAGACCTGTTTAGGCATGAAGATACCTGGATGATCTTGGGTCACACCTTCTCTCCCACGTCTGAGAAGGAGGCAATGGCAATCCACTTCTGAGAAACCTTGCAAAGAAAATGCAAGGATTTGTGTACATTCTCTCCAGGGGTTAACACTGACTCAAAGGCATTCAAAATATAATTCCTATGACATATTTCTCTTCTCTACATGAGGTACAACCCACACTTACTGACATAGGCTGCAGAAGATTTATATTGATTTTTCATAATAGCTATGGATTGGTCTGCCTAATTTCAAGATTATATTTACATTTATGTTTGCACTGGCACTACTGCAGAGCGACAGCAACAGAATATAACTCTTCCAAGATAAAGTTATTGAAGGGCAAACCAATGAAGTTATTACTTTGCTCTCTCTTTTTTTATATTACATTTTATAAATACATGCATACACATTCACAATTACATTATCACAGTGATGAAAGGACTATTTAAAACATAAATTTATGTTTTGGAATTTATGGATTGATTTTCAACTTGTCACACCTGAGGAAGTGGACAAGGCCATGGGAGCAGTGAGTGCCTCCACTTGCGTACTGGACCCGTGCCCCTCCTAGCTGGTTGCGAACAGCAGGGAGGTGACACGGGGCTGGATCCAGACGATAGTTACCACCTCTCTGCGGGAAGGAGCCTTCCCACCCCTTTTAAAGGCGGTGGTGATGAGACCCCGCCTGAAGAAGCCGTCTTTGGATCCAGCCATTTAAAGTAACTACCGTCCAGTATCCAATCTCCCCTTTGTTGGGAAGGTTGTTGAGAAAGTGGTGGCCTCTCAGCTCCAGCGGTCCTTGGATGAAACCGATTATCTGGACTCCTTTCAGTCTGGATTCAGGCCTGGCTACTGCACAGAAACTGCTTTGGTCGCACTGATTGATGATCTCTAGAGAGCCAGGGATGGGGGCCATGCCTCCATCCTAGTGCTCCTTGACCTCTCAGTGGCCTTCAATACCTTTGACCATGGTATCCTTCTGCAGCGTGAGGTGGGAGTGGGAGGCACCGTTCTTCGGTGGTTCTCTTCCTACCTCTCTGACAGGTCGCAGTCGGTGTTGGTTGGAGGGCAGAGGTCGACTCCTAGGTCCATTAAGTATAGGGTGCCGCAGGGCTCGGTCCTGTCCCCCCTCCTGTTTAACATCTACATGAAGCCACTGGGTGAGATCATTCGTCGGCACGGGATAAAGTACCATCAATACGCGGACGATATACAGCTGTATCTGTCCGCCCTGTGCCAACTCAGTGAAGCGGTTGAAGTGATGTGTCAGTGCCTGGAGGCTGTCAGGGTCTGGATGGGTGTGAACAAGCTTGCACTCAATCCCGACAAGACCGAGTGGCTTGTGTTTTTTCCTCCCAAAGATTGGCCCTGTATTCCATCTCTCATGCTGGGGGGTGAAATTATACGCCCCTCAGGCAGGGTTCGCAATTTGGGAGTCCTCCTGGACCCACAGCTGACTTTAGAACATCATCTGTTGGCTGTGAGCAGGGGGACATTTGCCCAGGTTCGCCTGGTGCACCAATTGCGTCCTACCTGAATCGAGAGGCTCTCAGAACAGTCACTCATGCCCTTGTTACCTCAAGACTGGACTACTGTAATGCGCTCTACATGGGGCAGTCCTTGAAGAGCATTCGGAGACTTCAGCTTATGCAGAATGCAGCCGCACGAGCGATTGTGGGTGCACCTCGGTACACCCACGTTACACCTATCCTCCGCGAGCTGCACTGGCTGCCTGTTGGACTCCGGACACGCTTCAAGGTGCTAGAATAGGGCGGCATACAAGTATAATAAACATACAAACACATATACATAATTTTGTAGAAGGAAAAGGGAGCAAAAAAATTTCTGCAACAAACTTCTTTAGTATCATTTATTGTCATTAATAGGATTATACAACATATTTGTTCTTACTTTTTCTGTTTTGGTGTATTGTTCTAATAGTTTCTTACTGCTTTTATAATTTGTTTATTGCATCTTTATCTTTATTATTATAAATAGATTTAATAGATTTAAATAGATTAAATAAATTTAATAGATTAAAATAGATTAAAAAGAATCAGAAGTGCTGGAATGAGTTTCACCCTTCCAAAATTGTTCTGTCTAATCTTCAAAAGCATTCAAAATGTCTTAAAATGATGATTGCAGCAAAGATCCATTTCTGTATATTCAAAGAAATTGCATGACTTTGAGCCTTGCTGGCATAGAGTACTTTGAAGATTAGATATGACCAATATGACTTAAGAGGGTCAGGACTCACCCCTACTGCTTCATTATGACTTATAATCTTTTTCATAATGCTCAAGCAGTGCTTCTATTGTACATTCTTCTTGTTTCTTTTAGTAGCTTTATTTCAAGATCATAAGGTACTCCTGCTGAAAGATTTGTACTGGTTGTCAATTAATTTCTGAGCACAATTATACATTTTGATGTTAAACTTCCTGAAAAGACTCAGTCTTTTTTGTCTAGGTTAAGATCTCTAGAAGAAAACTTTTGACACTACCTATAATGACTTCAGTTATTAGATATTCAGAAATGGCTTCCTTCTGACTTGCCCCTAAATGAGACAAAGTACTTTGTTAGAAGTTATCTTTGGCTATTCTTCACTCCATATTTAGAACAAGAGGTAAAGACACATTTCTTCAATTAGCCCTTAAATACCAATGCCCTTATCCTTAGGTAAGAAATTACCTTAAAGCTTTTAAGGTAATTTATCTTTTGTTTTAAAATTCATTTTGTGGTTAAAGTTACTAGCTAATATGACTGTTCTATGAATGGAAAAGTAGAATGCTAAATGAATAATTTAATTCCATTATCTAATTATCTATCAATAATTCTTCCTATTCTGTCCAAAATTCCCACAAATTAACATGCGAACCAACTCTAGTGAGCACAGCTAGTTTACCAAAATAATAGGAGATGCACTTCTGTTTCAATGAGGCATATAGCTTATGCCTTCAAGCACTGGTTCTTTAGAATTATTTTCAAAAAAAGATGGCAGGTTTCAAAGCAGCTGAGATAGCAAAGGAAGATGAAAGCTTGAGAGCACATCTTTGAAATGAAGTGATATTGGCTTGGGGTGTTATGTGCAAACAGCTTAATACAGTGATCTCAATCATCTTTTCCTTTGCAATCTCAGTGGAAATAACTTGATAAATTGACATATTACAATATTTTACACACCATTTTCCAGGTCAACTTGTAAAGAAACCCCTCGAACAGAAGTACATACATAGCAAAGACAGAGGGACAAGAGAGAAGATGGAGGTGGGAACTGCTCTTTGAAGTTATTGGTGATGTGTTTCTAAAAATAAAATCTGCTGACAGCATTTGCATATTCCACTTGCCTTTGTGACAGACACTGCAATAAATATTAAAAAAGAAAATATATTTTTCAGAGATTCTAAAACTATTCTTAATGGTCTGGAAACAAAAGGCACTAAAGCATTTGAATTAAGCAACCAACCTTTACATGTTTCTTCTGGAATAAATTTGGAACAAAGTGCTGTAATTAATGCTAGAATTAGATGTTTCAAGGAAGATTTTGACCACAACTTATAGCAAGGGAAATAAATAAAACAGTCTTTGAAATCATGATATGAGCACCGATACATAATAAACATTAGCTTGTTTCCTAGGTTTTCTTTTTGTTTGTTCATTGATTGAACTATTCGAAATATCACATGTAGAAGACTCTCAAAAGCCCAGTAAAGGATTGATATATTATGTGGTTAATTATTGTAATGTGATTCTTTTGAAATCTAAATAGTACGCATCTGAGATAGACTATTTTATTGAAAATATCAATGAAATATATTGATCTTACATTATATTAGGGAAGATGACAATATATAAAATATCTTGGTAGATGTTCTTCTTTCTTAAATGTATTGATTTTTCTTCTGTTATTACCGGTATATTGTCTATGATATCAGTCATTTACATCTAGAGTAGATATAAATATGCACATACCCAACAGAAATTACATCTAATGATACATAATGCAATTTTCTAAATTAAATAATAATGATGCTTTAGTTCTTATGCAGGGCTCTAGATTAAAATATGATTAGATGATGCCACTAGTAAGAAAGCTAGTAATGTCCTGCGATAATGCCCTCTGAGTCTGAAGCCACACACCTCTATTTGTAAACATCAATGAGAAACTTCCACAGTACCAAACCCAGTCACTGATATTACTTTAAAGCAGACATACCTATATGTAGTATTGATGACTATACTGAAGGAGTGGAATGGGAGATCTGTTATTAGAATTGTCCTTACAACATAAACAGAATTTATGCTGCTATTCTTCTTTAACTTTCTAGTGATGAAATTACAAAATGGGGGGAAAAGGAAGACTTTGGATGCAACAGCATACAATACAGTATAGGAGATAAATTATTAAATTAAGATAAAACTATAATAAGATCATCATAATATAGAGCCATAGGAATTGTCATGGCATCAATGTTATAAATCAATACCTATGGAAGCTAAGCATCTAAGTGCTTGTGATGTGGCTGCAATCATTCCATGTGTCTTGAAATTTTTAAGTTTGAAGAGTCATTTTTTTAATTATATGTATTATAGTTTGTTCCAGGGCACATGTCACTTGTGAGCTTTCAGCTTAAAGAGCTTTGCCTTAGTTCTGGCATGACCTGTCCTAATTCTATATAGGGGACTCCATATTTTGGGAGGTAATTTCTAAAAATGATTTTGTTGAATCTGTGTGATCTGTTTGGTTGTAGTTCTTAAAAATTGTTCATCATAATCACTATTCTTCATCTAGATCCTAAGACTATAACATGCTATCTCAAATTGGTTTTGTAGACTTCTACCTGGGGAGAGGTAGAAAGTCTAATATTTTATGTATTGGTAGATCTCTGAGAGTGAATGGCATGTTTACGTTTTCCATTATCAAACTGCCTGTTGTTGTCACCTGAGATCAGGAGGGACAATATTAGAAAGGAACAGCCTTCTAGTGTATTTGCAAAAGAAAAGCGAGTTAGTTTTTGAAAACTGTAGTCACAGACACAGTAAAACTGAATGAAGTGTGTATTCACAACTAGTTGTTGTGAATAATATCATAGATGCATCATCCAATATTTGCTTTGATTAAATATAGATTCAGGAAAAGATCAGAGGGCAAACTGTATTCATATTTGTATAATGTGGGGCCATGATTCAATAGGGATTGCATAGAAAGTTTCACAAGCACTGAGGTCAGCATCACTATACATTCCCTTCAGACCTTAGCTGAATGCTTAGCAGTCACAAAAAGGACACTTAGGTCTATGCACATGGCACCAGAGGTGGGTTTGGCCCAGATCAGGTGAACTGGTAGTGGTGGTGGTTTAGTTTGGATATCTGAACTGATTAATATATATTAATTAATATATAATCCATCTTTCTATCTACCACATTGTAGATTTAAGGTGGTTTAACATATTTAATAGAAAAATGTTTAGCTAGAATGATCAAATTCTGCTTCACTTACATATATCGACATAGTTCTAGGTCTGGAATGGTGAACCTATGACACTTGTCAAGGCATGCGAGGCATTGCCCTGTGTACACTAGCCAGCTAACTTCAGCCTTTTTTTCAATCCATTTTTTCACCCTCTCCAGGCTCCAGAGGCTTTATAGGAGCCTGGGGAGTTCAAAAACAACCTTCCCTGCTTCCCTGTGGAGGCTCTCTGGAGGCTTCAGCTGAAGCCTCCAGAGCGCAAAAAACCAGCCCTATGGGCAAGCTGGAAGTTCATGAATGGACTTCTGGTTTGCTTGTAGGGCTGGTTTTAGCCCTCCGGAACTGAGGGCTAAAAGTGGCCCTACAAGCAACCTGAAGTGACTTATGGTTTGCTCGTAAAGCATGCAAAAAATGGGCGGGAGCACTGGTCATGCACGTATGCATGCTGGGGGTCATTGTATTATGGGTGTGGCATGACGATGCATGGTCTCCCTGCACTCCCCCCGCTTTTGGCACGTGAGCCGCAAAAGTTTCGCCATCACTGTTCTAGGTTGTCCAAGCCCAAAATTTCAAGGCTGGTGATATAGTTTATTCTGTTGTGAGCAGAAGAGTGTAGTACTCTTCTCGTGAAATACTTCTGGACTATTTATTTATTTATTTATTTATTTATTTATTTATTTATTTATTTATTAAATCGATTTATAGGCCGCCCAATCCCGGAGGACTCCGGGCGGCTTACATCAAAAGAAAGAAGAATAGTAAAAAATGACAATAAAAACATGTTAAAAACAACACACATACATTCGTTACGATCAGGGCTGGACTAGCTCAATTGTATTAATGTTCAATATATGGTTAGCTGTATTCAAGTTGGGGTGGTGGTTAATGCATGTTTAAATATATTTCTGTGTATGTATTGGTTTACTTTTCTGTTTGCTGCACTAAATGTGTTGACTTAATTGAAGATGAGCAGTACCATAAATACAAAGATACAGTCCCATACTTTTTCAAGAATCACCTTTCCAAAGTAACCTCTCCAAACAGAAGAGCATGTGAAAGATAGTGACATTTTAATGAAATGTCCTGCTTAATTAAAACCTTGCCTGGTTTTCTTCTGCTTTGATCTGAAACATTGATTTTTAAAGAAACCAATATGACTTTGCACAAGAAGACTATATGTTCAAAATGTATTCTAATAGTCCTACTTGCAGCAAAGCATTACAGTAATCTTGGAAATTGATAGAGGTCTGTATTTTCACAGGGATAAATAAACCTCTATTAAATCTGATATGATAGGGAACAGCTGCCAAATCCTTTTAAACTGTGCTTATCTACTACGTATTCTATCATAATTTTAACTATTTCTATTTAGATTTCTGCTGCAGTTTGTCAATCACAATAATTGTTAAAACAGCTTCAAAATACATGACTGGATCCAGATTAGTCATATTTAATATAAATTCATCAAAACCAGTGAGTTAGAAGTTAGTTCTATTAAAATTTATGACATTTAAGTGAGTTACCTTAAGTATGGAACTCATATTCATGCTTTCATTCTATTTTTTTCTGTCCAGTGATCAACTAATATTATGTTAGCCAAATAATTTGAGTATGTCAGAGGTTTATATCAAATTATTACTTTCCAAATTATGAAAGGTTTGTGATTTGGCTTCAGATTGGATTAGGACTTTGCCAAATTTTACTTTGCTCATGAATATTGATTATTTTCTATGGAAGATCATAGAATCTCAGAAAAATGATTTTTCAGCAGGTTTTTTTTTTGTTTAGCCCAGACTACAATAAACTCAATATAAACCTAAAATCTATAGAAAAATCAAGCATGCCAAGTGGGCAGCATTTAATGAAAACCTATGCAGCAAGCACCTATTTCACGAACAATTAAAGGCATCTCATTTAGTTGCTACTACAACAAGCAATGCACATTTTCTCACAATAATTTATTAATGCCCACAGCAAGAATAAAGTACACTCCAAAATGCAATTTCCTAAAAGTACCAAAGTATAACTTTTCCCCCTAAGGAAACAGGTAGTTTTTAAGTTTAATATTTAATTCCTGGGTTTCTACATATATAAAAATCTAATATACCATATTTATAAAGCAAAAATGACATTTTCTGAATATCATATATTCACAAATGTCTTCTCTAAATAATATACAATCGTTGAAGATATTATTCAGTTCCTTGGTTCAGAATTGGTGGCTAGTCCAAGATGAACATTGTTGATTATATCTTTTTCATCTATATATCTATATGTACATTAATCTATAAACCAAGATAGAAACAACTCTATAATTAACCCTCAGTTAATTTATTCATGATCCTCAATGATTACTGTTTCCCCAAAAATAATACAGGGTCTTATTTTCTTTTGACCACCAAAGTAAGTGCTTGGCCTTATTTTTGAGAAGGTCTTTTTATTTTTGAGGTGCAGGAAGCGGTGAACGTGGTCACATCATGGCTGCTGCTGTGTTGCAACATTTTTGGTGAGGCTTATTTTCAGGGAACAGGGTAGGTCCTGAAAAATTATATTTTCAAGATGCAGCAATACACTAGAGAGCAGAAGCTTCTGTTACTAATATAGCACACTGTTATATAAAAAGAGACAGAGGCATTTCTTATGACTCCTGACATAATTGTGCAATTAATTAAGCAAAAATATTTGGAGAGGATTGAGAGAAAGACTGATTGTAATCTCTGTTCCAGCCACTTAAGAAGAGTTGTGTACAGTGTATGAACTCTGCTGAATTCCTGATAACATCAATGGATATGTGGCAAAATGCAAATGTGATTAAAATAAGGCTTGAAAATAATTAACCCATTCTCCACTTTTGTGAAAAATTATTTGACTGGATAATCTTATTTTGTTCATCCATTTTGTGGGGTGAAAACACCACTGCAAATATTTTAGGAAATCTTTCTGTAATTTGAATTTGGTGTTAATTGTATGAAGTGAACAAATACTTATATTTGTTTTAAAGAGTGGGACCGCAATTTATCAATATAGCATCTGAATTAATAGCATATGGATGCTGTTAATAGTGGAGATTTGCCAGGCTGACTAATTTGAAACAGATTGAAGTTGAACCCAAACACAAAGGAATGTTTTGTTTCTCCGTTGAGATACTTTGTCAACCCTGCTGTTTCCTCCTGTAGGGGTTGTGCTTCTGAGAGATTAGGTGAATAACTTGCAGGTTATCACTTGATACAGTGATACTGTCATTTGGGCAGGTGGATGATATTGTCAGGTCAGCTTTTACCAGCTTCAGCTAGTATACCTGGTATGACTTCACCTGGAATGGGAGCAAGTAACAATAACTCATAGTCTCACATCAATTGGACTACTCCACTACTGGGGCTGTCTTTTAAGGCAACTCAGAAACTGCATTTAATGCAAAATATAGCAGATTGCATACTAAAAGTACTAGGACCCATAAACATATAACTGTGCATCAGGAGTATGTATGTATGTATGTATGTATGTATGTATGTATGTATGTATTTATATTCTGACTTTATTATTTTTTTATAAAATAATATATCCAACACATCTTCCTCTTCCTATTTTTCACACAACAACAATCCTATGAGCTGAATTGGGCTGGGAAACAGTGACTGGCCCAAGATCATCTAGGTTTCAGGGCTAAAATGGGATTAGAATTTATGGTTTCTCAATTTCCACCTGAAACCAGATTTGGTCCAATTATATTGCTCTTTCAAAAGCATATTAAAGTGAGGCTGACCTGAAGGATCCTTTTTACTAAGTTCCAATAGCAACAAAGATTTTAATTTTAAAGTATTTCTATGTATCATTATTGTTTTATTCATCTTGAACCATAACATTACAGATTAGTTTCCCCCTTTAATTCAACAATGATGTGATGTGATAGAATTAAAATCTAGACTCAATCAATCAATCAATGCAGAACCTTGGAATTTTTACATCCTCGCTAAATTTTCTGCATCAATATGGTGAACACGATATCTTGTTTTGACATTTTTAAAAATCCTTGGCTTCAAATCTAGTGAAGTGCTAGGCTGGTATTTTGCTACCTGAAGTAGCTTTCTTAAGAAGGTTGAACTCTGCCCAATTTACACGGCTGACATCTGGGCTTAACTGTGCTCCCACCGTGGCACCCTCTTGGCTTCAAAAAGCTTCAAAGCATCTGGTACACATTGGGCTCCTTAGAGAAAAAGACATAGAGGATTACTGCTGAACTCTTACAAGCACTCAGAACAACCTGAAAGATATGAGTATGTGACTTCCCTGAAACATGTACCACAAATTGCAGTAACTTAAAACATGAGAGTTTCTCTGTGCCCTAAAAGAGACTAGCATAATTTTTTTGTAATTCCATTCAGAATGCAGGCATGGTTTCCTCATAGTTCATTGGTTAAAAAAAAAAGGTTCCTGCCTTCTTACCAGTATCTGCAATAGTATGATAGCATTGTCTGTAGAGCAGCACAGACAGAAATTTATTAGCCTGTTTTGAGAGATGAGACCCTTCTTTTATTAAGGTATCAACCTTAATATAGTGGTTAAAAAGTAGAGCCAAAATATACCCTCATTTAACCCATTTGTTAGTTGGCACTAAATTTGAGAGGCAACTGACTATAGTAAATCTCACTCTCAAACTGATATTTTTATATATAATAAAGTGAATAATTGTCTATGGCTTGTAAATGCTTTGAATTGTTTCCAAAGAGTTTTTTTTTCTAGAAATGGAATCAAAGGCTTGCTTGAGGTCTACAAACAAAACAAAAAGGACTGAATTAATGCAGCTGAATATATTTTTGAATCAAATGGGAGAGTATCAGTCCTTAACCCACCATTGAGTGACCTGCCTGAACGTCTTCCACTAGTGTAGAAGTTTCCAATAAAAGTGTCTAGCATAATTTTACTAGTTACAGTAAGAAGATTCACTGGGCAGTAATTAACTGGATTGTCTTTCATTCTTTTATCCAGGTAGAAATAAATATGGCAATTCCCCAAACTCTAAGGATGGAGTCTGTTTTATTAATGTAAGTGAAAAATGAAGCCAAAAGTGAAATCCACCATCCATAACGGCATTCTATTGCTCCAGGAAGTATTGAACACAGACCTTTGGCTTTTCTGATCTTAACTGACTAATTAGTTTATGTTCTCCAGCAGTTAAAACCTGACGCCCCTCTGGCAGAGGCTTTTCTTGTATATCAATCTGAACATTTTGTAAATTATCCGGTCCAATGTAGTACCGGAAAATAACCTTCCAGATTGTTGTAGGGATATATCACTTCAGGGTAGAGGGATGACTTTTCTGAAGATAGTAAATCCTCAAATATAATCGATCACAACTTTAGTTGATTATTAAGTGAACTGTGATCTGTTGGTTCATAGCTTTAGAGATATTTCCTAACCTAAACAGAAACAGATTGAACACATGTGGGTAAGAAAAATCTCTGGGAGTTGGCGTGCACTTGTGCAAAGCTGGCAGGGAGCATTGAAAACCCTTCCTTCCTTCCTTCCTTCCTCCCTCCTTCCCTTCCTTCCTCCTTCTACCTATCCTTCCTTCTCCTCTCCCTTCCAAAAGTGATTTTTCCTTCCTTTTCCTTCCTTCCCTCCCTCAAGAATTCAACAACTTTCAGCCCACACATCAACTTTAATAAAGAGCTATCTACAGAAGAAGGAAGGTCCCTCAATGCCACTGTAAAATTACACAATGGACACACAAGCATCATATTATAAGGAAAATAAATAGATTGCCATATATATATGCATGCCTCCAACTTCTATCGAGGACATAGAACTAAATCTATCATATATATCCTTGTCATATGCTACAACTACATGTATTATGACCTATTGGACAGAGATGCTTAACTGATGTTTTCATCTAGGTATTCAGAAGAAAAGAATTACCTACCCAATAAAATTAAGACACAAATCAATAGAGCCCAATCAATTCCAAGAAACCTATGCCTTTAAATAAAATTAGTAGGAAAAGTTGCTACTAAACTCTTTCTGACATTATTTAAAAACATTATTGTGGATGTAGACATTAAAGGGATATGAGTAAGGGGAAGAGAAAGAATAGTCAGCAGAACACAATTTATATACGGTCATGCATGGTAAGAAAATATATATCTGGAGTGAAAAAAATTGAAGTATTACTAAAGTGTAGCAAACATTCTGTTGTTATTTTCTTTCCAAAATATATAGCAAAAAGCAAAGGTTATTTAAAAGGCTACTTATCAGTTTGAGCAGGAATAAAGTTTACTATCTTATTCCAAACACAAAATGATATCAGCATTCATATCGGCTTTATTTACACTCAACAAAGTGCTTACACTTATTTTAGGCAGTATCTAAAACTTCAGACTGTACTTTTTCCATGCTGCTAACCACATCTCTGGAGGACATGCTTAGGTGCTCTGATCATGCTTACAATTAGATAATGCTCAGCAGTCATTTGAACTCATTGTGGACTATTTCTCTGTGAAAAAAATGAAATCATGGATGGCATATAGACAATGAGCAATCAACAAATAAACACACTATTTTGAAATTTATATGTAAGGAAATCATCTGCTATAGAAGGTGAAAATTACCATGCTTTTATTAGGCTTCTGGGCAAAATACGATAGGATGATTAGATATTGTGTAACTCTGCAACCTGACATTCCTTTTGGCCTACAGGGTCATGAGGACATGTTTTGGATATTTTCTAGTGTGACCTTTTGTGGATTTTGTCCATGTTATTCTTGGCTCTTTTGTGCAGATCAAGGAAGGTGACTTGCTCATTCTAAAAGGCAGTTAATGTTTTTTTTTTCTGTGGGAGAGGATGAAGCCAACAGCCTTGAAGGAAATTGAACTGTGGAACAACTACCAGTCCACCATCTTCTTTTTTGGAAGGTTAATTGATTCTGTGGTGGGAATTTAGTTGTAGAAGAATCTAGTGGCACCTAGAGGAAATAGCTGGGCCTTTTTCAGTTGGGGCTCAAGGTTGAACATTGTGTGGAGAAGACCATTGGTTGCTCCGGTGGATGACTTTGATCCTCTTGATGATGATAATTAGCAATAGCAATAGCAGTAGACTTATATACCGCTTCATAGGCCTTTCAGGCCTCTCTAAGCGGTTTACAGAGAGTCAGCATATTGCCCCCAACAATCTGGGTCCTCATTTTACCCACCTCGGAAGGATGGAAGGCTGAGTCAACCCTGAGCCGGTGAGATTTGAACCGCTGACCTGCTGATCTAGCAGTAGCCTGCAGTGCTGCATTTAACCACTGCGCCACCTTGGCTCTTAACTTTAGTCCTTGTGACGTTTTAATACCTTGAACCATAGTATCTTTCCAGGTACCCTTTTGCAGTTTGGTCATTGGGAAAATTGTTTTATGGTAGTTATGTGGCATAGAAGATGGAAATGTCAGTCTAGTGGTATCTCCCTGTAGGATTCCACATAGAATAGATCATTCCTTTTTCCATAGTTTGAGATTATTTTGTGATGAAACATAACAGGAAGTAGGAAAATCCTCAAGCGACAGTGGGAGCAGCAACCAAGAGTATGGTTAGATAAAAGAAAGTTAAGTCCAAGCAGAAATATAATTTGAAAAAGCATCTCAGATTGAATCTTGCTAGTTCTCCTGAAGATAAGGGAGAAGGATGGCATAATCAAACTTGTAAGATTCTGTACTATAACCTATTAGCATTCATAACTTTGATTTTATAATCAAGTTATTGTGAAGTTATCAATCAAGCAAGTAAAGAATATTCTTTAAAAGTGACAAGACAGACTGTGACATAAGTGACTTTCTATGCCTCAATCAAGTTATAGTACACAATCCTCCATCCTCTGAACAAAATAAAACACCTGTTGGGAAGGATTATGCATTTCCCCATCTTGAAGGACATACAGGGGAACTTTCTTTCAGCAAAGGGGATCCACAAAATTGATCAACAACATAAACTGATGTTGATGTTTATTGGTCTTGTATGCCGCCCACTCCCAAAGGACTCCTGGCGGCTTACAATAAAAAAGAAAAGGGGATAAATAGACAAAACAACACTTTAAAATAGACAACATTCACAGTTACCATGGGGCTGAGTATTTCAAAAGCCCCCCGGCCTGCTGGAGCAGCCAGGACTTAGTGGCTTTGCGGAAGGCCGGGAGGGCAGTAAGGGTCCGGATCTCCATGGGGAGGTCGTTCCAAAGGGCTGGAGCTGCAACAAAGAAGGCTCTCCCCCAGAGAGTCGCCAGCCGACATTGGCTGGCAGATGGAATCCGGAGAAGACCTAACCTGTGAGATCTGATCGATCTATGGGAGGTAATCAGCAGGAGGCGGTCTCTCAGGTACCCAGGTCCGATGCCATGTAGGGCTTTATAAGTAACGACCAGCACCTTGAAGTGGGTCCGGAGACTAATGGGTAGCCAGTGCAGCTCGCGGAGGATAGGTGTGAGGTGGGTGTACCTGGGTGCACCCACAATCGCTCGCACGGCTGTGTTCTGGACTAGCTGAAGTCTTCGAACACTCTTCAAGGGCAGCCCCATGTAGAGCGTGTTACAGTAATCCAGTCTTGAGGTCACAAGGGCATGAGTGACTATCTGAAGGGCCTCCCGATCCAGGTAGGGTCGCAATTGGTGCACCAGACAAACCTGGGCAAATGTCCCCCTGGTCACAGCCAAAAAATGATGTTCTAAAGTTAGCTGTGGGTCCAGGAGGACTCCCAAATTGCGAACCCTGTCTGAGGGGTGTATAATTTCATCCCCCAGCCTGAGAGATGGAATACTTGGCCAATCTTTGGGAGGGAACATCAATAGCCATTCGGTCTTGTCGGGATTGAGTGCAAGCTTGTTCATGCCCATCCAGACCCTGACAGCCTCCAGGCACTGGCACATCACTTCAACCGCTTCACTGAGTTGGCACGGGGCGGACAGATACAGCTGCGTATCGTCCGCATATTGGTGGTATTTAATCCTGTGCCGGCGTATGATCTCACCCAGCGGCTTCATGTAGCTGTTAAATAGAAGGGGGACAGGACCGAACCCTGCGGCACCCCATAGTTAAGGGGCCTAGGGGTCGATCTCTGCCCTCCAAGCAACAATGACTGCAACCTGTCCAAAAGGTAGGAGGAGAACCACCGAAGAACGGTGCCTCCCACTCCCACCTCTCGCAACCGTCACAGAAGGATACCATGGTTGATGGTATCGAAGGCTGCTGAGAGGTCAAGGAGCACAAGGATATAGGGGTGACCCCTATCCCTGGCTCGCCAGAGATCGTCGATCAGCGCGACCAAAGCAGTTTCCGTGCTGTAACCAGGCCTGAAACCAGACTGAAAGGAATCTAGATAATCGGTTTCATACAAGGACCTTTGGAGTTGAGAGGCCACCACTTTCTCAACAACCTTCCCTACCAATGGCAGGTTGGAGACTGGATGATAGTTGCTCAAAATGGCTGGGTCCAGAGAAGGTTTCTTCAGGAGGGGTCTCATCACCGCATCCTTTAGGAGGAGCGGGAAAATTCCATCCCAGAGAGAGGTGTTAACAATCGTCCGGATCCAGCCGCGTGTGACCTCCCTGCTGGTTGAGACCAGCCAGGAGGGGCACAGGTCCAGTATACAAGTGGAGGCACTCACCGCTCCCATGGCCTTGCCCACTTCCTCAGGAGAGACAAGTTGAAACTCAATCCATGAAATACGCTCAAGACCTTCCCCCGGTACCTCGGCTGGTACCGTGCAATTGGAGTCCAGCTCTGTCCAAATCCGAGCGACTTTATCCATTAAATACTGAACAAATTCCTCAGCTCTACCCTGTAAAGGGTCATTTGCATCCCTCCCTTTCAAGAAGGAGCGGGTTATTCTAAACAAGGCGGCTGGGCGCGATTCAGCGGATGCAATAATGGCGGCAAAATGCGCACATTTCGCCGCCCGTATTGCCACAAGATAGGCTCTGATAAAGGCTCTCATCAGTGCTCGGTCTGACTCAGATTTACTGGCCCTCCAGTGGCACTCTAGGCATCTCTTTTGGCGCTTCATCTCCCAGAATTCCTCGGTAAACCAAGGGGCCCTCCTGGATCTGCTGCCTCGGAGAGGTCACAAAGGCGCAATCCGGTTTAGAGCCCCCGCCGCCGCTGTATTCCAGGCAGCGACTAAAGACTCCACTGGATTGTGGACGAGAGTGTCAGGTATTTCTCCAAGCGCCGTCTGAAATCCCATAGGGTCCATCAGGTGCCTGGGGTGGAACCACTTAATCGGTTCCCTCTCCCTACAGTGGGGGATTGGTTTCCGAAAGTCAAGCCTCAGTAGGAAGTGATCAGACCATGACAAGGGCAAGGTCTTGATGCCCTTCAACTCTAGATTACGTCTCCACTGCTCCAAGAGGAATATGAGGTCAAGCGTGTGACCCGCTGAATGGGTTGAACCCCGAATTACTTGGGTCAAGTCCATGGCTGTCATGGAAGCCATGAACTCCTGCGCCCCGTCAGAGCATTCACCAAGTGTAGGCAGGTTGAAATCCCCCAGAACCATAAGCCTAGGGAACTCTACCGCCAACTTGGCTACTGACTCGAGGAGCGAGAGGAGGGCTGTTGCAACGCTGTTGGGAGGTAGCTACATTAGCAACAAACCCACTTGACCTCCAAGGTCCAACTTCATCAGCAGGGACTCACACCCAACAAGCTCTGGAGCAGGGATCCTACGAGGAACTAAAGACCCTTGGACGATGACGGCCACTCCCCACCCCTTACCTGGGGTCGTGGCTGATGAAGCACATGAAATCCTTCTGGGCACATTTCAGTGAGGGAGACTCCTCCCTCCGAGCCCAGCAAGGTTTCAGTAATACATGCCAGGTCTGCCCCCTGGCCTAAAGTTAGGTCCCGGACGAGGGGAGCTTTGTGAACCACAGACCTGGCATTTAGCAACAACAGCCGGAGACCAGGGCCCTGACAGTTCTCGCCATCTGGCCCTGGAGTGGAACTAGCAGGGCCGGAAGGAGGAATCTCTGTGACGTAGCGAATCCTCCTTCCCCGGTAATGGCTAGCCCTGAAGTTCCCGCCGTACCTGCCCCTCCCCATCGTGACTGGAATGTTCCAGCCCACTCCTGCACACATAGACCCTGTTCCCCCCCCCCATGGCCTCTGCTCTCTCCGGCAGGCCATTGATTTCAAACATTCTAGGACGGGAGATAGGCCTGGGCCCCCTACCACTTCTGCAATGGCACTCAGTGGAGGCGGCACCTGCCAGGCATTTGGCAGCATTTCAGATTACATTGCATAAGCAACCCAAAAAGTAGGTGCTGGGATTTTTTTTAATGCTACTCCTGAGCTATAAAAAGCATTTGAAAGAGATGTTTTACTGTTTTAATCATTAAAACATCTGGCTCTTAATGGCAAAGGAAAGCACTTGAATATATACATGGAAACAGAAACAAGAGGCAGAAACTTTCTAAGTAGCTATGGATTTAATGACACCTGTTCTTTCAATAGGCAATAAATACGCTCAAATGACTAGTTGAGTAGTTGCTCAACTTCGATGGGATAGAAAGAAAATATCAGAAGTATGATTACTCCATCACAATTAATACTTAATTCATTGATGTATGATATGGTTTGAAATGACAAAGGTATTACATTGCCCAAATATTACTTCCTTTGACATTAAAATATCAGTGAACATACTTCTTAATCATTTCTCATTCCTACGGGCATAATTTGCCCAGCATCCAATGTTACATGCATTTCCTAGAAACCTGATGGGAACCTTGTTAATCTAGCATATCAGAAAAGAACAAATGATATAAAAATAGCAATATATATTTTTTAATTTTTTCCCCAGTTCTACAGCCTACAGACAAACAAAAAGCAGTGATTATAGTTAGGGACCTCAGGTACAGATTTAACAGTACCCAAAATAGCAAGTGTATCCAAAATGAGCCAAGTGATGTTCAAGAAAGATAGCAAATTAATCTATTATATATGAATTGCTGGAAATGTGTATGATTTTGCATGCCCATGGGTACTCTGGAAATTCTTCTAATAAATTAAAGTATGATATAAAAAACATTAAGTATGGCTGAAAAAAAATCCAACTAATTAAGTAGAATAAGATAAATATTTATAATATAGTTGTCTTACATGCCTAGTTATCCATAAATATTAATGGACAAAAGGTTAGATAAATAAATATATAATGATAAGAAAGCCTTATTTCTTCTAACTTGTTCTTGAAGAGATGGAAACATAAAAAATATTGATATAGGAAGTTCTCTTATTTCTCAAACATAAAAGCTTTTGTAACAATAGGTAAGAAACATAGGTATGGTATATGAAAACCATATGAAGACTCTTATCATTTCCTTAATGGTTAAAATAAACCATAAATGCAAAGCAAGGATGCAATGTCCAACATATCTTCTTATGTTGTCAGTGTTCACTCATACCTTTCTTTTCTGAAAGCTTCTGGAATTCTTGGTTCAATGGCTTCACTAGTGCATCAATTACCATTTGGTCTGGGAAGTTCTTGATGCTTTCTAAGCTTGGTTATTTGCATACAGAGATTTCCTTACACACCTAGGTAGCATTAAGGATTTATCATTTACAAAAAGGACTATAACAGTTACCATGTAGGGCAGGCAGGAAGAAAAATATTATTTGACATTGGAATAATTTGTTCTATGAAAAAAATATTGAAAAATAATATTTTGGTACATCCCATTCATATAGCATTTGGTGTCAAAATGCTTTATTCATACATTTATAATTTCTTTTTGGTACAATTGAATACAATGTTTTTGAAAGTGATGTTTTTAAACATCACTTTCGATTTGGGCTCAATCATGTCAAAATTCTATAATTTGGAAATCAATATGGCTTTATGAATGCTTTCACTCATTGAAACATACTCAGCCTTAATGAAGGGTGAGATTCCAATAGCTTGCTTTCTGTTGGCCCACCTGATAGTTTTGCCATCATAAAGAATTGGAGGTTTCCAGATGGCTTAAATAAATAGGGGGTATTCAATATAATTTATTCCTCTAATTCACCATATAAGGAAAAATACTCAGATGATCAATTTACATGGCTCGGCCTGCTACAATGGAAGAATTTGGATTGAAAAATGTTTCATAATTGGGACAAAGATTATCTATTTCCCATTGCTACTGCTTTCCATTTTTGTTATCCACTGTAAACTATTGTTTCATTTCTCATATTTTCAACCCTTTCACTACACTTTTGTAGTGACTATGGCATATTTGCAGCTTGCAATATTAAGATTTATGGCCAGTTCTTCCCTTTATATCTACATAGTTTGTTCTCTGTTCTAATGGCTCCATTTTATCAGTTTATGTTGCTTTATATATCTTTTTCCCCCTTAACAGAAAATGTACAATTCTTTGGGGAATACACTCTGATAGGATTTTAACAATGTTCTTTCAAGACTAGATTACCATTCTTACTTGTGTTTAAGTAACCTCAAATAATTCCATTTTCTGTCTGACAACATAACTTACAGTTAGTAAATTGGAATACAAATCTGTAGAATCCATCCTTAATATGTGGGCTTTCTATCACTCACTTTGCATTTTATTAAACCTCTTACAAGATTATATACTTTCTGCTTGCTACCCTAGTCAGCCTTCTTTCAGCTTGTATTGAAATCATGGACAAAATCTTCATTTCTAAATAACTAAGCAGATGTTCTCCTGTCCAAATAACCCAAGTTTATAGCAGTTTATATATCCTGACTGGCACCTCAGTAAAGCTCCTTTGAGGTATTTCCTTCTCTTTTCCACAATGCATCGTTTCCCACTCTTTAGTCTTGCCTCTGCCCTCTTCTCCAGACTTTTCCTAATTTGGTTATTTCTCCATGAAAGCAGAAATTTCCTCATTATTTATAATGCTTCACTTTAAAATGCTAGCCAAACTCTTTGTCTCATTGGGGATATAATACCCTCAGATGTTTTGCAGGTAAAATGGAATTTTTCTCTACGCTTGAAGACATAGGCTTTTGTTTGTTCACAGATTGTCTCTGTTTCTGCTAGCGATGCTTGCTCATGTACTTTGGATATTATCTGATCTCAGGTCAGGGTTTTCCTAAGCTTGTTTCTTTATTGTTTGTTTCATTGCAAGAGAGACAGCAGAAGCAAAACATCTATAATTTTATTTTGCATTTCTATGCCATGATTTTAAAGTAAACTTTATATTGTATAACCAGTTCATGTAAGTTGTTTGCTTCATCCTTAGTTCTTAAAGAGCACGGTTTTCTATCATGCACCTATGGGTTTAGGATAATAAATTTTATTTAATTTGTCCCAAATATTTCATTCATCGCTCAATTCCCTGCAAGAACATTGCTTCTTACATATCCAGATATATGTGCAAATCTCTTAGCTTTTCTCTTCCACGGGGCTTTTGTACTTTCAAAACTTGCCAGAATCCAAGGATTTCCAATAATATCTCTGTATAGTAGGTTTATTTGCTCCAATACTAGTTGTTGAAGATAACGGCAAGAGAGATAATTACAAGGACAAAGATAGCACTTGTTTCATCCTAGGTTTATATTTTACATCTTTTATTACAGATTAGGAAAGTTAAGTTTAAATTTGAAGTATATTCCTAATTGTCTGAATGACCACCCTAAGAAAGAAAATTTGACATTTATCAATTGATGTTTTTGTTAGAGATGAATTATTTTTGCTCTGCCAACTTTCAAAGACAAATATATCAAGAGTAGCAAATGCTTTACAGCTTAATGAACACAGGCAAATTGTTGAACTTTGCAAATTCTAATATAAAGAAAAATCAAATCAGGCTGTAAGCCATTGATGCAACTCAACATATTGCAGTAATTAAAAGAAACAAAACATAAAGTCCCAGTACAGATGCCTTTGCAGTGCAATTGTGTCCTCATAAATCACTTATATTCATAGTGTGAAAAGCATGTGGCTTTAAATGCCACAGTTGAAAGGCAGCTAATGGTAGTGATGCTGCTCAAATGTCTTCACAGCACTTCCCAAGCCTGTTTTCTCATTAACATCAAGCTTGCCTTCTGTCACTATACTACCAATGTAGATGAATAAACATAAAAATTAACAGGCTTTGAAGTAACAGTAATCAGCTGGTAAATACAGTAAAACATATTTGTCTTGTTAATATCTCTCATATTTGCCAACTGTGGATCAACAGAGCTCAAATATTAAGTCTGCCACTATTTTACAAGTCTGCCCTTGATATGGGCCAAGGTATAGATTTAAATACTAAAATCTTTTTCTACTTATAAGTAAACGCTATAGATTTCAACTTTCTTGGGTTATTGATCTTTGCTTCTCTTCCTGCAGATGCTTCATTATTAGGGTATACACTGTAACATCATCAGTCAAATGCATCATCTTTCTTTAATTCTCAGTGCCCGTTCCCTCAGCAATTATGAATTGTACACGCTAGGTGGAAATTACATTCAGAAGAAAAAAAACCTCTTCTCATTGGGACATATTTCACTTTTTTGTGTATATTTATAGATACAACTATGAGAAGCGATGGTTCAGTGGCTAAGACGCTGAGCTGGTCGATCAGAAGGTTGGCAGTTCATCAGTTCAAATCCCTAGTGTTGCGTAATTGAGTGAGCTCCCGTTACTTGTCCCAGCTTCTGCCAATCAATCAGCAGTTCGAAAGCAAGTAAAAAATACAAGAAGAAAAATAGGGACCACTTTGGTGGGAAGGTAACAGTGTTCCATGTGCTTTTGGCATTTAGTCATGCTGGCCACATGACCATGAAGATGTCTTCGAACAGCACTGGCTCTTTGGCTTAGAAACAGAAATGGCCACCTTCCCTAGAGCCTGGAACGACTAGCACACATGTGCAGGAGAACCTTTACCTTTATACATTTTAATACTGAAAATCAAAATATTTACACTTTTGTAAAATATTTATTTACACTAAGTACTTATGCTAAGTACTAAATATATATGCTATATATTTTGCTTAGGTTATTACAGCAAAATATATGTTCTCCCAGGCATTAGCTCAATATTCCCATTATTACTTATATTATTAATTGTGCTTTAAATGCATCCTTTTTAAATAATATTTTCTTTGTATTTTTATGGAAAAATAAGGAATAAATACATTATTTTTGTAACAATTAATGGTTGCCTAGTTATAATGTCAGTCATTCAATGGCTTAAGGTTACAAGCAATATCATCAGTTTTATCTTCAAATTTGGTGCATTTTTCCCTGCTTTATTAGAAGTATGAAAATAAATATTTATTAAAAGGCATAAAATAATTTCTACTTCATTTTAAGTTATTCTAATTTAAAATATTTTCATAGCCTAATTGTGCCTAATGGCTAAATCAATCCTACTAGCCAATATTCAAATGATAGACCAAAAGACTGCTTTACTTTGGTCTAAAATCATGTTTTGATGAAATTTCTATTAATATTTATGTTAACTGTCATCAGAGCATGAAGAGATGTATTAATACCAGTCTCAAAGCATTCTGAAATCACATTATTCTTTAGTTGCAGAGAAACAAGCCATTTCCATTGTGAAAGCTTTGCGATTTTGGCTGCAGTGCTATTTCCTTTGAAAATGCTTTTCTATCATCCTTCCAGATGTTCACAAAGAAAGAAGTAGGTGATGTGGATAAATGAAATGCAAACAGTTGCCTGAATAAAATTGTATGGGTTTAATATGTTTCTAGGATGGTTGACAAACAATTTTAAGTTCTTTAAAACTAAATACAGCTCTATATTGTATCAAATAATCAGAATAATTTGGAAAACATCAGTATTCTCAATCAATGTATTTAAATCAATGTATTTTACATTATATAGGTAGCATCATAAATCATTACTGACTACAAAATGTAGACAATCAAAACATGATACCAAAAGGATATAGAAAAGTATTTCCTGCCATTGGAGTTAGAAATTGTTTTCCAGACTAGTTGTAACACCATAGCATAATGGTTTTAATCTCCCCTTATTCAAACTTTTTTCCCCTCCAGAGTTGTCTTGAGTTATATCTGGAACAATGAACAGTGTGAAACCTATTCAGAGTATATCATTAAAATCTGTGAAATTTAAAGGATTAGCTCTTAATTTGAATAAGTATAATCTTGGTTTGGAACAGTGATTTGACAAGTAAGAACTCAATAATTATGACATCCTTATTATGGTTAAATGATGAAGTTTACATAATGTTGCCAATTCTTTGGGTTCTCAGAACATTGTGTTGTTTGTTGTTTTTAACCATTTAATTGTGTCCGACTCTTGGGTGACTTTATAGGAAAATATTCTACATGCTACCTGTCAAGCACCACTTATTTCCTATTGGTGTATGTTCAACTTTGCTTCAGATTGATGTTATCAAGCCAGTGTGTTTTTGCTTCCCCTTCTTCTTTATCCTGTTAATTTTACACTATAAATTTATCTCATGTAAGATTCTAAGCCAAAGGATGGCTGATTAACTTGTGGTTTGGTATTTTGTGTGATACAGACAATGGTGAAAAGCTTGTATGGTTTATCTAATATGCATTATTATTAGACAAACTGCTAGATAAGAAAGTATGCATTAAAAACGTTGAAAATAAAATAGGTAACCCAAAGATATTTATTACAACCCATGAAATAAGGATACTTTCTGAAGGGTAACCAGGGTTGATCATACCACTTGTTGACATTTGAGATAACCAACCTGATGCAATTGCAAAAAATAAATATTTCAAAAGTAAAATTAATAAGAAACACTCAAGAATACAATAAATGTTTTAATTGTTCGAACATATTTGTGACTAAAGAATAGAAAAGAACTACCATTATCTGGGGCATATGTGTTGGTCATATATTTAAGAATCAGAACTAAGTACCTGATTTCTACTGAGCAACGTTGGATAGCAAAAATGTGGTCTAGATTCTACAGATTAATCTGGGGTAGTGTGCAACAGAATAGTTATTTTACTTTGAGCTATGTAAGTTGGTAAAAAGTAGATAAGGGTTATTTCATCCTTCCAAAGTTCTTGTTCTTATTGTCATCACTCTTAATTACAAAAAAACACAATAGCCCTTAGGAGAAATAAAAATCAACATCACATTGCTATGTTAAGAAATCCACTTACAATTTTAAATAAGGTAAATTAGAATCATTTTAGAGCTGAAAGCAGATAAGCAGATACAAGTTGGCTTCCATCCCCATCCACCCACCCTAAATAATATTTTTTTTAAAAATATATAGTAATAGTCTTAATGATGATCACCATCTCTTTGTGTGATTAAAATTTTGGCATGTTACAAATATCAACTTATTTTATATTTTCCAGAAATGACTAATTATGTCTCCTGGCCAGATTGTTACTGGCTGTAAACTTGAATAGATTTCAGGCTCACATAGAAACACCAATTTCTCAGCTTTTAAAATTAAAAGACACATTATTGTGAATATATCATTGACTCAATCTGGCTGAATATTATGGTCCTTGTAAAGTGCCTAGTATGCTCATGATTACAAAACAGAATGGCTCAAATTTTTTTACTATAATAATAAACCAACCTTTAGCGTAATGAAATATTTCTTCTTTTAAATAAATGATTTCTTACACTACAGATAATTTTGGTGATTTCACCACTCTTCCAAATGATTTTTATCTGGCATTAAGCACCTGCGCTTTGATTATTAAATTCTCTTAAATAGAAAACTACCACATACAAAAGAATTATTCGATTATGTGCCTTATTATTCTTTGCTATGCTTGGCATATTTAAGTTGCCTGGTACATGTATTTCATTTCTGCTATCTGATCCTTTCAACCAACATAGCAAGGGTTGACAATATACAGTACATATAAAACATGTTGTCTATGGTTATGGTATTTTGCTGTGCCCTCCCACTTGAATATTATTCCATGTTATTTTTAGGCTGACATATATTTGAAAAATGGGGAAATCATTTTGAGAAGGACCTCTTGAAACTGCTTGAAACCAAGGCAAACTTCATGAGCTGAACTACTAGAGAGGGGGGGAGGAAGTCCTGTTTCTGATAATATTCACCAGATCTTAATCTATTAATTTATGTCTTCATCCTGCCAAGCCATGATGTTTAGTCAATTTTTATGAAGTTTATTTTGCCTACATTTGCATTGTTATTAAAGTGGGATCATTTACTATATTGAAAATACTGGAAAAGTCACCCTGCACTAAAATTGCTTTGTGTTCTACCCTAAGAATGCCAGTAAAGTAAATTAAAATTGTCTTTGGATTGTGGTGCTATTGTAGATTTGTACATGCCCTTTTCATAAGTAGCAATTGTAAGCACTTGTAGATAGCAAGTGCTTTGGATCTTTTTTAAATTATTCTATTCCAACAATAGGATCATCTTAATCTTGAATCAACAAACATCAGCTTGGCATACCGTACTATAGTGGACCCTGAATTACAAATGTCAATGCAATGAATAAGACTTGGAAGAAGTTAAGAAAAAAATGCAAAGTTCAAGGTTTTGAGGAAGGTTTTCATATGGATTCAGTAAACTATTCAGTTTTAGAAATTAAAATGATAACATTGGGTTTAAAATAAAGTTAAATTTAATAAGGATAAGAAATACATGCAGCTCAAATTACTTAATATAATGTGCTATTGGTTCATTTGGTCTGTTCTGCCTATGACTGGTTGTTCAATGTAGATTATTTTGTATAATTTCTGAACTGAAGAAACTTTTTGAGTGTGTGTGTGTGTGTGTGTGTGTTGTATGCATTCTCAAATCTTTGACCAAATCTTTGTTGCATTGTAATGCCTTAAAGAAACTTAATTACTCAATATTATTTATGTGGAATATGTATCACTATTTCTGGGATTTTACCAGAGAATTTAATTGGAATGCATTCAACTCTGGCTTCTTATCAGATTACTTCAAAGCTTCTGTTCTGAAATTAACTGAGTGTCACTGGAATGACATGATTGTGGCATGATTTATATCATGCTTCCATAGCATAAAAAGTAGGATATTTGCTTCTCCATTCAACCATTTGACTTTCCAAATTTGGACCCAGTTTGTTCATTTTATCTGATATTAGCCAACTTCCACCTGTTCCCAAACCAGACACCAGATGGCATTGCTTAGGCTGACCAAGACAAATGCCAGTTCCTTCCCATCCTTCTGCACTGTTTCCAGATTTTCAGTGAAAGGCCATCTGCTCGGAGTATTTTCACAATGTGCTAAACAACATTTTGCTGGTGCTTTCTGAGAAAGAAGCTATTTCCCCACCAGTAAATACAGTAATTAAATCATTGAGAAAAAAATGTCATTATGTTATTCAATTGTTATTCAATTGTTGTCAGCAATGAAGATTCATTCAGAGTTTCTGAACTATCCTCAAACATATAGATATTTATATTTTAAAAAATTGACTTCCTATCTTGAGCATGTCAAGCGATTGGCTATCAATTCACCCTTGTATAATACTGGAGTATATGGGAATTTGTAATCTATATATTTAGGCTGATATTTTTAGTAATACAGATGAAGTTATCCTGAGTGCTTTATCAACCAATAATATATATATTTTTTTGCTTTAGAAAACTAATTTTTGGGGGGATTTATTTATTTGTTATGTTAAGAAAGATATAGACTAGGGGTGTCAAAATAACATCGTCATTGTGTGACATATCAGGAGTTTTTCCTCTTTGCTAAAATGGGCATGGCCATGGCTGTTGCGTAACTCATCCAGCCTACGGATCAGGAGTTTGACAGCCCTGGTGTTGACAATGTCCACAGGTGTTCTGGATCAAATGCCCCAGAATTCCTAAAAATTGAACATAGAAGATTGGTCTCATTCTAAATACCTGGTGAAGTCCAGATTGCATTATGTGGCTTTAACATTATGTTACATGCATATATAAATCATATCATATTAATCCTATTAGATGAATCAATCTAGCTATCTAGTCTAACATCCAGCATCACATGATGAGCAACATAGAAAATAGTGCACATAGAAAATTTTCAAATAGGAAATGATTTCTTGCAATCTTCTCCTCCAGGTGGTTATAAATCTGCATTAAAGAAAGGAAGAATACACCTCATGACTCTAGAAGTTATTTCAGATTTTTACTCCATTAATAAGAAAGGAATGCACATTAAAATCATAATATTACCTGAGAAGTCACTGGTTTAACATGAAATGTTTCTATAACTGAATTTTTGTCTCATATTTAATTTTAAAATAATTTAAACTTTAAGCATATGCATTTTTTAAAAATATTATTCTACTTAAGAGTGGCTAGTCCTCTTTCCTCTTTAGCCTGAGATTGCATTTTTCACTTGACAGGTTAATTTTCAAATGTGGCTAATTTATCAAGATGAGGGTCCCTTTTATCTACATCATCCTTACATATCTTTGTTAAGTACTATTTTGAGGAGAAAATCTTTATGTACTGGCAAAAACATTTTGAAAATGTACTTTTAAATGGAAGCTAAACCACTTTGGCAACAGTTATGATTGTATGAAGATTGAAAATCTATCTCATAGGATAAAATATTTTGAAAGTTTTATGTTCTACATATGGTGATAATATGCAATAGTTTGCTTAATACTGCAGCACATGAAATTTTATGACAACACATGCACAACTGGCATCCAATTTGAATTAACAAAGTTGGAAAAATATACACAGCAGGGATTCTGTAAGGCTTTCCAATCATCACCAATGGAAATATGTATATATCTATATCTACACCTATATCAGTGGTGGGTTTCAAAATTTTTTAGAACCTATTATGTAGATGTGGCCTGTTTTGTGGGAGTGGCTCAGTGGTCATGTGACCAGGTGGGAGTGTCTTGGCAGTCGTGTGACTGTGTGGGTGTGGCCAACTTGGAAAATGTGGTGAAATTCACTTAACAAAGCTCTTACTTAACAACCAAAATTTTTGGCTCAATTGTGGTCATAAGTCAAGGACTATCTCTGCCTTCCTCTGTACGGCAGCCTTGTCCTAGTAAACTTCTTCTCCTTTCTGGCAATTTTCCTTTCTGTTAGAGGCACCAAAATAATCCAGATGATATAAGGTTTCCTGCTGGGTCAGGGGTTTGGAATAGATGACCTGCGAGATCCTTTCCAGCACTAGATTGCTGTGCTGTTTCAAAACATTTTCTAAAGCTGTGTCTAGCCATGTCTAGGCAAAAAGGCTTGGAACTCCCTCCAAACGCATGCCAGCCAAAACCTCCTGGAAAGCTTCTGCTGGCAGATGAGCGGGGGGGGGGGTAGGGGCGAGCCTTCTCACCTTCTGGCAGAGCTGATCTGCACCTTCTACGTTTTCCCAGGCAGAGTCACATGTCCGCCTGCCTGCCTGTCTTGCCTTACACAAGTTGGTCTGGAGTGGGGAAGGGCCATTCCTTCTGCTCAGCTTACGCATGGTTCCACATCTGCAGCTGGTCTCTTCCTGGCCAAAAGGGCACCTTTTTGGTCATAGTGGGGCTTCTGGAAGAGAGTGGCCGAAGTGGCTTCGCTCTCCTTCTGCCAGCTGAAGGAAAGGGAGATATTGATACAAAGTCAATAGCCTCAAGGCATGGCCAGCGATTACCCTGTCAAGCGACTACCGCTGATTCAAGTTCCGATCGGAACAGAGATAAGCGCAGAAAATTGGCTTTTCCTTCAGCTGCCCAGGAAAACATAGAAGGCATAGAAACAGCTCTGCCTAAAGGCAAAAAGACTTGAAGATCCCTCCGCGCACCCACCAGCCAAAACCTCCCAGAAGGCTTCTGCTGGCAGGTGAGTGGGGGGGCAGTTCCGGTATGGGCCCCCCGGAAGCCCCAGTACGGGAAAGCTGAAACCTACTTCTGATCTATATCTATATCTATATCTATATCTATATCTATATCTATATCTATATCTATATCTATATCTATATCTATATCTATATCTATATCTATATCTATATCTATATCTATATCTATATCTATATCTATATCTATATCTATATCTATATCTATATCTATATCTATATCTATATCTATATCTATATCTATATCTATATCTATATCTATATCATCTATATCATCTATATCATCTATATCATCTATATCATCTATATCATCTATATCTATATCTATATCTATATCTATATCTATATCTATATCTATATCTATATCTATATCTATATCTATATCTATATCTATATCTATATCTATATCTATATCTATATCTATATCTATATCTATATCTATATCTATATCTATATCATCATCTATATCTATATCTATATCATCTATATCATCATCTATATCATCTATATCATCATCTATATCATCATCTATATCATCTATATCATCATCTATATCATCATCTATATCTATATCTATATCTATATCTATATCTATATCTATATCTATATCTATATCTATATCTATATCTATATCTATATCTATATCTATATCTATATCTATATCTATATCTATATCTATATCTATATCTATATCTATATCTATATCTATATCTATATCATCTATATCTATATCTATATCTATATCATCATCTATATCTATATCATCATCTATATCTATATCTATATCATCATCTATATCTATATCTATCATCTCTCTCTCTCCCTCTCTCTCTCTCTCTCTCCATACATACATACATGTATGTTTGTTTTCGTAGATTTTCACGGGTGTAGGTATGCTGGTCTTGTTGTATTTGGGTCTTTTCCCGTGTAAGATTGTGATTGTCATTTCAGCGAGGTCTCACTTGCCATCTCCAGGCTGGGTGTGATGGGAGCTGCCGTATTTCTATAAATCTTGTGGGGAGGGGAAAATGCTCACTTTGTTTCAGTAAGGGGAATGATTGGTTGTGTGGTTGTATCATGATTGGTAGATTGGTGCTGTCTGTCTATTGTTGTTTCATGTTGTAACGGCCTGGGAGGTGGGTGGGGCTCATTGACTAGGGGTGGTTTCCAGATTTCTGGTAGGTGGGAGGTATCATCATGTTTATTCATGTTGTGGGGGTGTTTCTCTCTTTCAATAACTGCCATAATTATTCACTTGTTGAAGTGTTCTGTTTTGGAGATTAACCTGGTTCCTTCAAAATTAATTTCATGTTCTGTAGCTTTAAGGTGCTGGAAAAGGGAGGAAGTTTTTTCCTTTTTTTTTCTTACTGCGTTCTTGTGTTCTGCTGTATTAATACTGTAGTAATAGTAACAATATAACAAAGTTGGAAGGGACCTTGAAGGTCTTCTAATCCAAAATCCTGCCCATCCCAGACAAATGTTTCTAATCTTGTCTTAAAAACCTGATCGAGCATTCACAACTTCTGGAGGCAAGCCATTCCGCTGAATGTTCTAACTGTAAGACTATGATTGTTTCTGCTTTCAACTTATATTTCATGGGGGGATGGGGGGTACATATGTTCCATTCTAGAAGTGGTAATCAGGAAGAAAACAGTTACAATGGAGTAATTGGTAGCAATCTAATTTGATGCCTAACTGCCTCTTTCATAGGGATTGGGATGTTTTTTCTATCATTATTGTTGATCACAGATGGGTTTGGAATTGTGGCCAGTCAAGGGATTATTTTATACTATATAGCAAAGAAATAGAATATTCAACACCAATGTGTGTTTCTACAATTGGTTTATTCTCAAATGTTCGAGAATACTAGTAATATTAACAGAGAGTGAAATGTTTTAAGGGA
Organism: Thamnophis sirtalis; assembly: GCF_051295495.1. Classification (NCBI taxonomy): domain Eukaryota; kingdom Metazoa; phylum Chordata; class Lepidosauria; order Squamata; family Natricidae; genus Thamnophis; species Thamnophis sirtalis. The sequence continues at coordinate 33,072,474 of NW_028261388.1, read as the reverse complement.
GATGAGCATTTTATCATATAACTTATGTTTGTAATAGAAAATTTGATTTTTCAGCTATAGTTAATTTCAGAAAATAACCTCTAGTAATTTTTTTATTTTCCCCAAATGTGTGAAAATCAATTTATTTAAAATTTTAAAATATCCTTACTTTATTATTGTTATAAATAACTCAAGGTTTTGAACATGCCTAATACTTCTTCCTCCTCCTATTTTCCCAGAACAACATCCCTGCGAGGTACATTGGGCCGAGAAAGAATGATTGGCCCAAAGGCAGTTTTTCATGCCCTAGTCGGGACTGTCTGACTATCTTCTGATTTCTAGCTTACAACTTTTAACCAATAGGAAAAACTGGCTCTTATCCTTTATGGTAAAGATAGTCACATTTACCAATAAAGGAGACTATTTGTAGCTTGGGGATGAAATGAACAGTCCTTGACTGTTGTTTTTTTGCTAACACTGATGATGTTTCCTAGTTTGGGTAATGAAATGTCTGAAAGGAAACAACCAAGCTCAGAGAGCACCAAGGAACTCTCATAAGCACATTTTTCACTTGATCATGCTACACTATTTTTATTTTTATATAGCATTTAGATTCAACTTTTTCTCTACCTTTCTCCCCCTTTTATTTTATTTTAAACAGTATGTAAACTATGTAATCTTCTAGAGTATTGAGAGTGAAAAATCCATTATAATCTTGGCAATCTCCATTTAATTAGGACATTCCCCAGATATTCATTTACTTTAAAAATATGAGTGTACAATTCACTCTTCTTTCATGCTGTTTATGGAGATTTGTAAGACTGACTTCCAAATTCTTTATGGGCAGAACCAACTGAATGAGTCCTCTAACACAGTGGTTCCCAAACTTGGCAACTTTAAGACTTGTGGACTTCAGCTCCCAGAATTCTCCAGCCAGCAGAGCTTTCCCAGAGGAGTTGAAGGAATTCTGGGAGTTGAAGTCCACAAGTCTTAAAGTTGCCAAGTTTGGGAACCACTGCTCTAACAAATAACTCTGACTGCCAAGGGAAAATGGGAAAGTAGTTTGATACCACTACACATATTTATATCTCAGACCAATCAGGCTCAAATTATCCTTCGGATGCATTATGTGAAGATGCATTATTCTCTCTCTCTGGAAAAGGTTGTAATACTGGAAAAGGTGGAAAGAAAAGATAAGAATGGGGTGAATGGCTTCAAGGTGGATACACTTTGATACAATGGCAATAGGGTTACAATTGGAAGAGCTGAAAAGCCAAATTATGACAGATCATCATGAATAAAACCTTTTTGGCTACTAAAAGCTGACCATGATTTAATGGCTGTCAGTCTTTCAAATTAATTCAGACCAAAAGCACAACAATGAATACTTCTGTCTTTATCATAAAGTCACATTAACAGAATATATAAGAATGTCAAATTTCTACAACACGACTCTTACTTTTTACATAATGTATAAAAACACAGAAACTTACAAAACCATTCCAAACCATTTGCATTAATCCGTGTCTATGAGGCAAAATAATTTGGATTTTCAATCAGCTAATTCCAGCTTTATATTCCACATCATATTTTCACTTCTGATCAGAAAAAAAATAATATGCAGCTCCATTTCCTCTATTCCTCTACAAACTCTATTTGTAATTTCTGCTTGGAAATATGTTGGGATGGTGTTACGATTATGGAATTCAAGCCCTATAGTGTTTGCATCAACACACTAAATTGTTGCTTTTCATTTTGCCACATTTAGATATTTCTAGGTCACATAATTACTATTGCTCACATTTTAAGATCATGGTAAGTGCAAAGGTCTATTTCTGCTATGTAATATCACTTTCTGAAATATTATATTTACTGAAATTTTGACCAGAGGTTTCTTTATGTATAACAGTCTCTATTGACACCAAATAAATGTCTTTCCTATCATTATGACTTATATATATATATGCCTCAGGCTAAAAGCAAAATAAATAAATAAATAAATACAGGAAACCAAGAGCAATTGAGTAAAGTATACTCTTTCTGTGAATTCATATGGAAACTTCAGTTGACTTTTATTTATTTACAACTAACCCTCAACTGCACACAAACCAAACTGTCATGAGACACAGATAAAAATGATTTATGCTCAATCATAGCCTCATACCATGCTGCCAGTCTTGACTTAAGGGCTGATGAAAGTACGCAAAGCATGTATTTTCTATTATTATGCCATCAAGCATGTATCTTCATTTGCCTTCTCCCACATGGGCTTTTTTTAAAAAAAAAAACAACAACTCTTGACAGCAGATTTCTAATAAAACCATTCCTTTCTTTTTTATTAGTAGAGTTCAGAAATGCCACAGATCTAGTTGTTTAAAGATATTGTGTAAAGGAAATTTATTCTATAATATGGAATACCATTGTCTCAAGTAAAACAGTGCTGAAAGTGGCACTAAAGATTCATAAACTCACACTCAGGATGACTAAGGATTTAATTTCATTCACTTCCATTCCTATTTATGTAAAATTGTAAAGAAATTATTACTTTAAAGTTAGGTTGCCACCTCTTTCTGTCATTTATAGTTACTGGTGGCATGTACCTTGTCTTCCGTTTTAGAGTTTCCATATCATGAAGAGAAAAGATGTGGTCCCTGCTAGATAGGTTAATTTTCAGCATAGGGAAGGTAATGGGAAGGAAGAAGTAGGGGACAAATATAATAATCATTGCTAATCTATGTTATTATAGCTAGAAATGATCTTTTATCCATTCCCTAAAGCTAAGCACCATATCTTAGTCAAATTTTAGTATCATATTCTGCTGTGGTTTTATAATATTTAATTCCTATTTTTTCCAGCAACCATCTAGATCAGGGCTATCAAATTTGCAGCCCACGGGCTGGATGCATCACACCCATGCACAGTTTAGCAAAGGGGGAAAAGTCCAATATGTCACATGACGCCACCGTGATGATGTGAGTTTGACATCCCTGATCTAGATGATCTTAAATATCCCAAACAGACCATGAAACCTCTATAACAGTATAACCAGATTCTTGTTAAAAAAAAAATGACTTTCTAATCTTTAGAATTTTTATCAAAATTTGTCTCATGTGCAATATTAAACACTTTTTCTAAATCCATATATATTTCACTTCTAGCAATTTTTGTGTGTGTGGTGCTCAGTGGATACATTTATATTCATATCAAAAAATCTCACAGAGAAATTATAACAGGTATCATACCAATCTCTTTTTGCCTTTATTGGCATTTTAATCAGAGCTATGTTATCCAATTTCCAAAGGAATTAATAAATGTAATATAAGTAAATAGATAAATCAAGCATTCAACATTACTTCTATTTTATACAGGAAGTTTTCATTGCAAGTACTGTTTTATTATTATTTTTCCTTTTTAGTAGATATTATATTGCAAAATAAATATAGTTAAATACAATTTATTACTATCCTAAGTATTAGGAGAGTACATTTGTTTACAATCTACTGAAAATTTTCACATAGATGCAGTCAACAATATCTTAAATTTATCTCTAACATCCTAAAAATGCATTTCACTATCAAACCAGAACAAATTAATTTATCTTTATCAGTGGCTGCAGATTGCAACAAGCAATAGTGAAAAAAAGTACTTAGCTAGAAAAGCATCAGTTTTTATTTCTCATTTTCTTTCTTTGACATTTATAGGTGTAATGGATCATGCCATTTAATTTTTCAAATAAATACAATTATATTTTGCCCTTCTGCGAAAGAGAAAAAATCATCATCATCTGGGCCATGACCTTCAGTTATGTATATGATTTACAAGGATGAACATTTAATCCAGTTTTCAATTAGCTTCACTGACCATTTACTACTCAACCAGATATTTTTAGTTCATCTCTATTTGTTGTATGTTTGAAAAAGTTTTGGTTGCTTATAATATTTCCAAGTGGACTTTCAGATTCATTTAGTCTTCAAACACACACTATTTCTTACTATTTCCAGTGGTGTTTCTTAAGAAATTCTTAATATTATTAAGAAGAATATAGATTTTATGTAAAACCTATATTAGAGGAAGATTATCTATGGAATCTTAGATTGTCTACAGTACATATAAGCATAAAATATCACCATTCAATTATTTTTCATAGCCCTTAACATTCAAATTCCACTGCAACTATGCCGACAAGTATCTCAAGTCATATACTTTTAAGAACGCAGGCCATGGCCCTGTATATTTTATTGCATGAAATAAAAAAAAATGAACTTAGGATTTCTGATTTTGATGATTTTTTTTGGGGGGGGGGAATCCTATAAAATAAAAAATAAGTTTTTTGTAGTTATAGCATGAGAGATTATTTCATTTTTAGACTACCACTTATTTCTGTTACATTAAGTTTTATTAAGTGTTACTGCAGTAAGAAAATATAATGGTGGTGGATATGATTTTTCTTTCTACTTTCCTGTATAAAACACTTCTTTTTTGGTGTTCTTGTGCAGAGCTTGGCCAAATTGCTAGAAGCAAGCCTTTGCTTTTCCCCCCTGCAATTACTTCTCATAATTACTGTAACTGCTTTCTCCTGCAGCTTAGCTTTAAGGTGTTATAACTTTCTTTTAATTCCAAGGCCAATCACCTACGGATGAGCTGGTACTTATGTTGCATAAACGTTTAATAAGAATTAAACAAGAAGTATAAACAATAAGTATGGTTAATTAGAAGTATGAGAGATTGCAATAGAATTCCACATAGGCTGGGAAATCAATTCAAGAATGAGCTTTAGCATAGGCCAGCTTTGGAATGGTGCCATACATTAGTTGCAGTATTTGGGGAACAACTGCCACTACTGGTGTGATAAGAAGACAGCATTTCCCATTAAAAGGAATGTTAGGCTGTTTTATTTTAGTCTTATCACCTTTACTTGGATAGTTGCTGCCTATACTAGGCTTTGTCATTTAAGCTATACTTTTCCTTTGCTTAGCATGTTCCACTGTAGTATTTTTGTAGTATAAGCCGAGGTGGCCCTGTGGTTAAATGCAGTACTTCAGGCTCCTTCAGCTGACTGCAGTTCGGCTGTTCAAATCTCACCGGCTCAAGGTTGACTCAGCCTTCCATCCTTCCGAGGTGGGTAAAATGAGGATCCGGATTGTTGGGGGCAATATGCTGATTCTGTAAAACCGCTTAGAGAGGGCTGAAAGCCCTATGAAGCAGTATATAAGTCTAACTGCTATTGCTATTGCTATATTATTCTCAACTGATCCTTTCAGCTTTGTCCTCATATTTCATGTTTATCCATATCTACAAATCTCCTGTTCACATTTTACATTTTCAGTAAATATATGGATATCAAAGGTAAGCCCATAGATATTGATACTAGCTTTTTCAATCAAGATTTTGTTGATCAAGGCTTCCATACAGACAGAAGTGTAGAGTAAGGTACCACGCCAATCCTACTCATTTTGAAGGACAAATACATGAAGATTTTGGTTATTATTTTTAAAATTAAGAATAATTACTTAGTCACATGGACAACAAAATAGGCTGGATTTATATTGATTAATATTCTTGTAATTAATCAAACTATTGTATGGCTGTCCTAGAAGACAAGCTACCATGTCATTCAGACACATAGATATATATGTGAGTAGACAGAGGGACAGTCTGAGAGTACGAAAGATATTCTCTTGGACTTTGTACACTTAAGTTGTGAAATGTAACAGATAAATTGTTGAACCAGAATATTTTGATCTTAAGGTTATTTCAACCATAAGGTAACTTATTGGTTAACTCGAGTGAAAAAAATAAGAAGAAAAATAGTTTCAGAAAATTATCTCTCATATCACATTTCCACTGACATTGAATCAAGGAAACAGAATTGACCTCTTTTGACCTTGATATTGCCTAGTAACTTGCCTTTGGAATATCCATTTCCCTGCTCTGTTGAATTCCCCAACCAACAAAGGTTAGTGGAGAGCAGAAAGCTGGGAGTACACATCTTCTATTTATCACTATATTTTATAGAAGTGCATAGACAGATTCAGATGTATAGATGTTATAAATCTTCATATATTTCAGTTCAGATTTTTAAAGAGAATTAATGTGATGGAATTAAAAAAGAATATTCCCTAATTATTTTATTTCAGCTGGAATGAGAAGTTACATAAAGTGACAGTGTAAACAAAATATTCACTTTGTATGCATTAAGCAGTTATTGCCCCATAACTGATGTCAGCTATTGCATTAAACTCTACTCTTGGTATCTTTGGTCTAAGTAACAGTAGCAAGTTGTACATATATGTCAAATCTGTCATATAGAGTCATACCTCTCACCTTGTTAATTTGCCAGTATCTATTTTTGTTGAAATCAGTAGGTGTAATGCAGGAGTGGGTTCCTACCAGTCTAACCTCTTCTATAGTGCCGTTTAGAACCGGTTCCAGCTCACTCTCCCCACCCGTCCACACATCATCAAGATGAAGAGTGAGAGAAGGAATTCTGAGAATTGAAGTCCACAAGTCTTAAAGCTGTCAAGTTTGAACACACCCTGGGGTTTTTTTTTCTAAAGGGTTAGGGGTGCAAGGGTCTTGTAACTTGACAGCTTTAAGACTTGCATACTTCAATGCCAGAGTTCCTGAGCCAACATGACTGGAGGAGGAATTCTGGGAGTTGAAGTCCACAAGTGTTGTTAAGTGAGTTTCACCACATTTTACAAGTTGGCCACACCTACCCAGTCACATGGCTGGCAAGCCACTCCCCCAGTCACATGGCCAGCAAGCCAGTCCCACAAAGCAGGCCACACATACAGAAGAGGTTCTAAAAAGTTTTGAAACCCACCACTGGTGTAATGTGTTGTAATGGATGTTAGACTTCAGTAAACAAGAAGTAAATTAAAATGTGGGGCTATGATATATAACACAAATGAATGTATGGTGATATTAACCATCAAGTAGTAGAAGAGATTTAAAGCCATTTTGGGTTTTTGTAATTTAATTTTTAAATAGAGTAGGATGAGAAAGTAAATACTTATTTGTTTATCTCTATCCATTCTTTAGAGAACATAGAATGAGTTCTACTATCTTATGAAAGTAACCAGGAGATCCATTGCATTAATATACCCAGAAAGTAATTTACTAAATGCTCTTTTTGCTATTTCATTTATCTTTCTGTAATGGTTTTTCATTTATACAAAAGACAAACTTTTAAGTAAATAGACTATCCTTCTTACTGGTTATCTTTTAAGAGGAAATACAAACTTATCTTTCTTTTGGCTTTATTTTCTGTGAAATGTTTATGGTAGTACTGATTATAAGGATCAATAGGTGGTTCCTTAATAGTGATGAAATTGTCTCTTTACATCTACCATAGTAGTGTTTCCTTTTTATTCTGCAGTATTTCTAAATGGGAACAAATGTCCCTTTGTCGCTTATTGGCTCTATGGAATATTCCAATTTAACAAGGAATTATGCATATCTTTTAAGGAAAGTTATATGATTTTTGAACAAGCTTCCTACTCAATATGCTTCACTGTCACAAATTCACCAGATTCCCTGGTGTCTACCAAGAAGAGATGAGAAAATAAACTGAAGTTTTCACATCTGTCTTTTTGGAGGGGAGAGGTGTTTCCCTTCCCCTTTGCCACAAGTTCTTTTTAAAAAAAATATATTCCATGGAAATGTTGTTGACTGAAACCATCTGTTCTCAGAATATTAAGTATGCTTCAGAATGTTATTACAGTTGCATCATTTCCCTGATGGCTTTACTGTAAATTTCTTCAGTCTTGAATCCGCATCTTTGATTTTTTTAGTAAAAAAAAAAACACAATAAAAGCTAATTTAAACTAAGGACTAAATGAATAGAAATATATAATGGGCAGAAAATGAAAAAAAAAATGGAAAGAAAAATAGAAAGAAAAAATATAATAAAATAAAATATAGATAGATATAGATTATATAGTTATAAGTACAGATAGATACAGATAGAAATGACTTCCCCTTTATCACAATGAATATAAAAAATTTAAATAACAAATGACCTCGTCTTCCTATAGTCTATCTACAAACAAATCCTAAAACCCTCTACATCTCAATCCTAATGTTAGCACAAGTTTATTAAGGATTAATAGAAATAAAACAATTATTTTAATCTTAATCAAATAAACCCGATTTATAATTCTTCTCAAAGAATGTCCTAGAACTTGATTTATTTTCATTTTTGCTTTTTCCCTTCTCACAAAATTTAGTTTAGTTTATTATTTGAATATCCCTTTCAATTATTAAAAGTATTTAAATGTTATTCCCCTTCAATTATAATTTTAGCTTTTTCTAGTTATCTCTAGTATACATTTATAAAGTCTTTAAAAAATTCAGAAAAAAGCATTCTCTCATAAGAAGGATTATTTTAATTACTTTCAAAATCTTATTTAAAATGTATCTGGACCCTTAGTCCATTTGTAACTTTCTAAAATTAGTTTAAAAGTTTTAATCATCCTTTTGCTTTTTATTCCCCCCCAAAAAAAATAATTCTTGTACTTCTTCCACTAAAAATTAAATATACTCACCCAGGATTCATAATCTTTTCAATCAAAAGATTTCTGATACAAATACAAACCTGTTTAATAAATAACAATAACAACAAAAAGGTATTTACTATGTATTTATGCACATACAGTAAATATATATGATTAGAACTATAACTTTAATTAGTAGATAGATTTATGACCTGCCTTTTACATGGAAATCCAGAGAGTGGATGTAGTATTTTCTCTCTCAGTTTTGATGTTCACAACATTGTTTTGAATTTGTGCTGCAAGACGATAGTTTTAATGTGAAATTAAATTGAATCCTATATACCGTATTTATCGGCGTATAACACGCACCGGCGTATAACACGCATTCCCCATTTTAACACAAAAATTTGAGTAAAAATTTTTTTCATTAAAAATAAATGACTTGGAAGCTCGGAACTTAATGTTGGATTAAAATTTATAACATTAGAACATGAATTACTTCCCCACCCTCTTCTGTCACATCATTTTCCCCCCTCTGATCCCCCTGTACCACCTAATCCCCCCCCCCAGATCCACCTGTACAACCTAATCCCCCTGTACCACATAGTCCTGATACCACCTGTACCATATAACCCCACCCCCCATATCACATACTCTTTCCCCCTGCGCCACATAACAAGCCCCCCCCACATAAACCCCTATTTCTATATGTTTTTGTTTTCACCACAGTACCTGGCCTGTGTCGCTAGCAGACTCAGGTTACTCTTTAATTGCGCTGACGAGTAACGACCTCGATCCCCCCAGCGGACGTCACTCGTCAGAAGTACGGTGGCCTCGGAGGGTCCTGAGGAGCAGCCTTTAAAACAGCAGCGCGGGCGGCTGCGGACTCACAGCTGATTGGGAGAATGCCGGCGCGTACACTTGGGACCAGAGAGCAGGCGGGCGGGAAGGTAAGCACCCGCAATGATGGAGAAAAAATACAGGCAGCGGGCGGCTCTCTGGCCGCTGCGAGCCGCTGCTGCTAGGATGGGGTTAAATCAGGCAGCGGGCGGCTCTCCAGCCGCCGCTTGTTCAATTATGGGGTTAAAGTGAACAGCAGGTGGCTGGAGAGCTGCCGCCACTGCTGCAAGGTAGGGGTTATATCAGGCAGGGTAGCTGGAGAGCCGCCGACGCTGCCATGAAATGGATGCTGCACTTCTATGAGTATCATGGGCGCCGGTGAATCAGCTGGAGCAGGCAGTTTGGGACCCGGCGTATAACACGCAGTATCGGCGTATAACACGCAGGCAGGGTTTAAGCTTGCAATTTTAGTTTTAAAACTGCGTGTTATACGCCGATAAATACGGTAGCTACTATAGTATACTATTGCATTTAAAAGGCTGCTTTTCTACATAATCTCTAGGTACTGAAATTAGTGAACCTGAGACTGATGTGGCTGTAGCCTTATTAAACATATCTAATGGGAAATTCTTCAATTTCCATGTCAAACCCATGTTTTTTTTAAAAAAATCTAGATCTTTTTAAAGGAAATACTGAAGATCTAATAGTATTCTTTTTCCCACTGACTTACCTAGGTTTAAAACTCTCAGGAGGCACATATTTTACAGTTATGTCAGTCATTTGTTTCCAGATCTTCCTGAACATGGAACTCTTTTGCTGTTCTTTCACTGCTAAACTATTTATTGGCCTACCTTAATGGATGTGCTTAAGGTTTAATGAATTCCTGATTAGCACTAATGAGGACAAGTAAATACATGTTTTAATAAATAACTTGTCTCTTTTTAAATAAAAATAGCATTGGAGTTATTAATAGAACATTATTTGGCATTGTGATTCTCAACCTTGGCAATGTCAAGATGTGTGAATTTCAGCTCCCAGAATTCCCCAGCCAGTCATGCTTTACACTATCCATAAAACCTTTGCATCATCAAGAAAGAAGCTAGCTGTTGGTCTGATGAGCAGCAACAATCTGGTCTCTAATTTTATATTTGACTTCCTAATGTAGAAGTGTGTTATAGCCTTTTAGAATTCTGACATGCCAGAATGTTAACCAAAAGATGATTGACACGAATGAATTATGCATCTGTTCATGAATGGTCAGCAAAGAGAAAAAAAAGTTCAGCTTTGTATGCTATTTGAGTCTGGAAATGCAACACTATTGAGTTCCTAACTGTCATTATATTCAAAGCATCTATCAAATTAGTTTGCCCATATAATAGCTATATACTGTAATATGCATGAATGTACAGGCATTTATTTATTAAATAAGTAATAGCTGAAATTAATTAAGGATGCATAAGCATTTGGGGATGGTATGTCAATCTGGGCTCTAGAGACCTAATTGATATTATGTATCAAAATGGTTTTCACAATAGAGGAATTCCCCTTTTTAAATAACAATATCAGGTTTTATTGACCATATTTTTTATAAAATAAGTCAATTAAAACAAATTATTATATAGGCTGTTTGTAGAAAGTTTGCCCATTCGGCAAACATTGCACTAAATGGTTGCATACAATTTGGGTAGTCTCTTTCCCTCCCATTCTCCCTCCCCCCCCCCTCTCTCTTTGTTGCGGAGATGAGCCAAATGATCTGGATATGAAAAGAAGTGTGTTATTTAATTGTCCTTTTACGACCTCATTAATCTGAAATTACTTTACTAATCATACATAACAGTCATCCTTATTCACCCCTAATAATAAACATTAGTCTATTGTATGCAGAGCAGTATAATGTAAAATCTCACCAGATGAATAAGAACCCAAATTAGTGTTTCTTTGTTGAAAAAATACACATCTTTCCTTACAACATAAATTGAATCATTTCATACTATTGCATAAAAATACAATCCTCCCCCTCTAGAATCCATTGTTGAATATGTGTGTTGTGACTGATGATCACAGCACTTTTATTATAACATGATTAGTATTGAGTCACACGACTGCAAGCTGTGACTGAAGTATTTTTGACACTTTAAACATTTATCTTATTTCTGTTATTCAATTCTATAAATGTTGCATGTCCACATGCTGTGATTCTTCCCCCATCTAGAGCATCATTTTTCAACCATGTAAAAAGACAAATCTTTATATATTGGCTGGTCAATCTGAAAGTTATTAATCACATCCAGTAAATTCATTTTCATGTGGGAAAAAAATTAACTGTTCATTACACAACTATGTGTCTTGGAGTCCATGAGCTGTAGATTGGTTGCAACTTCTAAGTAACAAAATTAACAATGTTTGTTATTTGAAATGTTGAAAATGGCAGTTAATGAGATGTCTCACTTCAAAAAATCATACATAAATGAGTAAAAGAAAAACTTAAATCCGAATTATTAATCTAGTCAGGGCTGTCAAACTCCTGACTTAAGGGCCACATGTGTGTGTGTGGGGGGGGGGAGTCCTGACACCATGAGTTTTATACCCCTGATCTAGATAGTGGAAGGGACAATCAAAATCTGGAAAATCAAACTCTAAAGATTGATCAGAACAGGTGGTTCCTCTTTCAAGTGACTTTTTCAAAATCTTTGCCTTTGTTCTAGAACTATTTTCTAACAGAAAAAATAGGCTAGTTCAAAGCAATGTTACTAAAATTTCAGTCGAGATGGTTAAAGGTCCAGGTAATAGATAGCCATGTAGAACTAGTTGAAGATAGACAAATAAGAAATTTGATTTGATTTTATGAAAAAAATGATTTGAATTGCCATTCTTTTCTTATTCCTCATTATCCGTTGTTCCATTTTGTCCTATTACATATTGATCTTTGTATATTCTTTTGATAAAGAAAGAAGGTCTTCAATTGTGTAAAGGCTATCCGCTACCTTGACTTTTTTAAAATAATGTCCTGTAAGGCAAGAACTGATTAGAGCAGAATACAAGTCTAGCAAATAAATAAATCATAAATAAACTGTTTTATTTTGCTCTTGTCCTCTGTATGGGAACATGTTTTTGTTTCTTGCTAAAAGAATAATGTCAAAATAACCATCTATCTTTGGTAGATTGCTGTTCACAGCTCAATTATGTTTCTAAGTTAAACCTATCTAATCATCTGTACAATTTGCTGCAACAATTCATTGGATACATCAAATGTCAGCTTATTGTCACATCCACATGCACCATTTCCGGCCATTTTCGGCCATCAATGGGCAATGTCGATCCCTGCAGCCTGGAACAACTGATTTTTGGTATTCTGGGAGGCTGATCCAACCACCAATCAGCTGCTCATGCTAAATCAGGCTGTGCTGAAGCTGATCAGGCTGTTTGCTGTTTGCTGCATGGAGGATAATTGCTGGGAGGCAGAGGCAGATTTTTTTTCTTGTTTTCCTCCCCAAAAGCTAGGTGCATCTTATAGTCTCAAAAACATATCTCAAAACAAAGTCATGATGATGTTGGCGCCAGCGTTTGGGAAAACCATGCTTTTTAATATTTAAGCAAGACTGGCAGCTCTTTCATTTAGCCTTTCAATCTTCATCAGATTGAAAACTATGGAAAGTACATGACACCTGTCACTGTTTGGAACTTGACCATTCCAGGGGACTATTATTGGTGACAGTGATGTATTGGTCAAAATATTTACTTCAAAATAATATTGAAGTTTGTTTCATTCATTCATTCATTCATTCATTCATTCATTCATTCATTCATTCACTCACTCACTAACTCACTTACTCACTTGCTCATTCATTTCCAACAATCCCCAATTCCAATTAAATATTTATTTCAAGGCAAAGTGGAAATAATACATTTGATATTGTTAATATTTAATCAGTATTCTAATCTGCCAACAGTGTGTATCATATATAAGAGCCAATAGTTTCTGCCTTCTTTCCTTTGCAATGAAAGGCGCCCTGTCCAGTAGAAGAGAAATCACAGATGAGCTATGCTTGTTGGAGAGATAATGTGGATCAATAAAGATAATAAGATTCCAGTGTTAATCTTACGTGTAAAAAACATTAATTTAATTTTATTTTATGTTATAAAACCAAATTTTATATTTTATTACTATGAGTTCCAATCCATCATTCCCTGTGGCAGATTTCTTTTGTGAAGGCACGGCTAAGTGTCTGCTAACATTGGCTTAAGTAAACCAAGAAAGATGGGTTAAACTACCTGAGTAGACAAGTTATTAATAGAAAATAAAATATTATAAAAGCAGGAGAATTCTCCAAAATGTACTGTGCCTTTTAGACATGTGAGACATGGTACATCTACATTCTTTAATATCAAATAAATAGCAGTTGATTAGTGAGTAGTCAGCCAGCTATGGCTGAATTAGTTGAAACTAGAAACTGGAACAAGTGGAAATGAATGAATCACTAATTGGATCATCACTGAGCCTACATTCTGCAGGTAACTCGGTGCTTTAATTAGATTACCTTTGACAGTAAAAGTTAACTAATAGCTTTAAATAGATATATAAAAAACCCTACACATTTTACAACAACTCTTAAACCTAAGCTATAAGGATCTTGTGAAGTGACTTTTAAAAGCAGGTACTTCTTAATTGCTCACCATTATTTGGTTAAATTACTATTCTCTATAAAAATTATATTACATTCCTAAAACTTTTGCTGGTAAAGTTTTGCTAGTTGTTCAGATCTAATTTAAAAATGGCTGTGGTGAAAGAGGATGATGAGATAGATGGAAGATATTCATTTGCAATACTGTTTATGATTAGAATGCAGATAAATCTTCAGGGTGCTATATCATAGTAAAGGATCTTCTCTTGTCCTTTATATTTATTTGATTCCTGTTAATCCATATATATTAAGTCTTTTAAGATTCAAGTCTTTCACTAAGAACTTGCATAGTTCTCTGTCCCTCACTTACATACTTCCCCATTCCACACCTGCTGATGCACATCCTTAGAAGCAAGGTCACAGATTAGGTATTTGAGAATCAAATAAAACCTCTTTTCTGAAGCATATTTTTGAATTAGGACTAAATTGCTTTTCTACTATCACCAGTGATGTAGAATTCACATTATGGCAATGACAATATAGTGTGCCGTCTTTCTCCCAAATGCAAGAATTAAGCCAGGTGTACATGATCTTTCTTTTGTTCTCCCCATTTGTTTCCTGGAACAGTTTACTTTAAATGGAAAACATTCTTCATTGCCTAGAACTGTGTTGTTCAGATTTCCCACATATCATTCCTGAAGAGGACTATCTAAAAGTACTTTCTGTTCAAAAGAGTCAGCTCAGCACCTGACTACTTTTATCTCTGAGGCACTTTGTGGGCACTTTGCATTGCATGTGTTGCTTAGAGCTCAATGCAGTGATTTTTTTTAAAAAAATGTGTTCAATATTGTACTAAAGGCTCATGTTAAATTCAAATCCTTTATTGGATCCATTTTGTTGAGAGTCCTTCTGGCAAAGATACTAATGTAGACACCACTGCCTGGAAACAGATGCACAGAGATTTCAAAGTTTTCCCACTAATGGTTCAGCATCTGGTGAATAAATGCATGCATGTTACATTGTGGACTGCATCAAGAAAACAAAGTGCTCCAAGTGATATAATGCTTACATAGGGAGAACTGTGATAAAGAAATGGAGATATTAAACTGGCTATGTACCTTTATTTTAAATAATGTTTCTGAAGTCTTGTCATATGGAGCTTAGCAGCAAATCTGACATAAATCAAAATTTTCACCACAACAGTGAATCTTTAGTTTTGAAATATTGTTCCCTCTTGAGCCAATTTTCTATTTGGTTGCTTTGCAAGTTTCTAAAAATGTGGGAATAGCTGTCAAAAATGTACTGTATATAAGGAGCTGCCTTCCTCTTTTCTTATTAAATTGTATTTGTTTCAGGAGCATACACAGAGCAAAGGCAAGAGTGCCTTTGGAACTGCAGGCAATTGCAGGAGAAGATGATAAAAGCTCCTTAATTTCACAATATGTAGACAGACTTAATCATAGTTTCAACAGGGAAACTGAGATCACTCTAGAACAAAACAAATGCAAAAATGCTAGAGAATTACTGAAAGTTTGGGGTTCTGACAAAATGGCCATAAATAAGCACATAGACATAAACAACGTTTTTATACCATTCAAAGGAGACACTGAATGAGCCAAAAAGGGAACAAAAAGACCAAAACATCTGGTCTACAAACATTTCCTCACTAGCAATCAATACCCAGATGAACAGAGATTAACACCAAAATTAAAATTAGACCAACAGACAAGAAGCAAAGCCAATCAAGGAACTGCCAAACAAGCTAGCAGTAAACAGCCCAACCAAAGAATCACCAAGACCACTCCCACAAACACTAACAGGTCACTAGAATACAAAGTGAGACCAAACTTCACTCCCTTCTAGCACTGATGATGTTACCTAGTCTGATTGTGAAATGTCAGCAAGAAAACAACCAATCTCAGAGAGGATCCAAGACTTCTGCATGCAATTAATGAAAATCTAACTACTGAAGCAATATATATTTTGTACCCTCACTTTCTGCATGCCTGCTTAGTAAACATGTTAAAGCCATTCTAAACTTCTATTAGAATGATATATAAATGTTACCTTTCCTTAACTTCTCAGTGCTCAAATGTTACATAATGTCACATCCTCATATGTGGGGTTTTACATTACCTCCACTCTTGTGAGAGAAGGCTGTTTATATTTACAATTTAGATCCTATATAGGGTTTTTGGTCATACTGATCACTGGGAGGTAGGTACTATATGAATGGTTTTGTCCTTATTGATACTCCTTAGATAAGGGTAGCTTCATGAGTTTCTTTGGGGTTCAAATCATCACTGGGAATGAACTTTTGCACTTTATAAGTAGAATGTAATGGAATGCTAAACACCATACATTGTATCAGGTAAGTCATGTTAGTCAGGTAAAATATTCAGGCACATGACTCTGTTTTGCAAATCTTAATCTCACTGCACTACTCCAAATATTCTGTGAGTTTAAGGGAAGGTGGATTATTCACATCATTCTAATTGCTTCTTGTTGGAAGTGTTGAGTATCACGACATGGATAGCTCATCAAAAGTACAAAGTCCATGATTTTGATTTTGTCAAGTACATAAAACCCATAGAATAAGATCTGGTTATCTACAACTTAGAAGTGCCAAATGGGATGACAGTAGGTATATAGTAACCATGGATCATGGTTGTCAATGTAACCATCCTAAGTGTGGTATAGAGACAATATATAGGATTAAATTTGAAGCTATTTAGATTGGTCATCACTGAGGTAAGTCTCTTTCTTGATAATATCTTAACAAAATATGCATGCAGGCGTACCATGTCTATACCCTTATCTACTTACTGTCAATCTGAGAAAACTTAAATAAAGATTTAATTTGTTTATATGGCAATCCTGTACCTATTTGCCCTACCTAGTGAACTTAGCAACATTAATTTCTGCTAATGTCTGATGTATAGAAGTGTAGTATGAGTTGACTGCAAATGTTCTTTAAATTAAATTAAAGCCACCACATTTAATTTCCCAAGGTATTTTACATACAGGGCATGCAAATTCAATGACAGAGTTACCTTTCTCAATATATCATTATATTACATTTTTATGCTTTCAGTTTCTTCAACATTTAATGCCTGACAAGCAGAAAACTGTATTTTTTTGTGTAGATATACCTAGAGGGTTAATTATGTTTTATCACTATGTCTTTTCTATTTCAAAATTTAACAATATCTTTAGCTTTCCCTATAGTCTGCTAATAAAATTGAAGAAGTTATTTAACATAAAAGATGATTATCTGCTATAAGCCAAATGACACTCCTTTAAAACAGTAATAATGCAAAATAAATATTTCTTAATTGTCCAAATGTAGAAGTAAGTGTATCACATGGCATTCTATTTCTTTTTTGTTGTTTGAATTTCTTTTCTATTTCTAGTCCCCCTCACTGTAATATGCCCAGAAGGGTTTCAGGTGCTACATCAGCCGCAACACCAGAGAAAGGGGTGGGGGAGTGGCAGTCATCATCCGAAGGTCCCTAGTTCCTCGTAGGATCCCTGCTCCGGAGATTGTCGGGTGTGAGTCCCTTCTGGTGAAATTGGACCTTGGGGGTCAAATGGGTTTGTTGCTAACGTACCTACCTCCCAACAGTGTTGCAACAGTCCTGCCTGTGCTCCTCGAGTCAGTAGCCAAGCTGGCGGTTGAGTTCCCCAGGCTTGTAGTACTGGGGGATTTCAACCTGCTGTCGCTCGGTGAACACTCTGATGGAGCGCAGGAGTTTATGGCTTCCATGACAGCCATGGACTTGACCCAGGTAATTCAGGGTCGGACTCATTCAGCGGGGCACACGCTCGACCTCGTATTTCTCTCGGAGCAGTGGAAACGTGATCAAGATTTGAAGGGTATCAAGATCTTGCCCTTGTCATGGTCAGATCACTTCCTACTGAGGCTCGACTTTTGGAAACCAGTCTCCCACTGTAGGGAGGGGGAACTGATTAGGTGGTTCCGCCCCAGGTGCCTGATGGACCCTATGGGATTTCAGACAGCACTTGGTGAGATACCTGACTCTCTGGCCCACAGTCCAGTGGAGTCCTTGGTCGCTGCTTGGAATATAGCGGCGGTGGAGGCTCTAAACCGGATTGCACCTTTACGGCCTCTTCACGGCAGTGGATCCAGGAGGGCTCCTTGGTTCACCGAGGAACTCCGGGAGATGAAGCACCAAAAGAGATGCCTAGAGCGACGCTGGAGGGCTAGTAACTCCAAATCTGACTGAACACAATTAAGAGCCTTTTTTAGGACTTATCTAGTGGTGATACGGGTGGCAAAATGTGCGCATTTTTCTGCTCTTATTGCATCTGCAGAATCTTGCCCAGCTGCCCTGTTTAGGATAGCCCGCTCCCTCTTGAAAGGGAGGGACGTGGATGAACCCTTACAGGGTACAGCTGAGGAATTTGTTCAGTTTCTGTCGGATAAAATTGCTCGGATCCGGATGGACCTGGACTCCACCTGGATGGTACCAGCCGAGGCGCCGGGGGAAGGTCCTGATCAGATTTTATGGAACGTGTTTCAACTTGTCGCTCCTGAGGAAGTGGACAAGGCCATGGGAGTGGTGAGTGCCTCCACCTGTTAACTGGACCCGTGTCCCTCCTGGCTGGTCTCGACCAGCAGGGAGGTGACACGTGGCTGGCTCCAGAGGATTGTTAACAACTCTCTTCTGGAGGGATCCTTCCCGCATCCTCTAAAGAATGCGGTGGTGAGACCCCTCCTTAAGAAACCTTCTCTGGATCCAGCCATTTTGAACAACTATCATCCAGTCTCCAACCTCCTCTTTGTGGGGAAGGTTGTCGAGAAGGTGGTGGCCTTTCAACTCTGATGGACCTTGGATGAAACAGATTATCTGGATCCCTTTCAGTCAGGTTTCAGGCCTGGTTATGGCACCGAAACTGCTTTGGTCCTGCTGATCGATGATCTCTGGCAGGCCAGGGATAGAGGACATTCCTCTATCCTAGTGCTCCTTGACCTCTCAGCGGCCTTTGATACCATCAACCATGGTATCCTTCTGCAACAGTTACGCGAGGTGGGAGTGGGAGGCACCGTCTTAAAGTGGTTCTCCTCCTACCTCTCGGACAGGTCGCAGTCGGTGTTGGTTGGGGGACAGAGATTGACCCCTAGGCCCCTCAAATATGGGGTGCCGCAGGGATCAGTCCTGTCCCCCCTCCTATTTAATATCTACATGAAGCCGCTGGGTGAGATCATACGCTGGCACGGGATTAAATATCATCAATATGCGGACAATACTCAATTGTATCTGTCCGCCCTGTGCCAACTCAGCGAAGCAGTTGAAGTGATGTGCCAGTGCTTGGTGGCTGTCAGGGTCTGGATGGGAGCGAACAAGCTTGCACTCAATCCAGACAAGACCGAGTGGCTATTGATGTTGCCTCCCAAAGATGGTCCAGACATTCCACCTCTTAGCCTGGGGGGGTGAAGTTATACACCCCTCAGAGAGGGCCCGCAATTTGGGTGTCCTCCTGGATCCACAGCTGACGTTAGAACACCATTTGTCGGCTGTGACCAGGGGGGGCCTTTGCCCAGGTTTGACTGGTGCACCAGTTGCGGCCCTATCTGGACCGGGAGGCACTTCGAATAGTCACTTACGCCCTCGTCACCTCAAGACTGGATTGCTGTAACGCACTGTACATGGGGCTGCCCCTGAAGAGTGTTAGAAGACTGCAGTTGGTCCAGAATGCAGCTGCGCGAGCGATAATGGGTGTACCTGGATACACCCATGTTACACCTATCCTCCGTGAGCTGCACTGGCTCCCCATTGGTCTCTGGACCCGCTTCAAGGTGCTAGTCGTTACTTTTAAAGCCCTACATGGTTTTGGACCTGGCTACCTGAGAGACCGCCTCCTGCCATTCACCTCCCAACGACCAATAAGATCGCACAGGTTGGGCCTCCTCCGCATGCCGTCGACTGGACAATGCCAGCTGGTGGCTCCCCGAGGGAGGGCCTTCTCTGATGCTGCACCGGCTTTATGGAACGAGCTACCCGCAGAGATCCGGACCCTTACCACTCTCCCGGCCTTCTGTAAAGCGACCAAGACCTGGCTGTTCCAGTAGGCCTGGGGCTGTTGATTAAAATCCAGCCCCACTTGATTGAATGGATGACATCTTATTTTAAATAATTGTATTTTTAATATTTTATGCTTTTACTTTTGTTGTGAGCCGCCCAGAGTCCCTAGGGAGTGGGCGGCATACAAATCTTATTAAAGTTGCAAAGTATTAAAGTTCTTGCTAACATTATTGTAGAATAGATTAGGAAGAGATGGGAAAAGCTGTTTCTGTCATAACTCAAGTGTGCATGTAACTGTAGCCTGATAAAAATACATTTTGGAAACGGGGTGGGAAATGGACCATTTGTTCATTTTTAGTTTGGATTTTCTAATCAGTATAATCTAATCACATGACCCAGTACTTTAGTAATGAAGTACTCAAGTGCTTCATATTTGATGCTAATTGTGTCGTTTGAAAATATATATCTCTGCAACATTAGTTACTGCAGAACTTGAAAGTAGACAGCACATTATAATTTTAAGGAAAAGTCCAGCACAATAGAAATGCAAACAAAATGTGTCACCTAAACACCAAAGCCAAATGTTCTCTATGACTCTCACAAAAAAGCCCTTCATGCTAACATCAGTTGGTCAAAGGAATAACTGCAGGGAGAGCATTTTATTCCTGTTTACCAGTACAAATACCTAGCTGTGCCGTTTTGCATACACTGTATTCTGCTAAGAATAAATTCCATTTCATTTAGTGGAGCTTATTTCAGAGTTTATATTTCTGTCAAAAAAAAACTTGACACAGTTTGGAATTCCTAAATTGTTGCATATTGCTCCTAAATATTGGCAGAGCTTCCTTTTGGTTGCAATAGTATATGAAGTATTAGTGAGCAAATACTATCAAAGTTTTATATTTCATTTATTTCATAACAAAATAATCCAACATACAATGAGCCAAGGGAAAAAATCATGAGTTGAAATCCAGACTTAGCTATGAAAACCAACTTGACCTCCTCCGTGACCTTGGGGAATATCTCAGAAACAAAGTTGGCATACAAAACTGATCAGTTACAACAGTGAATAAAAATTTGGAAGGTAAAACCTTTGTATGATCAAAAATTAAAGCAACCCCCCCCCAACTCCCAAATGAAGAATAAAAACTGTGACAATGATTTCAGCTCTGAAGTGTCAAGAAGAAAAATGTAACAAATTAGAAATTATGCATGCCATGCACAATCTTATTTAATTAGTTTTACATTAATGATTAGTTTATTAATATTAATCTAGATATATTTAACAGTTCTCCTTTGTCTATAATTTTAAACAGTGCAATTTGACTGCAAATTTTTATCAGGCAATGAAGCTAAACACAACAATTTTGTAAGGAAGGCACACAGCCCTCGTGTCACGGATTATGATCCCTGGCAATATGAGGTCTTTGATACTTAAGCCTGACCACTGAAGTTGAAAGCAGGTGAAAGCAGCAGATTCAGTATCCTCTACCTAAAAAAAAATGATGAAACTCATTTCAACAAATAACAATTTATTCATTTTATCCAATTTATATAGTCACTCAATACCCAGAGCTACTGACTCTGAATGGTGTATAATTAAAAAGAAATTAAAAACAAATCTGAAATAACCATTAAAACAATTAAACGTAAATATAAACAAGGCTGCAGGAAAATGGATCAAAATCCTACAAATATGCAGTCTTTATGCAGGCTTTCTTTATAGTCCGAGGTCTCAACAGTAATCCAATAAATGGCTAGCTTTTTTTGCTTTGGATGTTCTATTATATACTTCCTCAAAATTATACTTTGTTGTACCAGTTTTAAACTAAATGTTGTACCAGTTTTAAACTAAAGCTTAAAAAACATTTAATAAAAAAAAAAAAAAAATTATACTTAATCATGTTGCCCAAATAAATTTTGACTTGTTCCCTAAATTCAGTTAATGAATGGCTGTCTGAGATGTACTCCATTATGCTTTTTTCCCCACATTGGACTAAAATGCTCAAGTATTTTCTCTAGTAAATGTAATTCCATTTAAGTAAACAGCAAGCTCCGCAGATATATTCTGATGAACAATCTGGCTAAATGATATGAAACATTTGCCCTTGCAAAGGGACTCTTCTGATTTATTGATGAGGATGACATCAAACATAAAACAGCAGGTCTCTGTGTCTTTATCTCTTTTCCATTATTCATTTCAGCAATAATATTATTTCAGCTGAATGCAAACAACATTTTTTGCTTTCGAAGCAGTGAAGACAAAGAATGGGTTCCAAACTATTAAAAAACAGGTCACAATAAAATAAACCATTCAAAATAATATCTTGTACAGAATTGTCAGTTCTATTTACAATTTTAAAAAGAGTCCATTTCTTGATTTTTTAATAGATATTTTTTTTAAAAAAAAGTTCTATCAATATACATGCACCTGGAGCATAGCCTGCAGGGCACAACTCTTCAAATCTTTTTTGAGACAAGTAGATGCAAAAGAAAAACCCCAAGCCCTACAATAATGGAAACTTTGCATCATACAAAATATGCAACTCAAGTCTGATTTGAGAATAAAGCCCAACTATAATGCTATTCATTTCTTTCAAGAGGGTGACCAGTGTGAATTTTGCTGCAAACAAATAGTTTAGTTTATTGGAATTTGTAGGCCGCCCTTTTCCCTGAGGGGACTCAGGGCGGCTCACATAAACTAGGGAGGGGGGAGGATACAGAGAACAAAATAGAGACAAATACTAAAATGGTAAACAACATACATTCATCATTCGGGAGGGGACTATCCTTATCCCCAGGCCTGACGGGCGAGCCAGTTCTTCAAGGCTGTGCGGAAGGCTTGGACGGTGGAGAGGGTGCGGATCTCTACAGGGAGCTCGTTCCAAAGGGCCGGGGCTACTGCTGAAAAGGCCCTCCTCCTCGTAGTTGCCAGCCGACACTGGCTGGCCGATGGAATACGGAGGAGTCCTAACCTATGAGATCTTATTGGTCGCAGGGATGTAATTGGCAGAAGGCGGTCTCTCAAGTATCCAGATCCACTGCCATGAAGGGCTTTATGGGTGATTAGTAGCACCTTGAAGCGCATCCGGAGATCGACAGGTAGCCAGCGCAGCTCGCGGAGGATAGGTGTTATGCGGGTGAATCGAGGAGCACCCGCAATCACTCGCGCGGCTGCGTTCTGCACTAGCTGAAGTCGCCGGATGCTCTTCAAGGGCAGCCCCATGTAGAGCACATTGCAGTATTCCAGCCTAGAGATCACTAGGGCCCGAGTGACTGTTGTGAGAGCCTCCCGATTCAGGAAGGGTCGCAACTGGCGCACCAGGCGAACCTGGGCGAATGCCCCCCTGGTCACAGCCGTTAGGTGGTGGTCAAATGACAGCTGCGGGTCCAGGAGGACTCCCAAGTTGCGAACCCTCTCTGAGGGGTATAGAATTTGACCCCCCAGCCTGAGTGATGGTATATTAGTCAAATCTTTGGGAGGAAAACACAACAGCCACTCGGTCTTTTCCGGGTTGAGCACAAGTTTGTTAACCCTCATCCAGTCCATAACGGCCTCAAGACCCCGGCTCACCACATCCACCGCTTCATTGAGTTGGCACGGGGCGGACAGATACAATTGAGTATCGTCCGCATATTGATGGTATCTGATCCCGTGCCTGCGGATGATCTCTCCCAGCGGTTTCATGTAGATGTTGAATAGTAGGGGGGATAAGACCGACCCCTGAGGCACCCCATAATTTAGGGGCCTAGGGGATGATCTCTGCCCCCCCACTAACACCGACTGCGACCTGTCCGAGAGGTAGGAGGAGAACCACCGTAACACGGTGCCTCCCACTCCCACCTCCCGCAGTCGTCGCAGAAGGATACCATGGTCGACGGTATCGAAAGCCGCTGAGAGGTCAAGGAGGACCAGGATGGAGGGGTGTCCTTCATCTCTGGCTCTCCAGAGATCATCCATCAATGCGACCAAAGCGGTTTCTGTGCTGTAGCCGGGTCTGAAGCCTGACTGGAAGGGGTCTAGGTAGTTTGCTTCCTCCAAGGACCGTTGGAGCTGAAAGGCCACCACCTTCTCGACAACCTTTCCCAGAAAGGGAAGGTTGGAGACAGGGCGATAACTATTAAGGACAGCCGGATCCAAGGATGGTTTCTTCAGGAGGGGTCTCACCACCGCCGCTTTCAGTGCGGCGGGGAAGTTCCCCTCCCGAAGGGAGGCGGTCACAACCGCCTGGATCCAGCCTCGTGTCACCTCACTGCAGTCCCTGACCAGCCATGAGGGACACGGATCCAAAGCACAGGTGGAGGTACTTACAGCTCTCATGGCCTTGTCCACATCCCCGGGGGTAACATCCTGAAACTCAACCCAGAGCTGTTCTACTTGGTCCCCCAGTGCCTCGGCTGGAGCTGCAGGAATGGAGTCCAAGTCCGACCGAAACCGAGCAATTTTGTCCGCTAGAAATTGGGCATATTCTTCGGCTCTGCCCTGCAAGGGTTCCCCCGCCTCCCTTTTGTTCAGTAGGGAGCGGGTTACCCTAAACAGGGCGGCCGGGCGGGACTCAGCGGATGCGACCAGGGTGGCTATATGTGATCTTTTTGCTGCCCTGAGTGCCCTGGTGTATTCCCTGGTGCAGGTGGTTACCATTGCTCGGTTCGATTCGGACTTATCGGACCTCCAACGGTGCTCTAGGCATCTCCTCCGGCGCTTCATCTCCCGGAGCTCCTCGGTAAACCAAGGGGGTCTCCGGGATCCGCTGTCTCGGAGGGGCCGCAGTGGCGCAATCCGGTCGAGGGCCTCCGACGCTGCCAAGTGCCACGCAGCAGTCAGAGTCTCCGCCGGACTGTGGGCGAGAGTGTCAGGAATAACCCCAAGCTCTGTCTGGAACCTTGACGGCTCCATAAGACGCCTGGGGCGGAACCACCTGGTCGGTTCCTCCTCCCTACAGTGGGGGTTTGGCCTCCGGAAGTCGAGCCTCAGTAGGCAGTGGTCTGACCACGACAGGGGTATGATGTCACTCCCCCTCAGACCAAGATCACAAATCCACTGCTCCGAGAGAAATACGAGGTCAAGCATGTGTCCCGCTGAATGGGTTGGGCCTCGAATTACTTGGGTCAAGCCCATGGCTGTCATGGAAGCCATGAACTCCTGCGCCCCATCAGAGCTTTCACCGAGCGACGGCAAATTGAAGTCCCCCAGGACCATCAGCCTAGGGAACTCAACTGCCAGCTCGGCTACCGACTCGAGGAGCGAGGGGAGGGCTGCTGCAACGCTGTTGGGAGGCAGGTACGTTAGCAGCAGACCCACTTGACCCTTGAGGTCCAACTTTAGCAGCAAAGACTCACACCCGACAATCTCCGGAGCAGGGACCCTACGAGGAACTAACGACTCCCGGATAACAGCGGCCACACCTCCACCCCTTCCCTGGGCTCTAGGCTGATGCAGCACCTGAAAACCTTCTGGGCACAGTTCTACAAGGGGGACTCCTCCCTCTGGGCCCAGCCAGGTCTCAGTAATACATGCCAGGTCTGCCCTCTCGTCTAAAATTAAGTCCCGGACGAGAGGAGCTTTATGGACAACAGACCTGGCATTTAGCGACAACAGCCTGAGACCAGGGTCCTGACTACTCACGCCATCTGGTCTTGGAGTGGGACTCCTAGGGCCGGAAGGAGGGATCTCTGCAATGTAGCGAACCCTCCTTCCCCGGTAATGGCCTGCCCTAAAGTCCCCGCCGTATCTGCCTCTCCCTGTTACGACCGCAATACCCCGACCCTCTCCTGTGTCGCTGGTCCCCTCGACCACCCCCATCGCCCCCGCCACTCCCGGCAGGCCCTCCGAATCATACATACTCGTGCACTCACCCAGGCAATCCCCACGTAGCAGTTAAAAAACACAAAATTACAACAATAATAAATAGTAAAAAGTGGGCCATTCATTCATCCCATACATATCCCATGCATATCCCGTACAAAAGAAAGGAAGAAAAGACGAAAGAAAAGGAAGGAAAACAAAGATAAATTGCGCAGTTGATTAAAAGTGCAAGATCAGATAACATAACTGGCTCTCAGCGCCCAGGATGGTTAGAATGGCTGGAGACCAGTTGCAGTTCAAGTAAGATATATGGAGGAGTGTCTTATATCCTCCTTTTCTTCTGTAAATTTTACTTCTGTAAATCCAGCTGTTGGGCAGAAAAAAATTCCTTATGATATGTCTTCTTTATGAGGCTTCTGTGTTCATGTGTGGTTTTGTGAGTGTTTATTTATTCATATAATACAATGCAAGTGAATATATCTATAATAAATGTCCCCGGTAAAATACTAGGAAATATATTTATTAAATATCAAATTGTACCTGGGTGAATTTTCCCGCAGATACAATTTGATACTAAATATGAGAAAACTCTTTATTATGTGAGTAAACAAGCTAGCCCATATTATTCTACAGCATATGAAAAGGGTGAAACAACACACATTCATTTGTTTTATACATTGAACAAACAGACTTTTCAGACCTTGTCATATGATCTGATTCAAGTCATCACTGTATTTTCTTCTTGTTCATTATGTGCAAGGCTGGGTTCCAGCTGCTGGTACTGCTGGCTTGCTCAGGGACACGCTGTGCGTGCACACGCACACTTGATGCGTGCTACACATGCATGCCCAGTAATTTTAAAAATGCTTCTGCACATGTGCAGAAGCAAAAAACAAGATGGCCGAGAGACGTGGTTCAGGGGTGTGGTAGGTCGAATTACTACCTACTTGGGCAAACCAGTCTGAAGCGGTAGGAACCTACTTAGGATTATGTGGAATATAAGCACTTGTTTGGAAAAAACCAGAGAAAGACAGAGTTACTAGCTGTTTTATTTTATCAGGATACATGAACAACATTTATTTTTATTTTTTAATGTGATATGCATGTTGAAGTACAAAATCTTAGCAACTACGTTTGCAAAATGTATAACATTAAAACAGTTTCTATTCTGGCAGATTAAGTAAACTTTAGTTAGATTCTCCATACCATCTGTCATGGATTCTCCCAATCTGAAAAGCATTATATGCAATATAGTTTTAAAGTATTTTTTCTAAAGCAACTCGTTTGAAACCTGCAACCTGGATTGAGATGATGTTATATTATTGCATGTGCTTTAATATTAATTTAATATTCTATTCATTGTAAACCACTTAAAGTCTCAATCTGGCATAATGCAAATCCACATAATACGTAAATTGTTTAAAATAAATGCCCCTATGACTCTACCAATGAACAATTCTACTAGCCATATTATGCAGAAATTGTTTCCATTAAGCAACAGAGGAAGAAGCAGAAAATCTCTCATTCTTTCTGCATATTTTGCCAGGTACTAATCTGACCATGTTTCAAATATTGATTTCTTTCTTCCTCTGAGCTTTCTGTATCGTTCTTTCTGGAACTTTCTTAAGGGGTTAAGGGAGAGAGAGGTTGAGTCTTATATCAATTCAATTACAATATCAAAACTACATATTAGGGCCAATTTGGGATTTACCTTCATGGTGATATCATAAACCATGGAACTCTATTCTGAACACTAGCCATGATTTGACATTTTGTTATAGTGGGTAGCATGCATGGAAATCAAGATGGGTAACATTATTCAGCCACTTCTATTCCTGCCTCTTTAAAAACTATTCACTGAATACCCAGTTTGTTATTGTTATGTTATTAAAAAATATCCCTCCCGCAAATTTAACCTTAATTTCTTAGTCCTTATAAACTCTTGTATCTTCATTTCAGAAAGTGTGGTGCATACACCTGAAAGTGGGAATAACACAGTTTTAAAAATAGGAAAAATTCTTATATCCTAAATTTTGTAGAGGAAAAAAAATGAAAATCTATTGCACCTATTTGAATTATCAGCTTTTCCAACACAATACTAAAACAGGGTCAAATGTTATTCATTAAACATTTGTTTGCCACTGCTTTAACATTTTCTCATGCAATTGCATCAGTAGAACTGTAATGTTTGCAACACTTAATAACTGAAATTATTATTATACAGGAATTTAAACTTCTTGTTTAAGGAAATTTATATTATGTTTGTATTCTGTCCTTTTGTGCTTTTTTTGAAAGCAAGGAATAACTGACAGAAAGTTACAAATTACCCAAGTTTCTCAGAGTCAATATTTGTCTTTTTCTGACAGAAGATGAAAATTTAATCAGTTTAATTTGTTTTGTTTTGAATACAGATAATTTTGTTATCTATAATATAAAATTGTTATACCAGACCTGTCTTACCCAGAAAATGAGTAGTTACCTTATACATCCTACACTACTTTTCCAAAACTATGTATTTCTTTTATAATACATTTGTTTATTATTACATAATTTCTTTTAAAAGGACCTCAGATCTCTTAATTATCCAATCATTCACATATATTTTAAGGCTGTCCCAACAGATTAAAAATATGCCAAGTATAAATGGAAGGAAGGAACTACACTATGTGTAATTTATGAAACATTTTTTCTTTTTTCTTTTGGTATTGTTTCATTGTATTTATTCACTATTTCATTTTCAAAACTCAATAATTTGCAATGGGTCTCCAAGTCATTAGTGCAAATTAGCATGGCTCCACAGTATTTGCATTTAATTGCTTTTTAAATTAATTAATTTATTTTAATTCTCTATAATAATTTGCTACAGGATATTACTTTTCCTGAGAGGGTTCATTTCCCTGAAAGAGTTTGTTCTGGT
This sequence comes from Thamnophis sirtalis, assembly GCF_051295495.1. Lineage (NCBI taxonomy): Eukaryota > Metazoa > Chordata > Lepidosauria > Squamata > Natricidae > Thamnophis > Thamnophis sirtalis. The sequence continues at coordinate 33,043,765 of NW_028261388.1, read as the reverse complement.
TTTGTGGTTTATTGCATATTTAAGAGCTTTTTTTATTTACAGGCAGTGTTCTGTTTTGACTTCTAATATATTTGGACTTCATGTTTAATATACTTATATTTCAAATATTCTGATACTTTTCAGACTGCAAGCCTAATGCTAATCCTTTGGGGATTCTATTAATTGTAATCTATGAATTGGCGCTAAGCATAGAAGCCAAGTTGACTAAAATATAAAGCTGTAAAAATGTTTATATTTGGCTTGAAGGTATTTATAAATCTTCTTGAAAATTATTATGGGACTGGGTGGTTTATGAAGAAAACATGATCTTTATTGATTTCTTTTTCTTCAGCTGTAAAGATGTGACCAGATGAACTCTTAATACATGATTTCAAGGGAGATAGCTTTTGTTCTTTTGGATCCAAAACACAATGTTAGTGCTTGTTGATTTTGTAAAACTCTGACACAGCTGGGAACACAAATATCTGAAGGAATCCTCTAATCATAAATTTCACAAATACACAAACAATTTAAAATGAAGGAAAATAGAAAAATTCACATGTATTTATAATGTATAAATATTTAAAATAATCTAAATAAATATGGGTTCTATCATTTCACTGTATACAAGTATGGAAATCAACCAATAGGTGGGATACTATGATTATTCTATCACTACCTTTTTTAAAAAATTTGGCTTCTTTGCTTTTGCCTCTGAATACAATAGATGCCAACACCTCAAATAGAATTTAACTCCTGAAAGCTTCATGGACAAAACTGAGCAATTACATTGGCAACAATATATATATACACCACTGCCTTCATCCTGCCCTGATTTCTAGTGTTATCTATAACTCTGGTATCCATTGATTTATATCTACCCAAGTAGTAACTAGTCCAACCATTAGTTCCCAGGTTCAAAAAGGATTACTTGTTTGAACCTGGGAACAGAACCTAGGTGCCAGTTGTGGAGTTTCAGATAGAAATGGGGAATAAAAATTGGAAGTACGGTAATCTATTTTTTTTTTAAAAAATGAAAGCAATCTACATGCCTACAGAAGTTGTGGGTGCTCCAACGCTGGAGGTTTTTAAGAAGAGATTGGACAACCTATTTGTCTGAAATGGTATAAGGTTTCCTACTTGAGCAGGGAGTTGGACTAGAAGACCTCCAAAGTCCCTTCCAACTCTGTTATTCTGTTATTTTATCATCAGTACCCCTACTACCAGCACTATCATCATTATGAAAAATAGCTGCTCAGCAGCAGAAATTACAAATCCATAGGCTCATTATTGTATGCTCAGTGATTTGCACTGATTACTAGTGGGCTTTTGGGTTCAGTTCAACATGCTGGCAGCCCTCTATGAAGCACTACATGCCTCATGTCCTGGACTTGAGAAATCACTTATTTCTGGTATGAAATGCCCTGCCTTGATATGTTCATCAGTCTCACTCATTAAATAGAACACGAGCATCCCTAGGGAAGAACATCTACCTGGCTCCATGATCTTGTCACTGCCAGCCTTAAAGAAGACCATCTTCCAGGCACTAAGTCAGGGTGTATAAACACACACTGCAAATACAAATGTAAGAGTACCATATTTTTCTTCCCAAAATTTTCCACATTTTTTTATTGTTGCTTTTCATATTGTGGTGTTTTAAATCAGTTGCTAAACAGAATGTATGAAAAATCAGACACTAGTTCAATCTGTAACCTTCACACCAAGTATGAAGCATTAGAAAGGATAATAATGTTCAGATAAAATGAGCAGACATCTAGAAATCCAGCCAATATACAGTACAGTAAACAATTTTAGCAGTCATGTAGTCTCATTAAGTAGAGATTTTTTTTTTAAAAAAAATCTGCTTTAATGGCTGCTTAATTGATAGCCAAACATTTTATTTTACTCAGAGTTTAGACATGATAGTGTGGTGTAAAACAAAGGCACACAACCATGAAAATGAAAATAAATCGTTATTTATTTTCATTTTCAACAACAATTTGAATGATTGTTGTCTTCCAATTGTGGGAGAAAGTGGAATACTGTTACAGAAAAAAATACATTTACACCAAAAATTAGGTTCATAGTACAATGTTTCCTGATAGAAAGATTGGTTGCTAGTTGTGTAAGCTCCATATTTGACTGGTTTCTTTAAAAGGTTCTTCTTCTTCCAGGAAATAATTATGGACAGATGTGACAAGGGTTCTTCTAATGAAATAACTTCAAAGTGGATTAAGTGGATAGTTTCGATTGTCAGTGTAACAATATAGAATTTATGTTTCTTTTTTTACACAGGTGGAAAATGTGAAAGGTAAAGTTTTTCCTTCCAATGCATGCATTGCATTTATATTTGTATGTCATAGATTCATAGTGAGAAGTTTGTTATATTTTACAATATGCAAGTACAAGATCAATAGTAATGACCTATTTCTAATGTTTGTAGTATAATGGATAAAATAGTAACTGTTATAGTTAGTAGTTAAGTACTGGTTTCAGTGGAAATCAATCTCCCTCTCCCTCTCCCTCTCCCTCCCTCCTTCCCTCCCTCCCTCCCTCCCTCCCTCCCTCTCTCTCTCTCTCTCTCTCTCACACACACACACATTCTGACTTGGTAAGGAAAGTAAAACATCCTATTGCTTCTGTTACTTTTTGTTTTTCCCATAAGGACAATTGATATGGGATGCCATTTTGGTTGGCATTTGTTTTCATATATTAATATGCATTGTCCTGTTTCATGTGCCAAATGAGACATGAATTCAAGTAAACAGAAGAGTAATGGTGATAATACTAGCATGTTCTTACCAGATAATAGAATATATATTTAAGATAATTAGGTCAAACGTACTATGAAACCAGTGGTGGGTTTCAATTTTTTTAGAACCTCTTCTGTAGGTGAGGCCTGCTTTGTGGGAGTGGCTTGCTGGCCATGTGACTGGGTGGGAGTGGCTTGCTGGCCATGTGACTGGGTGGGCATGTCCAACTTGTAAAATGGGGTGAAACTCACTTAACAACACTCTTGCTTAGCAACCAAAATGTTGGCTCAGAAACTCTGGCATTTGAAGCACACAAGTCTTAAAGCTGTCAAGTTACAAGACCCTTGCACCCCTAACCCTTTAGAAAAAAAAAACCAGCAGTGTTCAAACTTGACAGCTTTAAGACTAGTGGACTTCAACTCCCAGAATTCCTCCTCTTGCTCTTCATCTTGATGATGTGCGGATGGGCGGGGAGAGGGAGCCGGAACCGGTTCTAAACGGCACTGTAGATTTGTGGAACCTCTTCTACAGAAGAGGTTAGAACTGGAAGGAACCCACCCCTGTATGAAACCTAAAAGAATATAAACACCTTTGCTGAAAAAGGTGTCTGTTGCAACCAATTAAGGGATTTGGGACACTTTCAGTAACACTTAGTAGATTTATTCTGTCTGTTTTTCTGATAAGTTCAAATAAAAATCTTTTTATGAATATGTTCATGTAATTTTATTAGCAATGTAATAGGACTGGTTTTGCTGTTGCCTTTTTAACATAATCTTCCTTTTTTCTTTCTCTCTTTTTCTTTTCTCTTTTCTTTTCTTTCTTTCTGTATTTCTTTTTGCTCTCTCATTAAAGCTCTGAGCAGCTCTAACCCTTAGACACTTAGCTTGTAAGTCTGGACAATCTCTGTCAGCTGTTGCTACAGGGGAATCAAAAGTTAAATATTAATGTTATTATTGGACTTCCATTTTGATTGGCAGATTTTTGAGATAGCTATTTCAAATCTTCACCCTAAAATAAGTGATTTTTTTACTTATTGTGTTAGCTTAAGCTGTCATTAGATCACTCAATTAAAGGTTTTGAATATCTTTTAAAAATCAGCAGGATTCTATTTATAGAAGAGTATGAAGGAAGATCACCCTAAAAAATCAAACGATTGAAACTAATTGTTCAGAGTAATTAAAAATGTCACATACAGTGAATTGACCTACTTTTTTATTGCATTAATGGCAATTCCCTACAATACTTTTCAAATCTCTGAGCAATAAAAACCAGTGGCAGTTGATTGAATCAAAATATCCTTTTAGAATGCTTCCCTTGTTTTAGAATGAGCCAGACATATTCAATATGCTGAATGATGGTACTATTTTGATGTAAGGGATGAAATGTAAAGTAATGATGAGGTGAAGAAAGAAAAAGAACAATTTATTGGCCTGTTGGATCACTCAATTTCCCATTAAAAGGACAATACTACAATTCTGTTTTCTTCCAAGTTTTTTTTTTTAAATAAAAAGTCAATAAGCAGAATCCTCTTCCAATTCTTCATAAAGTTAAGGGCACATTGGCATTTTTTAGATTTCAGAAGTCCAAAGTGAGAAAAATTGTTCTTTTTCCTTATATACTGCTGCCTGCTGGGAAAGTGTCTTGAACATTTTGGCCAATTATATACTTATCAGAAAAGACATTACAAGGGCAAGGAAAGCTTGGTAGCACTCCAAAATAAAACAATCAGATTTATTTTTTTTGTCCACTGCAGTTGCTAAAGTGATGAAGTCAGATATACCTGGGTTGAATCTAATCTCTGGATAATATCTTTATCCACTGATTAAACTACAGCCTAACTAGTGGTAGGCTTCAAAAATTTTAGCAGTGGGTTCTCTGCCTGGTTGCTGGATGGGTGTGGTCATGGTGGGTATGGCCTACTCAGCTTCCTGCACCATGGCAAGGAAGGTGTTTTCACCCTCCTGGGCTCCAGAATTTTTCCTGGAATCTCTAAGAGGGCAAAAACAGCCTTCCCTGGGCTACAGAGGCCAGAAATGGGCCTATTTCTGGCTTCCAGAACTTCCAGGAGATCTTTTTTTGCCCCAAGCCTCCGATGGACCCTGTATTTACCTGGCATCCCAAATGAGCCATGTGGGGACTCCTGGAAGGGGAGGGGTGGGACGGGCCAGTCAGGAGTGGGATTTGTGGGTTCTCTGAACTGGGCAGATTCTTAGCTAGAGGTTCTCCTGAACCTTTGTGAACCACAGCAGCCCACCCCTGAAACCATAGCAGACTAAGTCATCTAGCATTAGTAGACAGCTATAAAAAGCAATCCAAAAGAATTTGAGTTTTTGAGTTTTTTCTAGTGATGCAATCATAACCTTTTTTTAATGATGCCTTCATAACCTTAGAGTTAGATCAATACTAAGGCAAAATTATTAAATATAGAAGGTAAATCAGAAATCTCTGCATTCCCTCACAACACAATTGTAAATAACTACATTTCAGTGTTTAAACCAGACTCATATTTATATCATACCACAGTTCCCAAATTTAGGAAAACTTGATTGTATTTTTATTGGTCCAAAATATAAAAATAAAGTTCTGTCTTTTGTCCAAAATGTCTGGGGGAAAATATCACTTAACCATAAAGTTACCCTAGATTTTTTTCTTTATGCAAAGTGATAAGTTCTATTTCTAAGTTGTAGTACTGCCATTCTCAGAAAGTGACAGTGACTTTCCAAAATGTATTGAACAAGCCTGATTGGACAACTGGCAACAATGTGATCTACCATCAGGGGTATTTTTGGGAGTAAAACAAAGCCAAGATAGTGGTTAGTGGATTTTTTTTTATTGGCGTTCACTTCTTCTTCTTACATTAAATGATTAATATGTCATGAATTTTATTCAAATGAAGATCTTTGGTACACAGTATATGGAAAATGATTTCTTATAGATATGTTAAAAAAATGGATATATTTTTGCAAATTTCTTTTAACTACAATCATTGCACTTTCCCCACATTTTTGAAAATGAGAGATTTTAGGAGAGCTAGAAAATAATCATATGCCATCTTTGCCATCCAAAATGAGCGTTACTGGAATTAAATGAATGTAATTTCAGAAACGATCTCCAAAAGCATCTTAAGTAAATTCCAGACTGTATGCCTACTTTCATCTCTAGCTAGAAATTATAATTCCTATTTCTCCTTGTGCCTCTCTTCCCAAAATGCCTGTTCTTGTTTTATGAATACAACGTGCCAGCCATTACTTGAATCTTCCCACCTCACTCTGATTTCCATTACTATGTATTTATTCAGAGGCCCATGCATAACCACTAAAAAGCATTAATATTCTTTTGTCAAATCCTATAATAAAAAAAACCACTAAGGCAAAGCCATAGTGACAGGTCTATTCCAGCAATCAGAAAACACATTTGCAAAAGCACCAAACGGATGGGAAATTTCCATTTGTTAATGAAATCCCAAAATGCTTTGATTTTTTAAAATGAAAAACTGTTTTTTAAACAACAATATATCCCAAGTAAAAATGACCATTATTTTAATTTGTAACTCATTTTACGCATCCGTTTTCATGCATCAAGGATGAACATTTAACAGAAAAGATAAGAAAAACTTTGTCCTAATGCTTTAACAAGTCTGGTAACAATATCAACCACTGTAGCACTCAAGAGCTTTTAAGGTATGAAGTTATAGATATCTCTTGATTAGAAACTGACTGCAAACTTGTCTAACAAGAAGTTAGACAGGAATGACATTAGTCATAGGCAGCAATAATAGATTAAACAAGAGGTCAAGAACTAAATTCTTTGAATGAAGCACTATTTGCCATAGTGGCACTTATCATTTCCTGGACCCTGTGATTTATTTAAGAAAGAACAAGAAGATTACTACCTTATGTAATTCAGAGTAAAATAAGTGCAAAACCTCTGATGAATCTGACCTAATTATTAGGCATAACAGTATAATTACCCTGAGGATATTACTTATTTGTAATTGAAAGATTATACATTCTTTTTAGGCAGAAATGCCTCAATGTCCCAGCAGTTTGGATTATATACTTAAACTGTACAGAACAACTATTTTCAACATAGTCAATAGAGGCAGCAATTTTTGAGACACCTCAGAGCATGAGCTCAGAATAGTGCAGTGTCATATTGGCACTAATTTTCTATACATACGTATTTCAGGCATGCACAGCCCAGATTATTAAATAACAAATCAGGGTATTTTTCCAGCACAGAATTCATTCTGTTTTTCCTATTTGCATGCCACTCTAGTTGGATGAATATCCATGTACTGTTGCAGTTGTTATTTGCTGTTTCAATAATGACACATTATGTAAATTTTCTATCAAGACCTGTACTCACCTCCATTACAACTTATATTGAAATGCCAAGCTATCAAGGCAGACATGATAACTAAAGTAATACATATGGATTCTATAGGTGTTGTGGAGTAGGGGAAACAGTAGGGTCATAAAATAGGTATACTTATAATTTCAGATAGCATCTTTCTTCCTAATATAAAAGTTTGGATACAAAGTATGGGGAAAAGCATATATAATTATCAGAAGGATTTGACATCAAGAAAATAAAGAAGATTATCATTACTTATTAACCAGAGCTATAGGAATAAAGCTTTAGAAGAAAGGCATATGTTTAGAGACATGGCCTTTTGATTGCTGGGTGTTATTAATAGCAATAGCACTTAGATTTATATAATGCTTTACAGTGCTTTACAGCCCTAAGCAGTTTACAGAGTCAGCATATTGCTTCCAACAATCTGGCTTCATAAAGGTTAAGTCAACTTTGAGCTTGTGAGAATCACACTGCTAAACTGCAGGCAGCCAGCAGGTAGCAGAAGTAGGCTGCAGTACTGTATTCCAACCACCGCGCCATCACAGCTCATACTCAAGGACAGACACAATAACTACTGTAGTCTCTAGCCCAGATGAAGGACTAGGTGGATTCTTCAGATTTGTCAGATAATGCAACTGCTACCTTTTAGCTATAATAAAGGTCTCTTCCTAATTTATTCATCTACCTATTTAACTCTCAATCAGATTACAAATGAAAATAAAAAGTCATGTTCAATTAAAAACTTCATAAATATGTGTTGAAAAATCATTCTTCCTTGCATTCTATGTGTTTATTTTTAAAGTCAAGTAATGGAGGAATTCAGATGATGAAATCATACAGGCACAAGACCTTGAAGTTTAAGCCCCTGCCCAGGCAGAATCCACAGATCATTATTTATTTATTATTTATTTATAAAATTTATTGGCTTCCCATTTTACCATAAAGTAACTCTGGGCAGCTTACAGTTACAGCACATATACAGTCAAAACATAAAAAAGTTAAAATCTGACATTAAAACCAAGGACATATGGGGAATGCAAGGGCAAAGTAGAAGGAAGGTGGGATCTGTTATTACTCAATCAACTACCTCCATTGCATTGTTCTCCCACTGAGCTCCAATACAACTGGCAGAGCCATGTCTTTAGGCCCTTACAAAAAAACAGGAAGGTTGGTACCATTCCAGTGGAGTGTTCCGGATCCCGTTGCAACCAGTATGGTGCAACAGGGCCCAGCATCCACCACATGAATGCTCACAGTACATGCGCAGAGCATCGCACAGGCACTGTATGCTCCGTGCACATGCGTGGAACCGCCGAAAAGTTCAAATACCAGTAAGGAGCACGGGCAGGCGGGTGGGCCCTCTGGAACACCGTACCAGAACGGTACCTGGTGCTCCCAGCAGGCACCAGTATGCCCATACCGGGGCATACCGGTCATAACCCACCCCTGGGCCATCCTCACATCAGGGCAATAAGTTCCAGAGGGCAAGAATAACAGCAGAGAAGGCTCTCATCCTGGACCCCGAAATAACATGCTGATGGCACCATACCAGCCAAATGACTATTCCAGTGATGGACATCCAGTGATGAAGCATCCATACTTCTAGGACTCAGGAAATTCTTTCTCAGTAAAATTTCAACAGACTGGTTTGTGCCCTACATGTACCCTATGGGGAATAAATCCCTCTTCCCTATGACAACTCTGTAAGTATTGACAGTCTGCTATCATGTCTTCCTTTAGCTAAATATACCCAGTTTTTAAAATTGTTCTTAGGATTTAGCCTCCATGACTTTCACCATCTTCTCCATACTCTTTTCAGTTCTTCAGTATCTCATAGATTAGATCTCATAGATTAGGCCTCCTCCGAGTGCCATCTGCCAGCCAGTGCCGGCTGGCCACTACGCGGAGGAGAGCCTTTTCGGTAGCAGCTCCGACCCTCTGGAACGATCTCCCCGTGGAGATTCGTACCCTCACCACCCTTCAGACCTTCCGTGCAGCCCTCAAGAGCTGGCTATCCCGCCAGGCCTGGGGGTAATGATTTGATTCGCCCCACCCGAATGCTGAATGAATGTTGTTTATTTTTAATTATGTGTTATGTTATATGTTATTGTTTGTATCCCCTCCCTATAAGTTGTTAGCCGCCCTGAGTCCCCTCAGGGAAAAGGGCGGCCTATAAATAAACTTATTCCAATTCCTATTCCTATTCCTTTTTAGATAGTGATGTCCAAAACTGGACCGAACCAAGTTACCTCTATCTTGTATTTGTGCCTCTGCTTTACTAACTAAACAGCTTTCCTACTACATTTCTTACCATTTAAGAGCATTTTTGTATAAGATCAAGTATTCAAGATGATCAAGAACCTTTTGAATTTTCAGCTATCTTCCAACATATTAGAAATCCCCTATCCCTTCCACTAGTTTTATTTCATCTGAAATTTACTTAGTATTTCTTCTAATGCCTCATCTAATTAATTTACAAAAAAAATGATAATGAGCCCCGGGACAAAATTGTAAGTATCACACCTTGCTCTATGTTTTCATGAATTCATTGATGGTCATATATTGGGTAGAATTCTTTAATCAGTTATGACTTCAAATGGTAATGGGCATCCATCCCATATGGTTCCATTTAATCAAAAACAGCTATGATTAGCTTTGTCAAGTGACTTAAAGTGATAAATCAGCAGAATTCTCGTGTTATGTTGTACTAATTACTTTATTTACTAATTACTTTATAAAAAAGAATCTCAACTACAAATTATTTTAATGAACCAATACTGGTTTTTAATCATTGCCTTGTTTCTTTCTAAATCATTGCAAACCCACAGCATACTTTTTTCTGGGATTTTCCATGGTACCAATGCCAAATTGATCAATAATATAAATCACTTTTTTCAGACTAAAAAACAATTTTGATTGTGCCCCAAACTTCTAGTTTTAATGCATTGCACCTAAATATCTAGCGTTGTATCTCATGGTATGAATTGAATAGCAATAGCAATAGCAATAGCAGTAGACTTATATACCGCTTCATAGGCCTTTCAGGCCTCTCTAAGCGGTTTACAGAGAGTCAGCATATTGCCCCCAACAATCTGGAATAGAAGTTTCTGATGGTATAACATCAATGCAAGAAGTTGTCCTGCTGTTCTCTTGGCTTCTCTGTTTATTTTGCCTTCAAGACACTCTAATAAAGGTTGTTTGGAAATCATGTTGCATCTACTTATTTTATAATGCCACATACAAAGTTTGCTACAAAATATGCAGGCTGTTGATTATATTTTCATCAGAGTAATACATAAATGTTTACTACATTTATCACATTCACAGCTCCCCTGGGGACATTATTTCATGCAAGAACAGTCCTGTTTATTTTTATTCTTACTTAAAAAAAATATATGGAATACAGGGATTTACATGTGCTTATGGATATACCAGCTAACAGAAGGTTGTTGGAATCTATAAAGCACTAAAGAACATATTCAATTTTGAAAATTTAAATATATAAATGCAAAGTTTATATATGCAAGGTAACTTCCAAAAGCTATTCCTATTCTCTAAAGAAAATAGATTAGGCGTTAACTAGTAAATTACACATACATTTCTACTATAGAAGAAACAAATAAAAATAAATAAATAAGTATGCTTTTAATTGCAGATACATAAAAGATTTAAAGAATTATGTAACATTAGTGTATAGAAATGAATAATTGGTTATTTCTTTTACCACTTCCTTAGTGGTAAAAGTAGTACTTTTATCAAGTACAGTATGTTACTTGTACTCATGAAGTCATGAAATTTTAATATTTAATTATATTTACAGAAATGGTAAATTCACAGCTTTCAAGGTTTTCTGAGAGGGTCAGGCCATTCTATGATCCAGATGGCATGTGCATAGGTAGAAAAGGCATAGGTCCTGATCCCTGCCAACTAATATGGCTGATCCCAGTTCAATGGAATCTGTAGCATGTCTATTCATGAAACAATTGAAACAAGACTGTTCCTTAGGTAATCCAATCCCAAATCATGAAAGGCTTCAAAAGAAACAACCAACATCTTGTCTTGCACCTGGAATCACACTGATAATCAAAACAGTAGTGTAACATGTGCCAAATAACCAATACAATTTACAACCTGTGCAGCCACATTCTGTATCAACTCTGTATTACAAATTCTCCTCAAAGGCAACCCCATGTAATGCACATTGTACTAGTCCAAACAGGAGATGACAAGGACACATGTGATAGTGCTTCCCAATCCAGGAATTGAAACAACTGGTGTCAAAGCTAAAGATGTGCAAATCCCTGTTATCCACAGCTGACACCTGCTCTTCCAATAGGAGCTGTGAGTCCAAGAAGATCCCTAGATTGTAAACTTTCTGAAGCAGTGCCAACCCAACTAGGATCAGAGGGGGAAAACGTACTCCATGTTTCTTTGGTTGAATCATAGCCAACTGAACTCCATCCATGTTTCTACAGCTTCCATGCACTGAGATGAGACAGTAGCACTCTTGAATAGCTGTTGGAAACACGGCAATCAGTGCAGCACAGTATAATGTAAAGATTGGATTCTTCTGTGCCATACATAACTATGATTGGGTTGTAGCTTGCTGGCAATATCTTTATGTTGATAATTAAAGGACGGAAAAAAGGAAGGAACAATCTCATAAATAAGAGAGACATTGGTACCAGACAACCACCTAACAATGACAAGTGCTGATGCCAACCAGTCCTGATCTTATTTTTGCCTACTTGTAAAGTAATGAGGAATTATTTTGGGAACACACTCCATGTCATATAGTTCTTTTGTAAAATATGCCAGGTTGTTCCCTATTGTTTTTTGTCCAAAATATAATGTTATTCCTTTCTCATTAAGTTGAAAGAAACACTAATTTAATTAGTTTATCTGTCTAAGAGTTTAGTTCTGGACAAAGATAAGGATGATGAACATTTGTGAACATTTGGCTCATAAATAATGCAATTGAATGGAACGTTTTCCTGATGGTAAACCAAATCACAAGTGTTCTTAAAATTCTATCACATTCATCTATTGTCAACCTCTGCAAGTTGACAATGATAGCCTGGTAAGAATTCAACTTAAATGTTGGGCTCATCAAATAAAATGATTCATGAACATTTCCCAACAGTTAGCTTTAACAGCATAGATTGCATCAGAATAAAATGTTAATTGGTATCTATAAAAGGCTATCATTTTCTTTTAGTCATTTTTTTTGGTATTTGGATGGAAGACTGATAATCTAATGTCTGGGAAAATGTAAACGAAATGTTCTAGTTCAGTTACAGAGATTTCATTCTTTCTGTATAAAGCCTAATTGATAATTTTTCAAGTTAATTTATGGAGTTTATAATACAGTTCATTCTCAAATATTAAAGATATAAATATGTAGTTCTTTCCACTTAAAAAAATAGAATGGCATATTAATTTGTTTCCTTAAATTGCTTTGTAATGACTTATTAAGTGAAGTCAGAGTTCCCTTTTGTATATGAAATATAAAGGCTGAGCCATACATGAAGTGATCTGGTTCTGGAATTATATAGTACCCTGATGGCATGTGTGCCAGAGATTGTGTGCAAAGCTCTCTCTGTGGGCATGCAAGCCATCACTAGCTGGTCTTTGGGTTTCTGGCACTCTGGCACGTGCAAAGACCAACTGGCCGGCACTCATGTGCATGCCCAAATCCCAAAAACCAGGTGGCCGGCACTTGAATGTGCACCGGCCACCTGGTATTCAAGTTTTAGGTGCATGTGCATGCACATGTGTTCCAGTTTGGGCATTCGGTACCGAAAAGGTTTGGCATCATTGATATAGTATATTGACCTCTATGACTTTTGATTCAGGAAGTTCTACTGGGCTGGGCTAATGTAGTATAATGTATAGGAATGGGATATAATGTCCCCCATTTTCAAAGGGGGAGAAAGGTTGAGAGAGGGAAAGAAGGTAAAAACAGCAATGGAAACCCGAAAGCCTGATAAAGCTGTGAGGGGAAAGAAAATAGGAGATAGAAAAAGGAAAAAGGGTGCCAAGAAATGTATCAGAAAATTGTCAGAATTGTAGGGACGGCTTAAAAATGCTAAAGCGCAGAACAAGTTAATAAAGATCGCTAACAGCAAGAGAAAGACCTTCTGTTATTATAAAAACAAATTTTTTTAAAAACCCACTTATTCAGTGGACATCACATAACGATAGTGGTAACAAAGAAATAGCAGAATTGCATAATTCTCCTTTAATTCAATCCTCTCTGAGAAAAGAATATTTGAAAATCAATAAAACTGAAACTTCAGGCTCATAATTGGTCACTCTGAATGAATTTAAATCTGCATGGCCAGATGAATTTCATTCTAAAGTACAAAGGAACTTGCTTGAGTAATATCAAGATAAAGTGATTGATTGTCTCTCACTTCTTCAAAAAGGCAGCCAAGAGGAAGAGAAGTTAAGAGAAGTTGATTAGAAGTCCAGCTCAAAAGAATGGAGCCTGAAGACAGCAACAGAAGAACTAATACCTGGCACAGAAGAACCAATACCTGGAACTCTATGCCATGCCAAATAGCATTATTACATCTGCAGGGACGATAGGAGAGTTAGCTTTAATATGCATAGAACTTTGTGAATGTGGTACACTTTTAATAAAATTATTCAGCCTATTATGTGAAAAGTGGATTGAAGGCCCTGGGCTATTCACACTTAGTGTTTAAGTTCCTGTTGTACCTACATTCCTTTTACTACAAAGTAAAAAGTCTAAAAGCTCATACTTTAACTAGAGGTTGAATATTTCCTTTTTTATTGGATTTCTATCCAGAAGAGATGAAATCTTAGTGATTTCCATGTTAGTGATTGCAGATTTGAGAATGTGAATATGAACAGAACTGAAAAGACCCTTCTTTGAAGATTATTTGGGAAAATCAGCTTTCAAACTCAGAAGTTACACAGAGCAGAATAGAACAATTAATTGATATGCTGTAATTACAGTTCTACTGATGCAGAGTAAAGATACATTTGTCTTTACTCTGCATCAGTATCACATCACATCAATAATTTCAAGGTCTTTTCTGAGAAATATTTACATGGACTGTCTAATAAAAAGTTTAATGCCAAGAATTAGTGGCATTACAAAAACTTTGAAAACTGGTATATTCCTCTTTTCTTAGCGAGTTCATTAAGGTGGGTCCATTTAAAGCTTTTCCACTTTTCTCCCACAGGGAATTTACACAACAGACTAAAAATTAATTCTTTAATATGTTTGCACTGACTTCTCCATTCGGATAATGGTTTGTGACTACAAGTAGTCCTTGACTTATAACAGTTCACTTGGTAACTGTTTAAACTTACAACAGCACTAAAAAAAAAAGTGGCTTATGACCATTTTTCACACTTACTGAATGTCCATTGCAGCTTCCCTATGTTATTACTTGGCAATTGACTCATATTTATGATGGTTGTAGTGTCCCAGGGTTTTTTAATCCCCTTCTGACAAGCAAAGTCAATGGGGAAGTCATATTCACTTAACAACCATATTACTAACTTAATAACTGCAGTGATTCATTTAACTGCTGGCAAGAAAGGTCATAAAATGGGCAAAATTCACTTAACAACTGCCTCACTTAGCAACCAGAAATTTTAGGCTCAGTTGTGGTTGAGGACTACCTATATAGATAGTTCTTTTTCTCCCAGCCTCAACATGTTCTTGCATAATATCCTAAGTGCTGAAAAGAGTTGGAGAGACCTTAGAAAAGAATTATCTCTTCTTCCCAACTCATTATAAGGCCATAAAAATTTACAAATATTTTTAATGATATTTCCCGTCTTAGAGTAAGGCAGGTAGAAATGATAGTAGAGATATGCAATGATTACATAATTAACTTTTTTCTTTTGATATGACAAGCTGGCCCTGTGATTTAAGGATTGGATACTGCTTGAAGAAGATAAGCTATGGGGAATAGCAGTGCATTGGATGAGGAATAGTGAACTGAATATGGTAATATTAATGTCACTTCCTATGTTTTTACAAATTACTCTTAAAACTAAGAGTATGGGTAGAAGCATTATAAATAATATGAGGAAATTAGTCAGGACTATTTTTCTTCAGTCATTTAATTGTAACATTCAAGATACTAAAAAAAATCATAAAACAGATTAATAAGTGAAGAGTTTATTTTGTAAAATATATGTAGATTTTGCTGAGGTTTAATGTGAGGTGCTAAGAGTTTCAGAATATGTACCAGCATAACATATGTGAAATGCCCGCACTTAGTGAGCCTCTGTTATTGAACACAAATTGCTGATAAAAAGTAGACTGCAAAAAGCTTGTCCCAGATGTAATAAACCATTTTAATATATATTGTATTTTTGTCTGTTGGAAAACTTCTAAAGTTGTGCTATAAAGCTACATGCAGGGTTATTTGCAGTGGCTGTGATGGTTATTGTTGTTGGCTTTGGTTTTTTTCAGTTAAAGATGGAACATATATTTTATATGGTTTATTATATGGTTTATACTGATTTAAACAGAAAACAGAATAACAGAGCTGGAAGGGACCTTGGAGGTGTTCTAGTCCAACTCCCTGCTTAAGCAGGAAACCCTACACCACTTCTGACAAATGGGTATCTAATCTCTTTTTAAAAACTTCCAGTGTTGGAGCATTTACAACTTCTGGAGGCAAGTTGTTCCACTGATTAATTGTTCTATCTGTCAGGAAATTTCTCCTAGGTTGCTTCTCTCCTTGATTAGTTTCCACTCATTGCTTCCTATCTTACCCTCAGTTGCCCTGGAGAATAGTTTGACTCCCTCTTCTTTGTGGCAGCTCCAGAGATATTGGAGGATTGCTATCATGTCTCCCCTACTCCTTCTTTTCATTAAACTAGACATACCCAGTTCCTGCAACCGTTCTTCATGTTTTAGCCTCCAGTCCAGATTTATATCTATATTTACTATAACTATTTGTACTATTTTATATTGGTTTTGGTTTTTTATATTGTATTTAATTGCTGTGAGCTTTCGAGAGTCATATATTTATCATATGGCTATGTATATTTAAATAATTAAATAACAGAATTTTCCTGTATGTGAAGATTTAGTGTTAAGGGTCCCTCTCCCACCTTGCCCAATAAGCTTTTGTTGATGAGCTGGCAGTACTTTCAATGCAGTCTGAAATTTTAAGCATCTGTGCCACAGATGGAAAGCTGAGTCAAAAGCCTTAAATCAGAGGAGGAATTTGGGCAGAGATATTTTTTTTTAACATTCTATAATCACATCTTGTTCAATCGTAATACCAAACTACAATTCAAAATCTAACTAAAAATTAGTTAACTATGTTTTCTTAGTCAAAAGAGAAAAATAAATAAAAATATTTTCTCAGCAACATGAACAAGAATGCTTGTAAATATGATTGAACTCCAAAATTAGAAGAATGAAATTTAGCATTTAAAAAGCAAAACGGAAAGTTAAAAATTAATTATGAAAGCAAATGATACCAGGTGTTCTTCTCCTAATTAGGAAACAAACTAGATAATTTATTATTTACCATGCATATGAAATATTATGGCTCCTATAAAAGGAACCTATAAGAAAATGGAAATTTATTCCATTGATATAATTGTTTTCCCGGCTATGTTTAAAATTAAATAAAATGATATTTACCATTTCAGAACTTTTTGTCTCAGAAAAGAGGACATTTATTTTCATCTAAATAGAGAATGCTGCAGTATTATATTACATTTTATCTTAATTCTAATTCTAAGAAAGACAATATTTGCTGACTACATTACTGGGTTTATAATGATATATCTGCAATTCTGTTCTTTTAAATACAAGGGTATAGCATACTATGAAAGTTGGATTTTTTCTCAACTTTTGCTTATTGGATGGACTTTTAAAGTAATGCTGATTATTTGATTAACCATAGTAACAAGGCAGATTATGTAATAAAATGTAGTTGCTTGGAATTAGCAAGTCATTTAGAAGCTGAAACTTTTGTCTCTATCAGCTGACTGGTGAGAAGCAATGGCAATGATTCTTGAACAGTGATCAAGTTTGTCATTTCAAAGAACAGCATGACATAAGGAGATACTGGGGAAATTATTGGTATACCAAACTGCATGCTTGTCAGCACCATCCTGTCTGAGCTGTTAACTTTATTGTTGGACTACAATTGATTCCATCTAATTTTGGAGGTTGAAGGATTTTGTTGGGTCAGAGTTCCTTGGCATTTCTCCTAATACATTTGGGACAGTCTGCTTCAGATAGAATCTGCCCACCTCATACATGTAGAATTAGAAAACATGGTTTCCTCTGCTACTGATATGGTAAGGAGCAGCAAATCGGGAAAAACATTTTCCAGTATATCAATCTCAGTCTAGACTATTCTGTGTTCCTAAGCCTGGAGAGAAGCAGTGGTGAAATCTAAAGATTTTCCCTATTGGTTCTGTGGGTGTGGCTTGGTGGGTGTGGCTTGGTCGGCATGGTCATGTGACTGAGTGAGCTCAAAAACCAACTTTCACATTTCACACACACTTCAGACACAAAAACCACACAACTGACTCACACACAATGGAAAAGCAGCTGGACTTCACACAAAATGGCCCCTGCAACAAGCAGGAACCTCATGGAGAGCTCAAAAACTAACTATCATACTTTACACAAAATTAACACAAAAGCTACACAAATGTCTCTTACAGACCTGTCTCCCACACAATGCAGAAGCAGCTGGACTTTACACAAAATGGCCCCTGCAACAAGCGGGAACCTCACAGAGTCATGGTTAGGGATTATAGGTAGCAAAAAGTGTTTTAGAAGGGGGGAGGTTTGACATCCCCCAGCACAGCCGATTGTCACACAGCTGATATTTGGAACATTTTTTTTTTTACCTTTTAAAGCATTTTTTTTACTACCAGTTGGCAGGGGTGGGTTTCTCGCCCCGTTCCAACCGGTTCGGTTGGAACGGGGCCGGCGGCGTCCTCGTGCACTAGCACAGCGCACGCATGCGTACTAGCATCTGTGCGATGCTCCAGCTGCTCCTGGAGGATTGCGCAGGTGCTGTATGCATCCTGCGCATGTGTGGAAGCGCAGAACTCGTCAAAACCGGGTAAGGAACACGGGTGGGTGGGTGGGCCCTTCGCCGTTCCCGGAAGTTACTTACTTCCGGGTTCGCCGACCAACCGGTTCGCGGGGACCGCCGTGAACCGGTTGAAACTCACCCCTGCCAGGTAGGAAAAATGCTTTTAAAAAAGTTTTAAAAAAGTTTCATCAGCTGTGACAATCATCTGTGCTGTGTGATCATGGGAACCTTTTTTTTTTTACTTTTGAGAAGCATTTTTTGTACTGGTTCCAGCAAACCAGGCAGAACCGGTAGCATTTCACCCCTGGAGAGAAGTTTTCCTTTACACAATTTAAAATGGCTATGGAGACAGTCCTTTTTCATAAAGCCATTAGAGTGGTGAGTTTATCATGACCAAAGTTACTGTTTATTTAGGTATTTGGGTTGCTTTCTCTGATATGTCTTTACTTGTGATGTGCTCATGATTTATTATATACAGTAAACTACCTAGAATCATCAGATGAAATGGCAGATGGATGGATAGGTAAAGGTAAAAGTTCCCTTCACACATATGTGCTAGTCATTCCTGACTCTAGGGGGCAGTGCTCATCTCCATTTCAAAGCTGAAGAGCCAGTGCTGCCCGAAGACGTCTCCGTGGTCATGTGGTTGGCATGACTAAACACCGAAAGTGCACGGAATGCTGTTACCTTCCCATCAAAGGTGGTTCCTATTTTTCTACTTGCATTTTTGCATGCTTTTGAACTGCTAGGTTAGCAGAAGTTGGGACAAGTAATGGGAGCTCACTCCATTAAGCGGCACTAGGGACAAGATGGCTCAGTAGCTAAGATGCTGAGCTTGTCGATCAGAACGACCAGCAGTTCAGATGGATAGACAGATGATTAAAGAAATATTAATCTCACTTCCATTTTTAGGATTTTATCTTGCCCATTCATAGAGACTTCTTAAATTATTTATTCTATTTACACAGACTATGTATTCTATCTTTCCTTTAAAAATCAACCACACACAAACAAACATAAACAATAGTAATTAACACAGTGATACATTAACAGAAATACAGAGAAAGTGCAGAAAAGGGTCAAAGAAAGAGAAACAATAATATATTTAGAGAGAAGACCAACTATTTTTAGACCACTTTCTGGTTGAATTGAGTTTTTTTGCCAATTCTGAGATACACTTTGGTGTAACTCCTCAGGGAAATCTCTGATCACCAAATGGAGTGGGTTTTTTTTGTGCTCCAACTGACTATAGAGGAAATAACAGACAAATGTACAAGAATATTTTCCCCAGTCAAGAAGCAAGAATTTATAAGTGGATTTTTTTAAGACTACTTATCTGAGATTCATCTACTAAGACATACTTAAAAATAGATAGACTGGCACAGAATGGTCATGCATATATCCAACTTCACAACAGCTTGAAAGGCTGTTGGAAGGTAACAGTAATCTTACTTTGATTCACAATTTATTCTACATATATTTTATAGGTAAATTCTTACCTGTCAGGCACAAATAACAAGATTCACACATGTAGACTTCTTTATTATATGGTACTTTTCCTGTTATACAAGAATCTTTCCAGACTGCTTGCCTTGTGTTGGCATAGATAAAGTTCTATGGAGCTTGGGGTGGGGTCAGTCCTGGATCTCTTGCAGCTGCACAATGATTCAGGGCTAATCCCCAGCTTGAGTCCTCCTTCTTGATGGCTGGGTTTTTCGCAACATATCATTTTCTTTCTTTCTTAATGGTGGATGGCATAAAAGGATGCTTCCTTTAAATGATTAATTTAGTATTCAAAATTACAAAGGATATGTTAAGGAATGCAGGATCATTATTGGATAATGGCACTAGTAGAAAAGCTTTGGAGAATTGTGTGATTTGTAAGAGCCATTCCATTTTAATGAAACATTGCTCAAATTCTGCTGGTGAAGAGCAGCTCTTTTGCCAGTGACTGTTAGCAATGTGATGTTCTGGGAACCAAAAAGGTAGCTAGGACACACAGATTGCCTATTGCTATTCTAAATCTTTTGTGGAATTGACTCATTACTGGTACAGTTAATACTGTGCAAAATTGTAAGAAATAATACATAGCTTACAGTGCCATGTTGTCATATTCTGTCTTCCTACTCCCTCATGCTTCATACTAAATTGAACATGTCATAAATGTGCAATGCTTATTTTAGTTAACATCATACTGTAGACATTCTGAAATGTGTTGATGTTAATTAAGCTTTCCTCTATCCCTTTCGTGGCCAAGCTGGGGTTCTGTGGAAAAGATTACACAGGCAGTGGTCCCAGTCTGGATTAACGCCCATGCTCTTTAGAATAAAACAAAACAGACACACAGCTCAGTTTCTGCCATAAAAAATAAATATGCAATTTGACCTTGACAGATGAGTAGATTGGAATAAACTGCTAGAATGGTAAAAAAATAATAATAATAAGCAGATATTTTAAAAATCAGTTTGTCACAGCCTAATGGAAATTAAATTAAAATGCAAATCGTGCCTTATATAAAGCTGAACAAATACATGTGTTTGTTTATGACAACAAAATTGCATTGGGAACTTAATTATTTTGTAAAAATAAATATGTACATATATACATAAATACCCATTACCATTATTTCTTTTTTGAGATAGACAATGTTATACAGACTGTACAGGATGATTAAAAAGTAATAAGCGACAAGAAATTAAAGACATGAAAAATAGAAGGATACTTTGCCGAAATTAGTTTGTACCAATATTATTCATTTTATTTTTTTATACCTTTCCATCCTTGCATACTGACTATCCTCACATCCTCACATCCCAAACAACCCTTCATATGTTTTTCCCCCTTCTCCTTCCTGTTGAACTTTCACTCTTCCTTCATTTTTTTCTAATTCACTATGACCAAACCATCTTAAGGTATTACTTTCATATTGGTAACTCACTTTTGTTTTCAATCCACATGCATTCAGCATTCATCCATTCGTGACCATATCTCTTTATTTACCAAACATAGTTCTTAAATATCTTATTCCCACTGCATTCAACATAATGCTCCTATTTCCATACATCTCTCTAAAATATAGCTACCAGCATTTTTCTTCTTCGGTTTCATAACAGATAATTTCATCACTTGTGTTTCATTCACTCTGTTGGAGATGTACAGTTTAGCCTCTTCACCCACAATTTTGTATCTTTCCTGACATACCCAATTTTTGCTATCATATAACAAAGAGGCAAAAGCTCATTCTTATGCATTACAATTTTTTGCTTCTTTCTACAAACATTCATTCCTCATTACAGACCGGATGTAACTTGAATTTGCATTTTTTACATTTTACATTTTTAGTGAATTTTTAGCAGAGGTATAGAAAGTCATCTACCTGCTGTAGTTTTTTATCATTTTTATATAACTTGCAATCATACACTCTATTTTTGCTGTGAAACACCAATTATCTTCGGTTTTGATATATTAAATTTCAGTCCTGTATTTCTCATTGTCCCCTTCATGGATTACTGCCTTGTTGGGCGAAGGGGCTTTCATAACACAATGAAGCTATGAGTTATGCCATGCAGGGACCACCCAAGACGGACAGGTCATAGCAGAGGACACTGACAAAACGTGGTCCACTGGAGAAGGAAATGTTAACCCACTCCTGTATCTTTGCCATGAAAACCCCATGGACAATGGTGCAATGGGTCGGACACAACTTTGCAACTAACAACAACAAATTTTTCACTGCATTAGAGCCAGTTAGTGTAGTGGTTAAAGATATTTACTGAGAGATCGTGACTTCTAATTTTGGCTTAGGTATGAAGTCAACCAGCTCATTTTGGACCAGTTTCTCTTTCTCAGTATTTTTTTCAACCATTTGTGAAAAAGTTACCAAGAAAACTGTAGGATTTTTTTTTCAAGTAGTTGCTAAGAGTCAAGATTGCCCCTAAAGCAGACATGTTCATGCTTTGATGTATACCTACTCCGTTGCATCCTATAAACTCGGTCAAGCAAAATGGGTGTGCTGTAGATCCTATCAGCAAAAGAATATCAGCTAGTGGGGACCAGACTACATTTTCTGTAGTAGTCCCTGCTCTTTGGACCCTCTCAAGATCAAATGGCCCCTACGCTGTAAGTCTTTTGTAAGACTTTAAAAACCTGGCTATGTTCCTATGCCTGAGGCATAGACTGTGCCAAAGGCCCTGTTTACTGGCTATATTGCTAGAAGGCTGAATATCTTCATCGTATTTATCTTGAATTGGATGTTTTCAAGTTTTAACTGGTTTTACTGGTTTTGTTGTTTTAAAATGTTTATTTTAATTTTAAATCATAATACAGTTAACAAACTATATATATTTATGTCTACCATCCCTGTCTTAATGTCCCCATTTATTCATATCCATTTCATGTATTCATACTCATGTTTGTACTTATATCTGTTATCTTATACATGCTTGACAAATAAATAAAAATAAATAAAAATCTAAGCCATTGACTGAGATAGCCATAGAAATTGAACAAACAAAATTAACAAACAATTTGAAAAAAGTGTAGTCTACTTAACATTTTCTGCAAATAATTTGGATTATCAGCCAACAATATAGCATCATCTGTTTACAAAGGTATCCATCTACACACATTCTTATACAATACACTTCTAAATCACCAGAAATATTTTATATTTATTCATAAATACATTAAATATTAAACATTTACTGATTGACTGATGGTATTTTATTGCTCATTGCTACTTTTTTCCTCTCCAATATAATAATTAATAATAATATAGTATAATATAATATAGTATAGTATAGTATAGTATGATATGATATGATATGATATGATATGATATGATATGATATGATATGTGTGTATTCATAGATTTTCAAGGATGTAGATATGCTGGTCTTATTGGATTTGGGTATTTTTCCGTGTAAAATTGAGATTGTCTTGTAAACGTTTTGGCGAGGTCCCAGTCGCCATATTCAGGCTGGTGTTTTCATAGATTTTGAAGGGTGTACGTATGCTGGTCATGCTTGTGCGAGTAAAGCATGGTCGGAGCTGTCGTCTCTCTATAAATCCTGGTGGGGGTGTGTGGAGTGCTGGAGTGTTTGTACATTGGACAAACTAATAGGAAAATAAATGCATGCATCGCAGAACACAAGAACGCAGTCAGAAAAAAAGAAAAAACTTCCTCCCTTTTCCAGCACCTTAAAGCATCAGGACATGAAATTAATTTTGAAGGAACCAACTTACTCTCCAAAACTGAACACTTCAACAAGAGAATAATTATGGAAGCCATCGAAATAGAAAAACACCATCACAACTTGAATAAATGTGATATCTCCTGCCTACCAGACATCTGGAAACCAGCCCTAGTCAACAAATGAGCCCCACCCACCACCCAGGTCGTTATAACACAAAAGAACAACGGACACACAGTGAGCACCTCAGCCTCAGAGGATGATATGAAACAGCAGACCAATCTACAAACATCAACTCCATCTACCAATCAGGATGCAACTACACAGCCAATCAACCCACTTATAGCAACAAAGCCAGCACTCCACACCCACCCACCAAGATTTATATAGAGACGGCAGCTCCGGCCATGCTTTACTTGAACAAGCATGAAGCCAAAAACACCAGCCTGAAGATGGTGAGTGGGATGTCGCCAAAACGTTGCCAAGACCATCTCAATCATACACAGGAAAAGACCCAACTACACTCATGAAAATCTACAAATACAAATTGCATGCATGCATGCATGCATGCATGCATGCATACATACATACATACATACATACATATATATATATATATATATATATATAGAGAGAGAGAGAGAGAGAGAGAGAGATAGTGTCACAAATACATACATACACACACACACACACACACACACACACACACACACACACACACACACACATATATATATATATATATATATATATATATATATATATATATATATATGTAGGTCTCTAGTTGTTCGGGTTTTCTCCCACGTAGAATTGGAGGTGTCTTGGCGACGTTTCGACGAAGTCACATTCGTCATCTTCAGGCTGCTGCTGACTACTTCAGGTTTGGTGTTTTCAGGAGTAGTGTGGGATCTTGGCTGTTTTGTGAGCTGTTTTGTGAGCACAATCTAAAGCACAATCAACCTCTTCAAAACCCCTCCTACCCTCACAGGAAACACAACCCTCCAAACAATCAGAACAGAACACCCCTCCACCAAATAATGACACACTTCCACCTAATCAAGACACACCCAAGCCCCCATTCAATCAGTTTTAATCCCCTACTGGCAGTTAAAACTTAATCCCCTACTGGCAGTTAAAATTTAATCCCCTACCAGCAGTTATAAGGAACAAAACAGCCAAGATCCCTGGAAACACCAAACCTGAAGTAGTCAGCAGCAGCCTGAAGATGACGAATGTGACTTCGTCGAAACGTCGCCAAGACATCTCCAATTCTACGCGGGAGAAAACCCGAACAACTAGAGACCTACATACTAACACCCGCGAAAACCTCAGAAAACACACATATATATTTGTGACACTATATATATATAGTGTTAGCTGTTAGCTGTTGAAGCAGTTAGCTTCCTCCAATAATTGGGGCTTACCAGGGGTTGTGACACTAAATATATACCTTCTTCCCTGGCTTCAGCTGAAAGGAGGAGACCTGTGGCATAATGGCTAAGACGTTTGCCTAAGATGCAATACAGCACAGGTTCGAATCCCAGTAAGGGTATGGCTAGCTGATGAGAGCTAAACAGCTTAAAATAGATCTATACTAGTCTCCCTTTATTTATTTATCAGCACAAATAAAACACAAATATAACAAAGGCAACAGTAAAAATATTGGGTTTCTGTCGTGATGGACTCTTGTGACGAGCCAATTGACAGATGATGGAAGCAGTTAGCTTCCTCCCATAATTGGGACTTACCAGGGGTTGTGACACTAAATATATACCTTCTTCCCTGGCTTCAGCTGATAAGGAGGAGACCTGTGGCATAATGGCTAAGACGTTTGCCTAAGATGAAATACAGCACAGGTTCGAATCCCAGTAAGGGTATGGCTAGCTGATGAGAGCTAAACAGCTTGAAATAGATCTATACTAATCTCCCTTTATTTATTTATCAGCACAAATAAAACACACACACACACACACACACACATACATATATATATAGTATTACTTAGAGCATTTATAAAGCACACAATGACCCTGACATTTTTGCATTTTCTATTTCTGTATACTAGGAACAATGGCATTGATCCTTCAGGAATGTGTGTGTTCATAATACACACAATGAAATCACTACATAACCACCTCATTCATATTTCAACGTCTCTCCAATTATACACGTTACATCTGCAGGTTTCCATTTTCCATTATTTTTAACATAATTTCACTGCTTTTCATGATTTGTTGATTCTTTATATTTCTATGTCACTTTGGTCAAACAAATCCAAGTGGCTTTAAGAGAAAAGGATCTTCTCCTTGTTTTAATGATTAACTATTTCATAGAAGAGGGAATACTTCTCTGCACTTCTCTAGTCCTACCTAAAAATGCAAATTATGGTCACATGACTGTAGGACATAGCAACTGGTCATAAATATAAGCTGCTTGACAAGCACCAGAATACAATCATATCATCCTTGTAATGATGAACAGTACTTTTTTTTAAAAAAGTTGTTAAATAGCCAGTAATTGAAGACTACCTTTATTTCATTCTCATTTTATTTTTAGTAAGTATTTTCTTACCTGCATTTTCTCACCCATAGTTTCTTTCACTTCATCATTTTATTAAACATCCTTTTTTCATATCTCCCATTACTACATACTCTTCAGTATTTTATGTCTTATTTGCTTTTACACAGTTCCATGCAACTTCTATATATGATCAAATTTTTAATGTATCTTGATGGTCTGACAAATTTTAAAAGATCTGTTTAGGACAAAGGCAATAAAATGTTAAGACGTTTATCTGCAAGCAAGCGCATCTTATATGCATTACAAGAATGAATGGTGAAACAAAGCAGATACCTGGGGAACCAAGATGCCAGCAAAGGAAATAATGACAAGCAATAGCTTAATTATCATTTTCTATGATAAATTCTTGCATAGCAACTGCCAAATGATTAAAAAAAACCACAAAAAAACAAAGTGGCATGTTCTTATCCTCTCAGAATGACACAGAATAATTTCCCCCTTATATTATAGCATGTCAAAAAAATTATTCAAAAATCTTTCATTATCACTATTGCACTGTTTACTATAACAGAACATGCAAACATCACAAACCTATGAGAACCTACTTTCACTTCAGCCTAGATGTCATCAATTCTGACGTACTTCATTTGTTCCTTCTTTAATTTCAGAGTATATATCATATAAAAAGAAATACATTCCAAAGTACTTTCTTAATTCATTTTATTCATTAAGTCCTACCTTTTGTAATTTATTCATCTTACATTCTATTTTGCAATCTGTTATATACTGCAGTCATCACCAGATATTTTATTCTGTTGGTTATAATGGCTTTAGTCAACCAATGCATTAGTTTGCTTGTTTGTTGTAAAGCTATATACTAGTTTCCAAGATTCATCCTACATGTCACTAGCAGCATTTATGATAATGCTGGTCAGTTTTGACACCTTTTTGCTCATATCCCATAAGAACAACTAAATCCTGTTTTGGCCCAAGGATACTCATGCAATTCTATATAAATTGGAGTTTTGCCAGAAGAATACTATTACCTAAATCCCAGTCAGAATTCATAACTGTGTTTTTTAAAAAAATCCTTGACCTGGCATTTCCCCCCATATCATCAGGAGAAAGAAAACACCTAAAATATATATATAACAGCTTAGAATAAAAGTAATGATACAATACACAAATTAATTTAAACAAACTGAAATAATGTTTGAAGTTCTTCAGTTATGGTTCATAACACTTGAGTATTTATGTGAAAATTATGCATATTTTAATCACATTCCCAATACCAGTATATTATAATGATTATATCCATCTTGTTCAAATATATTCATGTAACTTGCATCATTTGTTAGTGTTACTTTGCAAGTTAATTTACAATGATAAAGTATCACTTAAAAGGTCAAGGAACTGACTTAAAAATTTCTAGTAGATGGAAAAATACATTAAAATATGCCTGAAGTCACTCTATTTACCAATTTTGAATGATACATTCACATCATTCATGAATTTCAATTTTAATTTACTTTATTTATGTACAAAATAAAAAAAATGTTGCCCTTGGTATATTTGATTTAATATGAAGAACTAGATTTTTTTTCTGAGTATAGCAGTGAAAAAACAGCCAAATAAATCCTATCTCACAACAAGCATGAACTGGTTTAATTTAAAAGTTGCAATGAACAGAAGAAAATAAATTATGCTATAATCACATTTTTAGAGAAGGTCACAAGGTCAGATGTCAAGAAATTGGCAAATAAATTCAGAATGCTCCCAGAAATGGAAGCTAGATAAATACTAAGGAACTGTCAATAAAAATGATAGGGTGGGATTTATATAATCCCACACAAATAAATATAAAAACTAATCTGCAAATAAATATATATTTGTTACAAATCAAAACCGGAGTTAAGGCAAAAATTTTCAGAAGGCTGTAGAATGAGAAAAAAAGATAAGTGGATAATAATATTTAGTGATGCTTCTGATATATCCGCAATTGGGAGATTATAATAGTAGGATTACAGAGAGTTCTCTCTCTTTTTTTAGACATGACTTTCTGCCTTAATAGAAATGCTTTTTAATAGAAAAGTAGACTTGCAATATTACATAGTATTCTGGGGCAAAAGTTAATTTTGACTCCTGGACCCTTGGACATAATAAGCATTTATATTTGCAAGCCCAATGATCAAGCAAGTATATCTGGTATAACCTAGAAAAAAGAACTTTTTTATGATATTGTCATCTTTTTGGAACATCATTCCTTCAGAGATAAGATTGGTCCCACTTTGTTGCTTATTCACAAGGCCTTGAAGACATGGTTTTGTCAGAAGGTTTGATATTGAATATATTCAGAATGTGTACTGACTGAGAGGCTTATCTAATTGTGTTGTTGCTGCTTTGGGGTGAGAGTAAGGTTGGTGTGTATTTTTAGCTGTGGATTTTTAATGTTAACCTCTAGTTACTGCATTTGAATTTGGGGGTATATAAATCTGTTTAATAAATAAAAGAAAGCATGTTGAATTCTGTTAACACTGGGATTTATGTAAGCTTAATTTTAGCTTTACATTGCTTTTTATAATAAACAAAAAAAACACATGGTATTGGCTTTTTTTAAACCATGCCAATTTGTATCACCCAATGTTAGAATTTGATAGAAAAAAATAGAAGTAAAAGATAGTCATATCACCAGTACTTGAAGGCTGTTTACATTCCATATGTTTTCAGAACATTTCATCATTTTGTACTCAGTTTCAGATGGTTTTCTTCTCAGTTTTGTATTAAAAGCTTAGGTCATTCTTAATGAAAACAGAGAAATACAATATGGTATAATTCTTTTAATATATATTATCCAGATGATTGTGTTTTGGACATAATATAATTATTTTGCATCAGCTTATTGTTCTAAGTAAAAAACAAATTTATATTCTTATTGATTCAGGTATGACATATAATTACTTTTTGCTATTTTTACTATATTTTTATATCCAGATGATGCAAATTTTCTCTGGTGATATAGTTAATCATTATCTAAAATCAACTCTGTGTTATCTCCCCATTTAAGAAGCATGGCTGCTGAATTTTGCTTTCAGTGTATGCAGGAGTGGGTTCCTGCCAGTTCTAACCTCTTCTATAGAAGAGGTTCCACAAATCTACAGTGCCATTTAGAACCAGTTCCAGTCACATGGCTGGCAAGCCACTCCCACCCGGTCACATGGCTGGCAAGCCATTCCCACAAAGCAGGCCACACCTACAGAAGAGGTTCTAAAAATTTTTGAAACCCACCACTGAGTGTATGCCTCCTATTGGTTCTCTCTTTTGTTTTTGGGCTGAATCACTTTTATATTCTTATTGATATTCTTATTGATTCAGGTATGACGTATAATTTAAATACAATTAAATAGATTTTTTTTCAATTCTTATCTTTCTTTTATATTACCAGTTATTATTTATATCTACACTAATAGGAGTAGAACTGATTATATAGAAGAAAGAAAGCAATCCCAGCAGTGGTGGGTTCCTATGGTTTACTCCTGGTTTGTTGAGTGTGCACGCACCAGACTGTGCTGCGTGTGTGCACAATTGAATAAAAATTACTCAGAAAAAAAGCAAACAGCTGAGAAGTGGCATT